>NW_011494955.1:653665-676089 GCF_000754665.1 Bison bison bison | reverse complement strand
CATTTTAAATATGTACACTTTACTACATGTAAATTATACCTATATAAAGCTTAAAAAACAAAAACAAAACAAAACAAAACAAAAAACACTGAGATGTACATCCTCCTTTCTTTGAAAACAGATTTGGCAACCCTATACTGAAGGAAAGTTACAAGGCTCAAAATAGCCTGGAGTTAAAACTCACCTCCGGGTCCTCCCCACTATTCTATGCAAAACAAAGAACTCTCTCTCTCAAAGAAAAAAATGGACATTAAGGTTGATTAGGCCCAGCCGGTCCCAGCCTCTGGCCGATCTCCAGAATTCCTTGACCCAGCTGTTTAAGAGATAACTACTCTGAACAATCTTGGAGAAGAACAGGCCCCCTTAAGACAGTAGATTTCCACATATATACCTATATATAGTTACTCTTTTCTTGGGTTAGTGCAGCAGCTCACTAATCTGATTGCTGCCCCTTCTCGCCTCATTAAATGTGGTCTGTTCCTGTAAAGTGCTGGTCTGGTTCTTTTTCATTGGGAGGTTGAGGTTCCTTCTCTTTTTCCACCTCTTCGGAGCATGGAAGCCTGCCAAGCTCACTTTCCCGCCCGGGCTTTCAAGACCTCCTTGAGAGGACACCCTGTGCCTTCATGAGTGGTACAAGTCCTGTCTAAGGGATTTATTGGTTTTCCACATACCCCAAGGAATATTGGCCTCTCTCTCTCTTCCTCTTTTCTCCATACTTTCTTTTCTGTGAGACTGACCAACTCCAGGACAGAGGCCTTTTGCCATTCAACCTCCCTCCATCCACCATAAATCCTTGCCTGATCCAGTAGCCCAGGGAAGCTCGGACGGTACTCTAGGGCGCTATAGACTATCGTCCTTTCCGGGTTCCCGGGGAACCCTCCGGCCAAAAGGCCCTCTGGGGAAGGTACCTGGGGGATGCCCCTCCCTCCTTCTCTCTGCTGGGTCAAAAGATTAGGTGACGACCTTTTCTCTTAATCAGACAGTTGATAGCCATTTGCTATGGGGTCAAGCCAATCCGTCCTGCGGAACTCTCCCTTGGCCTGTGTAAAACGAAACCTCAAACCTCTACTCTTGACCAATCTCAAGGCTGATAAACGCGAGTCACTTTGCACTCAAATTTGGCCTTAACACAAACTGGATAACCAAAACCACAGGCCTGAGTTTGGGACTTTTGATTTCAATATTTTATCAGATCTCACAAACTTCCTCAAACGGAATGGCAAATGGTTGGAGGTCCCCTATATTCAAGCCTTCTGGGACCTTAAAAGCCGTCCTTCTCTCTGCAATGACTGTTCTACCTATCAAATCCCCCTCTGCTCTCTCTCCCACTCCACTAAAAAAGAATCCAAATCTAAAGCCCATAAAAGGCCCACTAAACCCTCAGCCCCCGATTTTGACCCAGCAGATAAGCCTCCTTCCTATCACCCTGGAGATGAGGCTTCCGGACACAAGACCCCACCCTCTAGCCCTTCCTCCTCCAAAACAGGAAGCGATGACTCCAAAACCCCAAAAGAGATTTCTACCCTCCGCCCCCCACCCCCCGGCCCCCAGTCAGCCAGGACCCAAAGCAAACAGGTTTCCTCTCAGAGAGGTAGTGGGACCAGATGGCCCTACAAGGGTTCATGCGCCTTTCTCAATTTCTGATATAAGCCAAGTTGAAGAAAAATTGGGATCCTTTTCAGAAAATCCTACTAGATATAGGAAGGAATTCCCTGGCCTTAGCCAAGCATATCATTTAACCTGGAAGGATCTTATTACATCCTAAATGCCACTTTGACTCCGATGAAAAGGAACGGATCTGGCAGGCAGACTGGGCTCATGCTGATCAGCTCCATAACCAAGATAGGACTAACCCGGTGGCTGATGATGCAGTCCCTTTAACTGAGCCACGGTAGACATATCAAGCGGGCGATGCCGACATCCTGTACCTGCCTCACATGATCACCTGTTTACTAGAAACTGAAGTGAAGTCACTCAGTCGTGTCTCACTCTGTGACCCCGTGGACTGTAGCCCACCAGGCTCCTCCGTCCATGGGATTCTCCAGGCAAGAATACTGGAGTGGGTTGCCATTTCCTTCTCCAGGGGATCTTCCTGACCCAGGGATTGAATCCAGGTCTCCCGCACTGTTAATGCTAAAAAGCTCTCACATTCATGTTAACTACAATAAGATTAGGGAAGTGACTCAAGAAAAAGATGAAAATCCTGCCCTCTTTCTTTCACAGCTTACTGAGGTGAGGCAGTCCAAAAATACACTAATCTAGATATTTCCACCCTCGCTGGACTTCTGTACCTACACATCCAGTTCATAAGCCAGTCAGCCCCCAATATTCACCGAAAACTATGCCAGTTAGAGAAGGGCCCCGAAACCCCTCAGTGAAATCTCCTAGAAACAGCCTTTTAAGTTTTCAACAATGGGGAGGAAGAAGCGAAAAAAGAAAAAGAAAAGGAAAGAAGGTCAAATATGCTTTATTCGCTGCAGCTAGCCAAGAAAAAAATTCAACCCCTTTGGCCCATCAACCTCAGCCCACAAGTATGGGACCTAACCCTCTAGGCCCCTGCTTCAGATGCAACCAAACGGGACACTGTGCTAAGTCCTGCCCCAATCCTGGCCACCCACCAAACCCTGCCTCAGCTGCAAACAATGGGGCCACTGGAAAATGGATTGTCCTCAGGCAATACCCACCAAATCTCGGGGTCCACCCCAGGCCCAACAACAATGGGCTGGGAACCAGACTCAGGGGGGCCCTGGCATCCCAGACCATGGTTCCTCGGATGAGGTGAGAGATGATCCAATTGTGCCTGAGTTATTCCAGTGAAAAGCCCAAGCTCCAGACCCCAAGTCGCCCCGTACAGACGGACTTGGAGCTTCGGTTAATTGGCACGGTGGCCAGACACAAAGTCTTGTTCTAACAGACACTGGAGCGGCCTTTTCACTTTTAACCTCCTTTAAGGGCCCTCTCCAACCTTCAGAAGTGGCCGTCAAAGGGGTCTCAGGCATCCCTTTTTATCCCCAAATAACCTTCCTCTCCTTTGTTCCTTTGGCAAAACAACACTAACACATTCTTTTATAGTAGTTCCTCAATGCCCAACGGCATTGATGGGATGTGATCTTCTGGCTAAGCTGCAAACTTCTATAAACCTCCCATTCTTAGATCCCATATCAGTTCTTTGAATCCAAGTGGCACCCGAACTCGTGGCCAGCTTTCACTCCCAAAACCTGCCCCCCGACCTTTCCCCAACAGATCCTCAGATCTGGGACACTGAAGCCCCATCGGTAGCCCGACACCATTCCCCGGTACAGGTTTTTCTTAAAAATCCCTCTCAGGTGATAACCCAAACTCAGTATACCCTGCCCACAGAATCCTGACAAGGACTTAAACCAATAATCTCCCAACTGCTCAAAGCCGGCCTTTTGCAACCTATCTGTTCTCCTCATAATACTCCTAAACTGGCAGTCAAAGAGGGACCCCACTCCTGGTGTCTAGTTCAAGATCTTTGCAAGATTACTGAGGCCATAATACCGTACACTCCGCGGTCACTAATCCCTACGCCCTTCTCTCACATATCCCCCTGACACAGCCTACTTCACGGTACTGGGCCTCAGAGATGCTTTCCTGACTATACCCCTACACCACGCCTCACAGCCCCTATTTGCCTTCACCTGGACGGACCCAGACACACATCAATCTCAACAGTTAACTCGGACTGTTTTACCACAAGGGTTTAGCGATAGCCCTCATTTTTTCGGTCAAGCCCTCCAAAGAGACCTACAAACTTTAGACTTAGGCTCTACGACCTTACTCCAACATGTAGATGATTTATTGTTATGTAGTTCCTCTCTCCGTGACTGTGTAGTCCACACTGAGACAGTATTAAATGCCCCAGGCAACTGGGGCTAGAGAGTCTCACTCTCCAAAGCACAAATTGCTTCCACCAGCATCAATTACATGGGATTGCTTCTCACTCCCACATCCAAATCCCAGCTTAGAGATTTCATGTTTTGACACAGACCTCCAGGCCCCAAACCAAGAGGGAACTTCTTTCTCTATTAGGTCTATTAAACTTCTTCCAAATATGGGTCCCAAATTTTGCCCTCCATGCAAAACCTCTCTACCAAGCTACTCGAGGAAACTTAGATGAACACTTACTGGCCCCCACCTCTCTCCACACCCCCATACAAACTCTTATCAAACATTTATTACAGGCCCCTTTTCTTTACTTCCCTGATTACACCAAGCCTTTTTTCCTTTTTGTACATTCTCGACAAGGACATGCCTCAGGGATTCTGTGCCAAAAAAGCGGGGGCATATGGGGCCTTCTAGCTCACTTATCTAAACAACTCGATCCCGTCACACTCGGATGGCCACCCTGTCTCCAGGCCTTAGCTGCAACCACCCTCTTGTTAACCACCCTAACCCGAAATGCTCCTCTAAATGTATGCTCACCTCATTCCTTCAAAGATTTGCTCTCTCATCAGGCTTTCCTTTCTCTGCCCCTTGCTCGACTACAGATCCTCCACGTACACCTCCTCGACCCATCCCTTTCTTTTATGCCTTGTAAACCTCAATCCTGCTAGCTTACTCCCTACACCAGATCCAGAAGCAGGACACCTATCTCATGATTGTGTTCAGACCTTAGATATGACACTTAATCCCTTTGAACATATAACTGATCAGCCCCTTACTGACCCCAAAGTCCCATCCTGGTTCACAGACGGCAGTGCCCAGACGTAAGCCCCATTTGGGGCTGGATATGCTGTAGTCCAGGGACGGCCTGGCAAAGGTATTCCCCCTTGCCTCATCAAGTCAGCCACGCTCCCAGCTCACACATCCTCACAACAGGCTGAACTGATAGCTCTTACACAAGCCTTGACCCTAGCCAAAGACCAAAAGCTAAACATTTACACTGATTCCAAATATGTCTATAACATATTACATTCTAACGTTATAATCTGGAGGGACAGGAGATTCCTCACTCAGAAGGGCACACCTATTCTCAATGCTTCTTTTATTTCTGAACTCCTCCATGTGGCTCAGCTCCCAAAACAAGCTGCTGTAATACATTGCTGGGGACATCAGCGACATGGTCACATCTCCTTTTATAACAATATAGCAGATCACAAAGCACAGCGGCAGGCCGCCTCTGTTAGTCCTGTCTTTACTATAGCCCAAACTGACGAGCCTAACATCCACACATTACTTTCATATTTACATTCCCTTTTCCGCCCCTCTGCAAAAGTACTTAATACTTAAGGCTTTCCTTCAGAACTTTATTGAGCTAAGGACAATGCAACTTATTTAAATAATCTGACCCAAATTTGTACCATCTGTCAGCGGACAAATCCTAATTCTAACATTCACCTCCCTCCTTTCCCCACCAACCAAATTTGCTAACATCTTCCTGCACAAGACTGGCAGGTAGATTTCACCCACATGCCACCCATAAAAAGGGTTAAACTTCTCCTAGTCTTCGTAGATACATTTTCTGAATGGATCGAAGCTTTCCCGACTACTAACAAACGAGTCCCTACTGTGGCTTGCCTTATTCTTACTGAAATCCTCCCCAGGTTTGGAATGCCTTCCTCCCTCCAGTCTGACAACGGGCCCCATTTCACATCCCAAATCACCCAAAATATTGCATGAGCCCTTCAAGTTCCTTAGAGGTTTCACATTCCTTATTATCCCTGGTCTTCTGGTAAGGTTGAGAGAGCTAACTGAGCCCTAAAAGAAACTGACCAAATTAACAATTGAACTTCATCAAGACTGGACTAAACTCCTCCCTTTAGCCCTCTTAAAGGTCTGGGCCTTACTTAAAAAAAAAAACAAAAACCCTTAAACATCAGTCCATTTGAGGCCGTGTATGGGAGGCCCATAGTACCTTTGGGTCTTCCCCACTCCCAGGACAGTCCCAGACTGCCATCCCACCTTCCTTTCCCTTTACTTGCCCAGATACGAGATGCCCTTTGGCAACATAAGGCTGACTTACTCCCTCGACCACACCCTGATCGTCCATACCCATACCTTCATTTGGAGACAAAGTTTATATGACAACTCAGTCCCACTCAGATCTAACCCCAAAATGGCAAGGTCCCTACACGATAATTCTGCTGACCCCTACCACTGCAAAATTAAAAGAAATCACCCCTTGGGTACACATCACTCAGTTAAAAAAAGGTTATGCAGCCCAATGATGAAAATGCTTGCCAGACTAATACTTACCAAGTTTCTCATACAGGCCCTACAACTCTGAAGTTCTCACGGCTTCCACCGGCCCCAACTGGCGATGGACGAGCCTGTTGGTTTCACAGCTGCAATTATTCCTGGAACAACTTCTGGCAGATATCTGGGTCTTGAGTCCTCAAGGATCCACGTTCGAACATGTTGAAGATTACATCTTCACCCTGTGGCTGCAGGGGACCCTTTACAACTTCCACCCCTTTGAAATCCAATTCTTTTCCATAGTAATCTATCTTATACTCACTTCCCCAAATGTTGTTCAACATCATCTTCTCATCCTCCCTTCTTCCTCTGACCCACGAGCTCCTTCAAAATCCTAACCTCAACTATCTATTCCAGACCCTTAATTTAACCCATACCCTTCTCAAGGCTTCTAACCCACAACTGACTGCTGGATATGTCTATCTGTAACTCCCCTGGGAGATTTAGCCCTCTCCACATCCATCCTTGACTGGGCCACAGGTAACATGTCCCTACACCACTCATACCATGGGGAGCCTTTAGTCATCTCATATCTTAAATATCTTCACACTAGTGACCAAATCCGAAATTCAGACATACTCTTAGAATCTTTACTCACCGAACTCCCCTCCTTCAATGGAAAACCTCCAATAGGAGGCCCTATCGCCCAGAGAGTAACACTGTTACAACCAGCTCCTTTTTGCACATCCAGAAATTACTGAAACAGTTCATACGACCAACCTGTGGGCACAATCCCTAACTGCATGTGCAACCTTATCTCCACCTTACTCTTTGCCACTGGGAAGGCTATATTTGTTTCTGGTCCTACAGGACACTCTTTAACCTTTACAGGGCGGTTTCTCTCTGCATACTCCTCCTCCTCTCCTGTCGTTGGGGCCACCTTAGTGGGGTCTCTGAGTGTCCTTGAGCGAACGATCAAACCCCCCTCAAGTCCTCTTTGCCTCGACTTCAGCTGCTGTACTACGACACCTGGCCTGTTTTTCCTGTGTGGGACATCTACATACCTCTGTCTACCTACTAACTGCTCCAGGACCTGCACCCTGGTATACTCCAGTCCAAACATTTTAATAGCCCCCAATGACCAACCCTTGCCTCTTCCTCTCATCCACAAGCGAATAAAACAAGCCATTCATTTCATTCCCCTCTCAGTAGGACTGGAAATAGTGGCTGGGAATGGAACAGGAACCGCCGGCTTAACCACCTCCATCCAAAACTACCAGACACTATCTCAAGACCTATCAGACAGCCTCCAGGAAATAGCTCAAGGCCTAATAACTATCCAAAATCAACTCAATTCCTTGGCGGCCATTAGATCTACTCACTGCAGACAAGGGAGGGCTGTGCCTTTTTCTAGAAGAATCCTGCTGTTTCTAGGCCAACCAGTTGGGTATTGTCCAAGGAGCTGCAAAAAACCTTACCCAGATTGAGCCTCACGCATCCTCCAGAGACTAAGCAACTCCTGGCAGTCACGTTAACAGATTGTAACTGCACGCCTTGGGGTTTACCCCTTCTCGGACCATTCATTTTTATCACCCTCCTACTCACCTTTGGACCTTGTTTGTTGAATCTTTTCCAGGGATTCCTCCAAGACCAAATCCGAGCAATTTCCCAAGACAAGTCAAGACTGTTCTTTTGCTCAAGACCCTGATGGCTAAAATAAGAGAATTAATACTACGGGCCTGAGACTTCCTTCCTCCCAGACCACAAACCCCTGACCCTCATTTATCAGTACGAAGAAGCCCTGAACATTAACGACACCCACCTCTCTTTCTCCATGTATATATATTCCTTAGGGTCTGGAATGAAGGAAAGTTACACTGCCCAAAATAGCCTGGAATTAAAACTCCCCTCCTGCTCCTCTCCACCATTCTATGCAAAACAAAGAACTCTCTCACCGGAAGGAAAACTTGGACATTAAGGTTAATTACACCCAGCTTCTGGTGGGTCCCAGCCTCAGGCCGATCTCCAGAATTCCTTGACCCAGCCATTTAAGAGATAACTACTCCGCACAACCCTGGAGAAAAACAGGCCCCCTTAAGACAGTGGATTTCCATATATATTCCTATATATAACTCACTCTTTTCTTGGGTTAGTGCAGCAGCTCACTAATCTGACTGCTGCCCCTTCTTGCCTCATTAAAGGTGATCTGTTCTTGTAAAGCGCCGGTCTTGTTCTTTTTCCGAACCTTGCCTTCTCTAACTCCCTTACCCTACATATTCTGACTCCACCATCTTTCTACTCATGACCTCTGGGGGTCATCTCTCCTCAGTGGCAGCAAATACTAGTGAGTAATAGAGGATATTTCCACTTCAGTTAACAGGAATGCTCACTGGGTCACAAGAGACACATCCCTGGACTACTTTTCTCTACCTTCCACTTCCTGCCTATGTAGCACTGGCCTTGAGGTGAACATTAAAGAGAGGTTACAAAAATCTGCAAAACTTTCCAATTATCTTCTCTCACAGTGACCTCAGCTACACAAGAAACACATGCCTGGAGGTCCTCAGGACTTCCCTGGTGGTCCAGTGGTTAAGAAAAACATGGCTGGAGGTCCCGAGATTTGTGTACACACTTATCCTGCACATCAGCCATTGTCACAAACACACCTGTGGATGCACTTTTGGAAGAGCCACATCCCACTGAGTTGGCTTCTGTCTCTTCTACTCCTTAATAATCCAGTTTCTGCAGCAGTTTCGGTTTCCCCTGGCCCCTGTAGTCTTACAACCAGTGACTGTCACTCACAGAATTGTGGACATCAGGGCACATGCTCTTTGCAAGACCTAGACAGGAGATTCCCCTCAACAGTGCTGACACCTCCTGTGATATCCCTTATGAACAGGGGGAAAACTTCACGCTGCTCCAAGAACTTGAGATTATCAGATCTCACCCCTCCCCAGAGTGATGTCTGAGTTTCCTAAAACACATAGAGGCTTCAAACAAGGACCAGAATGCCTTGCCCTCTTTCCTACAACTTCACTGGCACGAATGCAAATTTGGCCAAAACTGGCAAGCCAATATTTTGCCATCACACTATCTTCCCTGTGGCCCCTAAAAACCATTCACCCTTCATGCCTGCGGAGCCCAAACCTCCTTGTAGAAAACCTCTTGCAGTACATAGAATACTCAAAAATAAAACAGTCCTTAAACAATAAGGCATCCATATTGCACAAACCAAAACAATGTGTGGCGCGCAACCTGGGCTGGTGACTTGCTAGCTAGAAAAATAAATCGTGTGAGAACACGTCCGTGAAGAAGGTGGCCCTTCTCTGTACACTTTGTCAGCTGAATTCATAAGGACTGGACTCTAACACATGGAAGAACAGAGGCCAGCTTCTCTGAGCACACTGGGCTGGTGACTGAGGCACTGTGTAGCCCTGCCAGGTGACAGAGGTAAAATGGAGAAGTGGCAGCGACACAAATCCAGGAAGAGCCGCACACAGGTCAGGAAGTGCAAATAGCCACAGATGCTTCCTGCAAAACTGCAACTTAACAGGTATATCCCCTTGCAGACAGCTGGAAGTAGGAGACTGAATTCAGATGGACAGCTCCTCATTTTCTTCCAGTGTCATTATCCTGAAAAGGAAAACTGCACATTCTCTTGCACATTCAAGACCTTTCTTCACTGTAAACTCTATCACATATAATGAGGCAAATTCTTTAGGAAAAAACTTCCCAAACTCCTGTCATGAATAAAACTTTTCTTGTGATCTCTCTGTTGAGAACAAATGGTGGAACTAGAGGTAAAGGTTTTCCCACATTCGCAACACACATAAAGACCTTTCACGTCTGTGAACACTGATGTTGAAGGACTGCAGAGCTTTTGGGAAAAGATTTCACTGCATTCATACTTCCTTTATCCAGTGTGAACTTGTGGGTGATAACAGAAACCCCACCTAGATGCAAAAGATTTCCTACATTCACTACATTTATAAGGCTTTTGCCCAGAGTGAGGTCTACAGTGTTCAATAAGAGAAGACTGTTGCTTAAAGGATTCCCCGCATTCATGGCACTCATAAGGCCTTTCTCCAGTGTGATTTCCCCGATTATAAATAAGGCTCCTCTTCGTGGTAAAAGATTTCTGGCATTCAGTACACTGATAAGGCTTTTCTCCTGTGTGAACTCTCTAGTGTATAACAAGGTAATATCTTTGGATAAAGAATTTCCCACATTCACTGCACACATAAGGCCTTTCTCCTGTGTGAAGTCTGATGACAACAGAGGTGGAACCAGAAGAAAAACATTTCCCACATATAGCACACTCATAAGGCCTATCTCCAGCATGAATCTTATGATGATAACACAGGGAAAAATTGAACATAAAACATTTTCCGCACTCCCTGCACTCATAAGGCCTTTCTCCTGTGTGAACTCTCTGATGATAACAGAGGGTAGAACTAGAGGTAAAAGATTTCCCACATTCACTGCATTCATAAGGCCTTGATCCACTGTGAACTCTCTGATGATAATGGGGGACAGAACAAGATTTCCCACATTCACTGCATTCCTAAGGCCTTTTTCCACTATGAACCTTGCAGTGTTGAATGAGGTAAGATTGATACTAAATGATTTCCAACACTCACTACACTCATAAGGCCCTTTTCCTGTGTGAACTCTCTGGTGGAGAGTGAGTATCAAGTTATTGGCAAAAGATTTCCCACGTTCACCACATGCAAAAGGCCTTCTTTCCCCCTTATGTAGTCGCTGGTGTAGGATGAGAACCGAGCTATTGGTAAATGATTTCCCACATTCACTGCAAAATTAAGGCCTTTCTCTTATGTGAACTCTCCAGTGTACAATGAGATAACATTTTCATTTAAAAGATATCCAGCACTGGGTACACGCACAGTGCCTTTTTCCATTGAGAACTACTGACTGTCAAACTAAGATGCATCTACAGCTAAAAGACTGTGCACACTCACAACACAAGTAATTTCCCCAATACAACTTCTCCAGGGATAAATGAGGACGACGTTTTGGCTGAAGAAATCCCCACATTTACTGCACTTGTACTGCCTTGCCCCAGGATGAGTTCTTTGATGCAGATTGAGGGTTGAGGTTCGCCTGAATGATTTTCCACATTCACCACACACAGGGAGTCTTTTTCTAGTGTGGACTCTCTGGTGCACACAAATAAGGATTTGTATTTGAACGTTTTCCTACATTCACTGCACACAAAACAATGTCTTCCAGTGTGGACACTCTTGTCTTGAACAAGTGTGTGTTTGGGGTTCAGGGCTTTCTTGTGTTCTCCCAGGCTGTCATGACTTTCTCTGCTTTGTAAAGTTTGTTCACACTAGACAATATTGTCTGGCTTCTCCCTGGTGTGAGTGGACTGTTGCTGGAGATGTCCTGAAGTGGCCAGAAAGTCTCTTAACTTTCTCACAGGAAGAGGGCTTTTCTGACATACGGAGTTTGCAGTGCTTCACAAAAAAGACCCTGTCTACATCATTTCCAAAGGATTTCTTTTCCATGAACTGCTTCTGGAGTTTTGGAGGTCTGCACCAAAATGAAATTGTTTCATGTGTATTTTATACCCAATCACTTTCTGGCTGTGTTGTGTTTCTTCATGCTCTGCCAAGTGAAAAATACATCTCAAGACCAGACTACACTTCTCACAGATGTGATTCTTCTGGGAAAACGAAAGTGTCTTAGGAGTCCTGGCCTTTGACATGCCTATACAAATGTTATGTTTAAAGGGTGCCTCTGAATCCTCTCCTCCACAGCAGCAACCTGAAAACACACACACATACAAACACACACACACACACACACACACACACACCTGTGATGAAATTAATGCAAATAAACATGTCAACTTTCTGAGGAGGGAGCAATACCTTCATAAAGGTAATGAGTCATATCCAGGGGTGAGTCTGCAGGATGGTTTTCCAGAAAGATCTGAAATTCCACTGGGGAAGCAGCATTCCACTACTTGGCATGACTTGCCTCTAAGGCAAAAGAATGGTATCCTTAACCAGGGGAAGGACATAAGAATATGGCGCAACACAGTTGAGCAGCACACTGTAGAGCTTGCTCATGTGCCAGAGGATTCCTGCAGGACCTATTCTGAAACGACATGAGACCGTGTAGAAGCAAATGTCCAAACCCAGGAGAAACCCAGCTGCTGTTCAAGGCCAATTTAAGGATGAATGGACACCTCATAGCACATGTGAACCAAAGATGCAGAGCAAGAGAGGAGGAAGTATGAGAGAAAGGACCGAGATATGAAATCCAGAGAGATGAGGCTTATACCTGGGCTGAAGTCAGAGTAGATATAACAGTGGAGTAAAACTGACTACTCAGCCAAGTACTAACAACAGGACAAGAAAAATAGACAAGGGATGTGACACTAGCAAAAACCCAAAAACTCCCGATTAAATGAGAAACATTCCTTATGTGACCTGAACACAGTCCTGATGTCACACCCTCCCCAGACTTGCCAGAAAAGGTACTTATGAGTTCATCTTGCAGCCTTGTCTACTCAGAACCCCTACAGTCTTTGGTGCCCCTGACCCCAGCTGAAAAGTTGCAGAGCCATCATATGGCCAGTCCCTCCTGACAGCCCAAACTGGCACCCCCACCTAGCCAGTGACTTTGCAATCAGTCCAAGTTAAGGTCTTTCCTCACCAAAACCAGCCTGTAAATTCAGATGTGACTTATCCATCAGATGCAAAAAGATGACCAAAAGGCTATAAGAAACATGAAATATCAAGGAAACATGACATTACCAAAGGAGCATAACTTTACAGCAAGTGAACCCCCAAAAATGCATATCTATAAATAACTAGACAAAGAATTCAAAATAAATACTTGAAGGAAACTCAGCCAGCTCCAAGAGAACACAGACAGAAACTCAATGAAAGCAGGAAAAAAAACACACACACACACAAGCAAATTAACAGATTTGGAATTCCTGGGCTGTCCAATGGTTAGGGCTTTGTGCTTCCACTGCAGGAGGTACAGGTTTGATCCCTGGTCAAGAAATTAAGATTCTGCATGTGATGTGGTGTGGAAAAAAAAAAAAAAAAAGATCTGAAATAGAAGGAAGATAAAGGAATTAAACTCTGTAGCTGAAGAATACAATAAATGAAATGAAAAATACAATAGGGAACAGTCACTTGATCAAGCAGGAGAAATACCTGTGACTTTGAGTCAGGTGATTTCAAACCATCCAACCACAGGGAAGAAAGACTGAAGAAAGCCTATTGAAGTAAATTATGGGATGTTATCCAGGAAAATAATATTCACATTGTGGAAGTACCACAAGAAGTGACAAAGAATAGTAGTGAGAGTGGGCACCCTTGTTTTGTTCCTGAAGAAACAATAATTGAAAAGGACACGTGTATCCCAATGTTCACTGCAGCACAATTTACGATAGCTAGGACATGGAAGCAAACCTAGATGTCCATCAGCAGATGAATAGATAAAGAAGTTGTGGTACATATATACAATGGAATATTATTCAGCCATAAAAAGCTACACATTTGAGTCAGTTCTAATGAGGCAGATGAACCTAGAGCCCATTATACAAAGTGAAGTCATTCAGAGAAAAATACCATATATTAACACATATACATGGACTCTAGAAAGACGGTACTGATGAACCTATTTGAGAGCAGCAATGGAGACACAGACAGAAAACAACTTGTGGACACAGCAGAGAAGGAGAAGGAGGGTGAACTCAAAGAGTAACACTGAAAAATATGCACTATCATATATGAAACAGATAAGCAGTGGGAATGTGCTGTATGGCACAGGGAACTGGGTTCTGTGACAACTTAGAGGGATGGGATGGGGTGAGAGCTGGGAGGGAGGCTCAAAAGGCCGGGGCATGTGTATGCCTATGGCTGATTCCTGCTGATGCAGGCAGAGACCAACACAGCACTATAAAGCACGTACCCTCCGATTAGACAGCAAAGAAAGAAAGAAGAAATGATGGAAACACCAAAGGAACTACAAGTCAGTCAGACAAAAAGTGACGAGGTGGCAACTGTAAAGTCCTGACAAAAGTTTCTCCATTCTCTTTTTTGTGCTTTTTGGTTTGTCTGCTTTTTAATTCTTGGTCACACTATATGCACAATCTTAGTTCCCTGACCAGGGATAGAACCTGCACCCCCTACAGTGGACATTCAGGACTGCCAGGCAAGTCCTCTCCATTCAAAAGACACGGTGGCTGACAATAAAGCCCTCAAGAGACTCATTTCAGCCCATGCTCCACAATAAGAGAAGTCACTGCAATGAGAAGCCCGTGCACTGCAACAAAGAGTAGCCCCAGCTCACTGCAACTAGCAAAAGCTCACCTGCAGCCACACAGACCTGGCAAAGTAAAAACCAAAGAAATTTTAAAAGACACACAGTGCCTGAGGATAAAGGCTTCAAGAGACTTACTTCAGCTTTAAGAACACAAATAGGCTGAAAGAGAAGAAATTGAAGGGAAAAAAAAACCTCCATACAAATGGAAACAAAACACTAGCTTATACTTATAAATAATCCACACTTAAGCCAAACAGAATAAACTTTAAGTCAAAATCTATCACAATAGACAAAAAATCATTAAATAAAGATAAAGGTGTTGACTCATCAAGAGGGCAGAACATATTATAAGTAGTATGTATCTAACATCAGAGCATTTAAATGTATAAGGCAAATATCAAGAAACTGGAAGGCAGAAAAGACAACAATGAAATAACATTAGCAGACTCCAATACCCATCTTTCAAGAATATGGGTAGATTAACCAAATAGAAAATCGATAAGGAAATATTTAATGGCACCTTAGCTCAAGCACTGACAAAATACTGAATGAATCTTTAGACCACCTGAGCCTAACAAACACACAGAATATCCCAATCAACTACAACAGAATACATTCTTCTCAATGGACACAGAACATTCTCTTTAAGAGAGATCATATATTAGGTCACAAAACAAGTCTTCACACTTTTAAGAAGACTTAAATCATGTCAAGAATTTTATCCATCCATAAGGGTTGGAAACTAAAAATCAGTAACGTAACGTGCTCAGTTGCTCAGTCATGTCTGACTATTTGTGACTCTATAGACTGTAGCCCACCAGGATTCTCTGTCCATGGAATTTTTCAGGCAAGAACACCAAGAGCAGGTTATCATTTCCTACTCCACAGGATCCTCCCAACCCAGGGATCAAATCCACATCTCCCTAATCTCCTGCATTGGCAGATAGATTCTTTACCACTGCACCACCTGGAAGTCCCCAATAGCATAATACTATCATTGTGAATGCTGGAAAGCTCAAAAATATATGGACGTTAAAAAAGACATATGGCCATTAAAGAATACATTCCTGAATGTGTTGAAGGGAAAAAAAAAATAAGAAAAGATTATCTTGCTGCTGCTAAGTCACTTCAGTCGTGTCCGACTCTGTGTGACCCCACAGACGGCAGCCCACCAGGCTCCCCCGTCCCTGGGATTCTCCAGGCAAGAACACTGGAGTGGGTTGCCATTTCCTTCTCCAATGCAGGAAAGTGAAAAGTGAAAGTGAAGTCGCTTAGTCGTGTCCGACTCATAGCGACCCCACGGACTGCAGCCTACCATAATAAAATGGAATCAAAATATGCCACAACTTAAAAAAAACAAACTCAAATCTAGAAGGAAAGAAATAACAAACATTAGAGCAGAAATAAATAAAATACAGACTAAAAATACAATGGGAAGATTAACAAAGCTAAGAGTTGGTTTTTGAAAAGAATCAAAATGGACAAACCTTTAGCTGCACGAAAAGAAAAGATTCAAGTAAATGAAATCAGAAATGAAAAAGGAGATACTACAACTGATACTGCAGACACACAAAGATCATAAAAAACTACAATCAACAATTAAATGCCAGGACATCCTTGGTGGTCCAGTTGTTATGAATCCACCTGCCAATGCAGGGAACATAGATTTGATCCCTGGGCCACGAAGATGTGGAAGATTCCACACGCTGAGGAGCAACTAAGCCCATGCACCACAACTACTAGGCCTGCGTGCTCTGGGGCCCACGTGCTGCAAGTTCTGAGCCCACCCACTGCAACTACTGAAGCCCAAGCACTTACAGCCTGTGCTCTGCAACAAGAGAATCCCTCACAATGAGAAGCCCACATACTGAAATGAAGAGCAGGCCCCGTGCCACAACCAGAGAAAGCTGTGACAAGCAACGAAGACTCAGTAAAGCCGCAAACAATTAACTGCCAACAGGAAAAACTAGAAAAAAATGAATAAATTCTTTGAAACAGACAACCCAGCAACAATAAAACTTAAAGAAAAAGAAATCTGAATAAATCAGTAACAAGTTAAGAAACTGAATCATTAATCAATTATCTCCCAACAAACTAAGCCACAAAGATATATTTTACAGCACAGGGAAATATAGCCACTGTTTTATAATAATGTTAAATTTAGTATAATTTATAAACAAATGTTTTGGCTATGCTGCATGGCATGCATGATCTTAGTTTGACAACCAGAGATCAAACCCATGCCTCCTGCAATGGGAGCATACAGTTCTAACCAGTGGACCATCAGAGAATTTCCCAATTAATAAGAATATTGAGTCACTGTGTCTTACCGTGGTACTGATATAATATTGTAAACCAACTATACTTCAATTTTTAAAAAATAATTTATAATGACTGTCCCAACAAAGAAAAATACAGAGTCACTGGTAAATTCTACCATGATTTTAAAAACTAATGTCAATCCTTCCTCAACTCTTCCAAACCACTGAAGAAATACTTCCAAACTCACTTTCCCAGGCTAGAAATATATGTCAATAGCAAAGAAAGTTATGGAAATTACAAGAAAAAAAAACAAACTATATGCCAACATCCTTGATAAACATAGAAGAAAAAAATCTCCAACAGAAAATAGCAAACCAAACTCAACAGTGTATTAAAAATCTTACACCATCATCAACTGTGATTTACTCCTGGGATACAAGGATAGTTTTTCATATACAAATCAATAAACATGACACATAATAGAATGAAGGATACAAATCATATGATCATCTCAATAAATGCAGAAAAATCCCTTAACAAAATAGAGCACATTTACCTGTCAAAAACTGTTAACACTTGATGTGTAGAAGGAATGTAACTCAATATGATAAACACATATACAATAAGTCCATGCTGACATCATATTCTTGCCTGGGAAATCCCATGGACAGAGGAGCCTGGTGGGTTACAGTCCATGGGGTCACCAAGAGTCAGACCTGACTGAGCACACATATACACAACATCACACTCAAAATTTCTTTTTATTTTTTTAATATTTATTTATTATTTTGGTCACTCTGGATCTTAGTTGCGGCACGTGGGATCTAGTTCCCTGTCCAGGGATTGAACCTGAGCTTCCTGCATTGGAAGCAGAGTCTTAGCCCCTGGACCACCAGGCAAGCCCCCACACTCAAAGTTTAAAACCTAAAAGCTTTCTCAACACCTATTATTGAAGAGACTGCCTCTTCAAGGAACAAGAAAAGGATGCCTATTATGTTCATTTCTATTCGATATTGTTCTGGAAGGCCTGCTCAGATCACCAGTTCATGAGAAAAAACTAATAATAAAATCACAAAGGAGCAAAACTGTGTCTGAAGAAGACAAGATCTTATATTCAGAGGATCCTAAAGGCTCCCCCTTAAAACTGTTACAACTATTAAACAAATTCAGTAAAGTCGCAGGATACAAAAATCAATATGTAAAAATCAGTTGCATCTCTAAAAACAATAAGATATCTGAATAAAAACTAGGGCAGCAATTACATATGTAATATCAAAAACAATGAAATACATATGAATAAATTTAACCAAAAAGATTTGAACACTGAAAACTATAAGACACTGATAAAAGAAAGTGACACAAACAAATGAAAAGATAACTCATGTCCTTGTACTGGAATAATTAATAGCATTACAGTACCCATGCTACCCTATGCAATATACAGATTCAATGCAATTCCTATCAAAATAACAATTTTTCACAGAAATAGAAGATGAATCCTAAAGTTCATATAGAGCGACAAATGACCTCAAAGAGCCAAAGCAATCTTGAGCAAGAAGGTCAAATCTCAAGATATGAAACTTCCTGATTTCAAAATACACTGCAAAGCTCAAGTAATCAAAATAGTATTTCACTGTCATAAAAACAAACACACAAAGGAATGGAGCAGAATGAAGAACCCAGGAAAAAGTCCCAAACATATATGGTCAACTAATCTTTGACAAGGGTGCAAATAACACACAATGGGCAGTCTCTTCAATAAAAGGTGTTGAGAAAAGTGGATCTCCACATGCAAAACAATGAAACTGGGACTTCCCTGGTAGCTCAGAGGTTACGAATCCACCTTGCAAGGCAGAGGAAGCAGATTCACTGCCTACGATCCCACATGCTGTGAAGCAACTAAGCCTGAGCCCATGTGCTCCAGTCTGTGCGGCACAACTGGACAGTCTGTGCACTGCAACGGAAGACCCCTCACGACACAGTGAAGATTCTGTGCGCGGAAACTAAGACTTGATGCATCCAGATAAATCAACAAATATTCAAAAAAGAAAACAGTGAAATTGAACCCATTAACAGTAATTAGCTCATAGTGAATTAAAGAGTTAAACCTAAGACCTGAAAGTGTAGACTTGCTTGGAGGCAAAAGCAAGAAATAAGCTATTTGGCAGTGGTCTTGGCAATGATTCTTTTTTTTTTTTAATATTACATGAAAGTACAGTGGAAAAAAAAATTAGAAGTGAAACTACATCAACCTGAAAAGCTTCTGCAGAGCAAAAAAAAAAAAAAGAACAAAATGAAAATGTAATCTACAGAATTGCAGAAAATTATTTGCAAGCCATGAACCTAGTAAGGTGGTGATACTTTAAACACATAACATAATCAAATCAGCAAAAACAGAATAATCTTATTAAAATATGAACAGAGGATCTGATTAGACGTTATATACAAATGGCTAACAAGTACATGAAAAACTATTCTTTCTCACTAATCACCAGGGAAATGTAAATCCAAGCCACAATGAGATACTATTACAAAACTGTCAGGATGGCTATCATTGAAGAGATGAGTGCTGGCAAAAGTACAGAGATAAGGGAACCCTTGGTGGGAAGATAAATTGGTATAGACTTTATGGATAGACAGTATGGAAGTTCCTCAGAAGTTCGAAATAGAACTACCATACGATCCAGCAATCCCATTTCTTGGAATATAGCCAAAGAAATGAAATCAAATGGGGAAAACATAATCTGCAGTCTTATGTTTGCAGCAGCATTATGGACAGACAATACACAAGCTGTGGAAACAACCTAAGTGTTCAACCATGTATGAATAGATAAACAAGGTGTAATATACTCACACATACACATGCACATCTGAAAAATTATTCAGCCGTAAAAAAAAGGAAGTCCTCCCATATACATGGATGAACCAGAAGGACATTATGCCAAATTATGTATGGTATCACTCATGTAGAATTTAAAACAGAAAAGCAAAACACGTTTAACTCACAGAAACAGAGAAGTTGTTGCTCAAAAGGGACAAATCTTCAGTTACAAGATGGTGCAGTCCATTAAACTCACTGCAAGACTGCTGCTGCTGCTGCTAAGTCGCTTCAGTCGTGTCCGACTCTGTGCTACCCCATAGACGGCAGCCCGCCAGGCTTCCCCGTTCCTGGGATTCTCCCGGCAAGAACACTGGAGTGGGTTGCCATTTCCTTCTCCAATGCATGAGAGTGAAAAGTGAAAGTGAATTCGCTCAGTCATGTCTGACTTTTAGCGACCCCATGGAATGCAGCCTACCAGGCTCCTCCATCCATGGATTTTCCAGGCAAGAGCACTGGAGTGGGGTGCCATTGCTTTCTCCCACTCCAAGACTACAGACCTCCAATTCTTCCCCGTGAGGATTCAGTATAGAAAAGAGGGAGTGCAAACAACCCAGCCACAACTTCCATAGCAACTACCCAGAAAGCTGGGAAAACAAGCACTGCTGGAGGTCCACCTGTCAGAAGGCAGAGCACCCCTATGGAAAAGGGGGGTGAGCCAGGATACAGAGCTCACTCTAGGTATCTGGAAAGGCTTTGAGAGTCTTACTCAGTGAAGAAACGAGTGCAAAGTTTTCCAGGATCACACTGAGGTATAGGCATCTCTGAGCCTCATCAAGGAGCCTCCATTCCTCCGAGAAGTACACAGCAATGTCTTTAAAGCTTAAACTGTCCTGTCAACATAGGGACAGAGGAAACAATGTTCTGAGAACCCACAGTCCATTGCCACACACATCTACCCCACTGGCATCCTCTCCTCCCAAACTCCTCACCTCAGAGGAGACACCAGGACCTGGGGCTGCTAATGCAGCCTTGGGTCATCCTTGGGTCACATACATCACTGAAGTCAACCCTCAGCAATAATACACAATAATGCCATGTAAGCTCTGGGCCTGGCTAGCAGAGCCCCACCCCTCCCATCAAGCAACTCCCCTGGAGTCTCCCCTGTTGTCTGTACAACACACAGACAAACCTGGGCTCACGCCTCACTATCAAGTCCTGAATACCAGGCCTGTGGGGCCATCAGCTCACAGTACCTGTGCATGTGCACATCCTTTTATAGACTGTCTCTAACACCATCATTCCTCACTCCCACCGTGCGGGGTTACACTCCCACCGTTCTGCCACCTTCCTGCTCTATAATACAGGATTCACCCTGGACTCATTCATACACCCAACGTATAGCCTCCAGAGACTGCTTGACACTCTAAAACTGTCCACGACCACCCCAGACCTCTGATGAATCTCAGTGCAAGGGACAGTCCCACATGCTGCTTTGCAGGCCTCTCTACCTGCTTCTGATCCCTGATTCAATACTAGCCATGTATAATGCAACATGTGAATCACACACACCCATGACACTCTTCCAGTTCTGGGATACACTCATCATCTGTCCCCTCAACAGTCACAACCGTCTACTCAACCTTCCTTAAAATCCCAGCCCTTACAGTCTCCCTGCGACATGATGATTCTTGACTACATTTACCACAGACCTTATCCTCCAACAAGACGAAAATACTCTCGGCTCCATCAAGGCTCACTGCACAATTCTGGTGAATCTGGATAATATTAAGTTAGCAGGAGCACTGGCCTCAATGCCAATTTGTTTCAATTATTTCTCTGCCTCCCAAGCCACACACACACACACACACACACACACATATATATTTCCTCAATATTTCAAGCTTTTTATTTACTATTGGAGTATGGCTGATTAACAATGCTGTGACAAGTTCAGGTGGTACAGTGGTTAAGAATCCGTCTGCCAATGCAGGGGTCACAAATTTCATTCCTGGCCCGGGAAGAGTACTACAAGCCATGGAGAAACTAAGGCCATGCTCCACAACGACTGAAGCCTGCTAGTCCTAGTGCCCCAGCTCTGCAGCGAGAGAAGCCACCACAATGAGAAGACCGATCACCTCAAGAAAGAGTAAACCCCACTTGCCACACCTAAAGAAAGCCCACTTACAGCAATAAACACCCAGCACAACCAAATATAATTATTTACAAAATAAAGACCTGATTACCAGATCCCCTGCTGTTTGTTCTTAAAGACCTGCTGTACCCTGCTACCAGTTCAGACACACCTCCAAGTATTTGCACATGCTGGAATGGCAAACCACTTCAGTATTCTTGCCTTGAGAACCCCATGAACAGTATGAAAAGGCAAAATGATAGGATACTGAAAGAGAAACTCCCCAGGTCAGTAGGTGCCCAATATGCTACTGGAGATCAGTAGAGAAATAACTCCAGAAAGAATGAAGGGATGGAGCCAAAGCAAAAACAATACCCAGCTGTGGATGTGACTGGTGATAGAAGCAAGGTCCGACGCTGTAAGGGCAATATTGCATAGGAACATGGAATGTCAGGTCCATGAATCAAGGCAAATTGGAAGTGGTCAAATAAGAGATGGCAAGAGTGAATGTCAACATTCTAGGAATCAGCGAACTGAAATGGACTGCAATGGGTGAATGTAACTCAGATGACCATTATATCTACTACTGCGGGCAGGAATCCCTCAGAAGAAATGGAGTGGCCATCACGGTCAACAAAAGAGACAGAAATGCAGTACTTGGATGCAATCTCAAAAACGACAGAATGATCTCTGTTCGTTTCCAAGGCAAACCATTCAATATCACAGTAATCCAAGTCT
>NW_011494955.1:652962-653565 GCF_000754665.1 Bison bison bison | reverse complement strand
CTGATAGATAGAGTGCCTGATGAACTATGGATGGAGGTTCATGACACTGTACAGGAGACAGGGATCAAGATCATCCCCATGGAAAAGAAATGCAAAAAAGCAAAATGGCTGTCTGGGGAGGCCTTACAAATAGCTGTGAAAAAAAGAGAAGCAAAAAGCAAAGGAGAAAAGGAAAGATATAAACATCTGAATGCAGAGTTCCAAAGAATAGCAAGAAGAGATAAGAAAGCCTTCTTCAGCGATCAATGCAAAGAAATAGAGGAAAACAACACAGAAGAAAACAAACAGAGGAAAGACTAGGGATCTCTTCAAGAAAATCAGAGATACCAAAGAACATTTCATGCAAAGATGAGCTTGATAAAGGACAGAAATGGTATGGACCTAACAGAAGCAGAAGATATTAAGAAGAAATGGCAAGAATATACAGAAGAACTGTACAAAAAAGATCTTCACGACCCAGATAATCACGATGGTGTGATCACTGACCTAGAGTCAGACATCCTGGAATGGGAAGTCAAGTGGGCCTTAGAAAGCATCACTATGAACAAAGCTAGCGGAGGTGATGGAATTCCAGTTGAGCTATTCCAAATCCTGAAAGATGAT
>NW_011494955.1:651961-652633 GCF_000754665.1 Bison bison bison | reverse complement strand
GAACAACAGACTGATTCCAAATAGGGAAAGGAGTACGTCAAGGCTGTATATTGTCACCCTGCTTATTTAACTTATATGCAGAGTACATCATGAGAAACGCTGGACTGGAAGAAGCACAAGCTGGAATCAAGATTGCCGGGAGAAATATCAATAACCTCAGATTTGCAGATGACACCACCCTTATGGCAGAAAGTCAAGAGGAACTAAAAAGCCTCTTGATGAAAGTGAAAGTGGAGAGTGAAAAAGTTGGCTTAAAGCTCAACATTCAGAAAACGAAGATCATGGCATCCGGCCCCACCACTTCATGGGAAATAGATGGGGAAACAGTGGAAACAGTGTCAGACTTTATTTTTCTGGGCTCCAAAATCACTACAGATGGTGACTGCAGCCATGAAATTAAGAGACGCTTACTCCTTGGAAGGAAAGTTATGACCAACCTAGATAGCATATTCAAAAGCAGAGACATTACTTTGCCAACAAAGGTCCGTCTAGTCAAGGCTATGGTTTTTCCTTTGGTTGTGTATGGATGTGAGAGTTGGACTGTGAAGAAGGCTCAGTGCCGAAGAATTGATGCTTTTGAACTGTGGTGTTGGAGAAGACTCTTGAGAGTCCCTTGGACTGCAAGGAGATCCAACCAGTCCATTCTGAAGGAGATCAGCCCTGGGATTTCTT
>NW_011494955.1:647926-651627 GCF_000754665.1 Bison bison bison | reverse complement strand
GGATTTCTTTGGAAGGAATGATGCTAAAGCTGAAACTCCAGTACTTTGGCCACCTCATGCGAAGAGTTGACTCATTGGAAAAGAGTCTGATGCTGGGAGGGATTGGGGGCAGGAGGAGAAGGGGACGACAGAGGATGAGATGGCTGGATGGCATCACTGACTCGACGGACGTGAGTCTAAGTGAACTCCGGGAGTTGGTGATGGACAGGGAGGCCTGGCGTGCTGCGATTCATGGGGTGGCAAAGAGTCGGACACAACTGAGCAACTGATCTGATCTGATCTGTTCCTGGGAAAACGTTCCATACCAGTTTAGTCATCAGGAAACAAAATATGTGTATGTTACCTTTGTTCTGCAGTCAGGACCCAGAGCTGGATTCATGGCCCTCACATTCAAGAGCTGAGATTATATCAAGGCAAGTCTCTGGACACAATACCCTGACACTCTATAAAGTGAAAGTGAAAGTTGCTCAGTGGTGTCCGACTCTTTGCGACCCCATGGACTGTATGATCCAAGGAATTCTCCAGGCCAGAACACTGGAGTGGGTAACCCTTCCCTTCTCCAGGGATCTTCCCAACCCAGGGATCAAACCCAGGTCTCCCGCATTGCAGGCAGACTCTTTATCAGCTGACCACTCTCTATGGGTGGTGTCAATATCAGTGAGGGACTGGGACATCATCTCCTGCCTTGTGTAAGATCCCTAAGTACTTTTCCAACCTTCAGAACCTGGGGGATGAGGAAGACAACTGTGGCTGGACTCCCAAGTATGCAGGACTCCCCTGGATCCCCACCAGGCCTTGAACCTGGACTTGGGGTTAACTTAATAACCTCTGTGTTTCAGTCCTCAGAGCAGCCTCTTATCAGATCCCTGACCTTGGAAAATGGTGCTACTTCTCTTTGCCACAACCTGTTCGTCAACCACCTCCAATCTGTTTCCTCTCTGAACTGGATTTTGGTGACCTTTAAAACCCTAACACATATGGGATTTCTCTGGCAGCTCAGTAGTAAAGAATCTGTCTGCCAATGCAGGGGACACAGGTTTGATCCCTGGTCTGGGAAGACATCACATGGCGCAGAGCAACTAAGTCCCCGCACCACAACTACTCACTCCAGCTACAGCCGGAGTTCTGCCAACAAGTGAAGCCACCTCGCACCCTCTGCAACTAGAGAAAGCCCTCCAGCAGCAAGGAAGAGCCCAGTGGGCAGAAACGAAGACCCCATGCAGTGTAAAAACAAGAACAACAAACCCCTAACACATAAGTGTCCCTCTTCTGTCCACTAGCCTCCACCGCCTCCAGGTCAAGCAGAAAAAGAAACCTCTCTGCCAGTTCAGGTACACTCCCTCAACTCGGGTTCCTGCAGACATCAGTTGGAATCCAGGTTCCCCAAACCTACCCGCCTCAGTTCGACCTCCAAGTCTCTGCACCTACAGGTACCTGTGCCCATCACCTTCTCCCACGCGTCATCACACTGTCTGTCAGACACAGGGACCACCCACGACCGCCTCACCGTCCTGGAGCCCGGGGCCTGGGCTGCGGGCACAGGAGCAGGCGCCCTGCACTCGGGGCTTTAGTGTCTGGTGGAGTGAGGGCGGTGAGAGCCCTGCGGGCCAGCCTTTACCTGAGGTGGATCCCTTAGCACCGCCACCGCCATCAGACTCTGGCAGGAGCGGAAGGGGAACGTGGGCAAGGACTTTCCTCTTCTCGGCTTGGCGCAGGGTACCGGTCATCGTTGCAGAACCTCAGAGCCCACTATGGGGTGCGGGGACACCGCCTGCTCTCGCGCTTTTAGATCGGGTCACCCGGTGAGGAATCAGCGGCCCCCAACCAGGACACTCACAGCAGTTTAAAATGGCCACCACAAGCAAGATACCGGAAGTCCCGCCCCAATGGGCCCAGTGTGAAGAATTTCCCCGGAAATGCATTCATGTGGATCTTCCTTCCTGGGCGCAGGATCTTCCCTGTAGTATTGTTCTCAGGGCTTTAGCGATTGCCGGAAAGTGTGTTCTCCTTTCTGACCAACCGTAACTTGTGCCAACTGGCACCCGGAAGGATGCTGGAAAGCAGTCATCTTACCTTGAGGAAGGAAGGGTTCTGTTTCTTGTTAAATGCAGCAAAGTGACAAAATTTCAGAATTCCTGAAGCTCACTCAGCTCCCAGAAGATAAAAATATTGAGACTGTCAACTACAGATTGGCACTTGCCATGGTGCTTGCCGCCTACCTCTACAAGGATTAAATCATGTGCTGCTCCAGCTGTTGACTTCAACACCCTCTGAAAGTGGTTCTGAGTGGAAAGCAGAAATGAAGCATTCTATGCTTGCGACAGGGGGGGCGGGGGGAGGGGGGGCGTGGAACGGGGGCAGCAAACTTGCAGGACAGGTCTTCAGATGATGAGCCCAATTCTTATATCTCCTCATATCTAGAAAGGCACTAAAATCCTTCATGGTGATGACTGTTTTCTCGTGACTCTCAGAAAGTTTCCCGAAACTAGCAGAAACCTTCTCAGAAAAATATGCGCTTGATTGCATGTACTCTCCCTTCACCAAAATCACATGTACACTAACCTTACCCCCCACCTCTTCGGAGCACTTTCTCAGAGTTATCTGAGGTGCTGTTTCCTGGGGGTCAGTCCTAATTTAGCCCCCAAATAAAACTTAACTTGCAACTCTCACTTGTACAATTTTTTAAGTCAATAAGATGCACTCAAATGTCATTCTTCTAAATGGCCATATTATTCTAGAGCCATTCAGATATGAGTCAGCAAGTTCAGATCAGTCGCTCAGTCGTGTCAGACTCTTTGCAACCCCATGGACTGCAGCACGCCAGGCTTCCCTGTCCATCACCAACTCCCGGAGCTTGCACAAACTCATGACCGTTGAGTTGGTGATGCCATCCAAACATCTCAGCCTCTGTCATCCCCTTCTCCTGCCTTAATCTTTTCCAGCATCAGGGTCTTTTCCAATGAGTCAGTTCTTCGTATCATGTGGCCAGAGTACTGAAGTTTCAGTTTTAGCATCAGTCCTTCCAATGAATATTCAGAACTGATCTCCTTTAGGATTGACTGGTTGGATCTCCTTGAAGTCCAAGGGACTCTCAAGAGTTTTCTCCAACAGCAGAGTTTAAAAGCATCAATTCTTTGGCACTCCGCCTTCTTTATGGTCCAACTCTCACATCTATACCTGACTACTGGAAAAACCATAGCTTTGACTAAACAGACCTTTGTTGGCAAAGTAATGTCTCTGCTTTTAATATGCTGTCTAGGTTGGTCATAACTCTTCTTCCAAGGAGCAAGCGTCATTTAATTTCACAGCTACAGTCACCAACTGCAGTGATTTTAGAGCCCCCCCAAATAAAGTCTCTCACTGTTTCCAAGGTTTCCCGATCTATTTGCCATGAAGTGATGGGACCAGATGCCATGATCTTAGTTTTCTGAACGTTGAGATTTAAGCCAACTTTTTCACTCTCCTCTTTCACTTTCATCAAGAGGCTCTTTAGTTCTTCGCTTTCTGCCATAAGGGTGGTGTCATCTATATCTGAGGTTATTGATATTTCTCCCAGCAATTCTGACTCCAGCTTGTGCTTCATCCAGCCCAGCATTTCTCATGATGTATTCTGCATATAAGTTAAATAAGCAGGGTGACAATATACAGCCTTGACGAACTCCTTTTCCTATTTGGAACCAGTCTGTTTTTCCATGTCCAGT
>NW_011494955.1:640681-647826 GCF_000754665.1 Bison bison bison | reverse complement strand
ATGTCCAGTTCTAACTGTTGCTTCCTGACCTGCATACAGATTTCTCAAGAGGCAGGTCAGGTGGTCTGGTATTCCCATCTCTTGAAGAATTTTCCACAGTTTGTTGTGATCTACACAGTCAAAGGCTTTGGCATAGCCAATAAAGCAGATATTTTTCTGGAACTCTCTTGCTTTTTTGATGATCCAATGGATGTTGGCAATTTGATCTCTGGTTCTTCTGACTTTTGCCTTTTCAGAATCCAGCTTGAACATCTGGAAGTTCACGGTTCACATGCTGTTGAAGCCTGGCTTGGAGAACTTTGAGCATTACTTTGCTAGCATGTGAGATGAGTGCAACTGTGCTCTTTGGCATTGCCTTTCTCTGGGACTGGGATTAAAACTGACCTTTTCCAGTCCTGTGGCCACTGCTGAGTTTTCCAAATTTGCTGGCATATTGACTGCAGCACTTTACCAGCATCATCTTTTAAAATTTGAAATAGCTCAACTGGAATTCCATCACCTCCATTAGCTTTGTTCGGAGTGATGTTTCCTAAGGCCCACTTGACTTCACCGTCCAGGATGTCCTCTAAATGGCCTCTCAATGGCCATATTATTCTGCTGCTGCTGCTAAGTCACTTCAGTCGTGTCTGACTCTGTGCGACCCCCACAGACAGCAGCCCATCACGCTCCCCCGTCCCTGGGGTTCTCCAGGCAAGAACACTGGAGTGGGTTGCCGTTTCCTTCTCCAATGCATGAAAGTGAAAAGTGAAAGTGAAGTCGCTCAGTCGTGTCCGACACTCAGCGACCCCATGGACTGCAGCCCACCAGGCTCCTCCGTCCATGGGATTTTCTAGGCAAGAGTACTGGAGTGGGTTGCCATTGCTTTCTCCGATATTATTCTAGAGCCATTCAGAAATGAGTCAGCAAGTAGCTGGACACATTATATAATTGTTCTTTAAATTCATGTACTGAAGCTGTAGTCAGTTTTCTGTGTTGTATTATGATTGGCTATGAGCAAAACAGTCTGTACAGGGTCATGACTGGGGGAAAGAAGATGGATATTCTAAATTAGGTGGTCAAGCAGGAGTTTTACTTCCGGTTCCACAATAAAGCTTCTTTCTTTCCTACAGAACCAGGGATTGTGTTCTATCCACTGAGAAACACTTTCATCCATATATTATCTCTTATTCCACTTCCTAACATAAACTCAATTCCTTTTAGTGAACAGATATCCATCTCAAACTGAAAGCAACAGAACTAATGTTATTTTGGTATGGGTCAGTAGCTGCAACTTTTAGAGTCGCAGCACATATGGAAGGGAGTATCTGAACACTTATATAAAAGAAGGCATCTTAAGCTTATGATCTCGTGTCCCTGCTGGTAAGTGACTATCATTTTCCAGTGACTGCAGGCACACTTCTTTACAGGGACGAGATAATATCAGAAAGTTTTGACATGCAAGTTTCAGAAAGTTATTAATGTGTGTGTTGTTACTCAAAGACAGTAGCAGATACCGCCCTGCGGATACAGCAAGTGATGTTGAAAACATCAGAGAATTTTCAATAGTGCTTTTATTCTCGAAAACATTAATACCAACTTGGAGAAAGAATTGACGTGGACGTTAAGATTAGCTAAACTAGGACTTCCCTGATGGTACATTAATAAGAATCCGCCTGCCACAGCAGGGGACATGGATTCCACCCCTGCCTGGTCTGGGAACATTTCTACATGCCTCGGGGCAAGTAGGCCAGTGTGCCACAATTATTGCGCCTCTGCTCTGCAACAAGAGAAGCTGCTGCTCGCTGAAACTAGAGAAAGCCAGTGCACAGCAAGGAAGACCCACTGCAACCAAAATAAGTGAATAAAAAAATCTTAATTAACTTTATTTTTTTTAAGTAGCCAAAACTAGTAAATGTGAACAAGAATTTGGAGTATCATGTTTATTCACGGCTCTAGTAAATTTTCATTATACAAAATACAGTGTCAGGCACTGTTTTAGGTGTATGGAAACCATGACAGATGAAAACCTATTCTTTTTTCATGCAGCTTACATTCTTCAATGAACAAGAAAGGATACATGAAAGAAAAAGTGTCTAATTAGTTTTAATGTTATATTAGAAAGTTCAAAGACTCATCTACATGTCATCTAACTCAGATATGACTGAGACCTAATGCACAATTAACCCTGAGGCAAAATTGCTCTCCAGCTGTGAAACCAAAGGTTTCATGCTAAGGAAATGTAATACTGAAACAGGCAGGGACAGACATTTCCATTAGAAAAGGAGGAAGTGGGAAATACAGGAGTGAGGGGTGAGCGTTAGTGTGACCCATTGTTGTGGTTGTGGAAGATGCGAACTTTGGAATCACTTTTAAAAACAAGACAGCCTGGTTTTTCTGATTGTGAGAGAAAGTAAGGTGGGTGTCAGGTTTTGACACCAAGCTTTTTGGTGTTGGGAGGTAGAAGGACAGAAGCTCCATCAACATGTTGGGTGTTCCGTAGTGGTAATAATTCTCATTGGTGTATCAGCAGTTTCCTTTTGGGGGTATATTTCAGAAAACAAAAGAATGGAGTTATTTAGCACGTAGCCGGATACACAGGTCTGGAACTATGGGGAGGATCTCTGGATGGACACATCTACAAAATTTGGTGGACAGTCTGTGGACCAGGGGGAGGTTCTATTAGTATTAGTAGGAGGAATCCTGAACATGGTGATAATGCCAATAGTAAATCAGAGAGAGGAGAGTGGGTGCACAAGTGCATCTGTAGCTTGGGTACAAAAAATTAGGTATAAAATAAACTACGAGGATATACTGTACAATATGGAGAATATAGCCAATATTTCATAATAACTATAAATGGAGTATAATCTTTAAATTTATGACTCACTATACTGTACACCTGTAGCTTTTATAATAAAAATGTAAAAAAAAATTGTTTTCAAATAAACTACGGTGTGCAAGTCATTACAAAGCTAAGCCCCAATTTCAGGCCATAAAATATACTTCTGACTTTTGTAAATAAAAATACAGAGTTCCCTGGTGGCCTAGTGGTTAGGATTCTGAGCTTTCACTGCTGCAACAAAATACAAAGACACTCAAATGACAAAAATTACTTGTATAAAACAAACCAAAAAAATGTATTTTAAGTATCCGTAAAACATTGGGCAATATTTTGTAACAGGCAGTTTTTGTGAAAACTATTCAAATGCTATACAATAATTCGTGAAAAATTCATTTTGATTTCAAATTTTACCTATAACCAGCCAGAATTAAGGTGGCCTGATAATTTAAAATGTTTCCAAAACACTCTGACTATAGAATACTTACTCTGAATATATGATACACCATTACAATACTTATTACTTTATCACATACTTCCATCAGTCACATTTCACTGAATTTTTTAAAAAGCTTATGTGGAACCTCTCCAGTACAATCAAATGAATATTGATTGAAATAAGTATATTTTCTGTCTTTCTAAGCAGTTATTTGTTGTTTATATGATCTTAGATTAAAACTTTATTTTTAAATAAGCAAAACTTGCATTGACTTTCAGGGGAAAGAAAAAACATATTGTAATAGAATCGGTCATTTCACATTTCAGCATAATAAATGAAATTTGGTTAAAGAGGATCTGAAGAGAATTAGTTTACCAGCTAGGGCAAATAGAGAGAAACGATCTCCCAGTACAGTTGAAAAAGAATCAAAATGCTTCTGTGGTAATCCATCAACTGGTGAGTGTGCTCTCAATCTCAAGAGTCAATGGATTCAGGAAAAATAAGCTATAACCATGAACACATATAGTCTGAATAAAATTTCACAGTATATTTACATGGCATTTATATTAATTTACATGGCACTCTATAAAATGCAACAAGATAAGGATATAACTAATACAAAGAATAAATTAATTAAGTACAATAAGAGAATTGAGAAAAGGAGAGTTACAAAAATATTTTATATAACATTTTTTAAATAAATGGCACATACAAGTTCAAAATATGAAGCCTGGAATTTTGGTGTAAATGCTCAGTGTTGTGTTATTTTTATTGATCCTCCCAGGGCCAAAGTTAACACCTCAATGTCAAAATCAGCCAAATGAGGCTCAGGAAGCTTTAGCAAGTTTCCCAGATTATTTCCCACTGGCAAATCCACACTGAGACCTCAGTAACCAGCAACCCCCTCCTTGATGCAGATAAGTCCCTTCGGGCTGACCCAGGTCAGGAATTATGAGAAGCTCCATTTATTTCTGAAATGCATGCACCTGGGGATAGAGGGGTCTGAGGATATCAGGGGGAGCTAAAGTTTCCTGGCACCAGGATCTCACCTGTAGAGGGAGCTGCATGGGAATGGACAGCTCCTCTCTTCACATCTTTCAGTGGACCAGAGGCAGGGCAGATCCTAATCTCCATTTTACATAAAAGGAAAAGGGCTTGGGAAAGAGTGTTTGCCTGTGGGTCCATGATCAGGGATACAGAATTTAAACCCAGGTAGCCTGGATGAGGACTTGAGGAGTCTGACCACTGATCTCCATTCCCTCCCAACCAGGCTTTGGAACTCAAAGTAAAGACCAGTCCATCCTGATGAAACCTTGTCCCCATCTCCAATCCACCAACTTCTATAGTGACAGAACCAAGAAAAAGCATAAGCACTATAAAGCAAGGTTTTATTGTATTCTTAAGTGACTAAAACCAAGAATATGATAGAGAATGTGTTAACAGTGCAGGTAAAATTTAAAAGCATATGTCTAAGTATCCACTGCATTGTGAACACTGGAAAAAAAAAAAAAAAAAAACCTTTTAGGTTAGAAAATTCTGCCAGTATTGAAAAGTTACTCCATAAAGCAAAATCACTCACAATATTAAAAAATGAGTGAAATTCCAATATACATCGTTATGGTTTCATTGTCCTATTTGTTAAAGGAAAATAGCCAAAGGCCAATAAAGATTTAAGCAGACATTTTAACAAAGATACATAGATAGGAAGTGAAATCTGAAAAACTGCTCATCATAAATCCTTACAGAAACTCTATTAAAACAAAAAAAGTGATATACTTCTTTAAAAAAAAAAAAAGCTAAAATTAAAGCAATCAATAAACAAAGTATTCAGAATATGGGAGAGGTGGAATTCTCAATATATTGCTGGTAAGATGCAAAAGGCACAATCATTTTAGATCACAATATTAGCTTCTTCAAAAGTAAAGCTGTCGTGGGACTTCCCTGGTGGTCCGGTGTTTAAGAATCCTCCTTCCAATGCAGGGGTTGGGGTTAAAGCCCTGGTCAGGGAACTAAGATTCCACACGTGGCAGGGCAACTAAGGCCTCGGCCTGCAATAAAAATCCACTGCAGCCAACAAGAATAAAATAGCCGTGGCTCATGCACTGCATTCTAAGTTACTGACAAAAGATAAATACATGTTCATAAAAAGAACTAACGCAATTTTTATACTAGCTTTATTTTCAGAAGTCAAATTCTAGAAACAAGTCAAATATCCATAAAGAGAATGGATAAACTAACCGTGGCATATTGAAAAATGTCATATTTTTGTCAGTCAAAAAACAAAAAGCACTATATATCACTGATGAATCTCAAAGTAATTACGATATATAAAGGAAAGAAAAATATGGTAAATAGCATATGATTCCAATAATATCAACTCAAGAAAATGCAAGTTATCTATTTTAAGGAAAGTAAATCAATGGTTACTTGGAAAGGTGAGAAAGGCAAGGAGATTATAGAACAAATGAGGTAAATACACCATGACAGATATGGTCACTATCAGGACTATGTGATAGTCTCAGAGGTTCACACCTGTGTCAAAACTTGTCAAGTTGTACCTTAAATACACTCGGTTTAGCAAACGTAAATTGTACATTGTGTGTGTGTGTGTGTGTGTGTGTGTGTGTGTGTTTGTAGTTCAGTCGTATCTGACCCTTTGTGACCCAGACCATAGCCCGCGGGGTTCCTCTGTCCATGGAATTTTCCAGGCAAGAATACTCTAGTCGGTTGCCATTTCCTCTTCGAGGGGATCTTCCCAACCCAGGGATCAAACCCTGGCTTCCTGTATCTCCTGCACTGCATGCAGATTCTTTACTGCTGAGCCATCAGGAAAGCCAGAGATATTATACCTTAGTAAAGCTTTAAAAAATAGCTCAACTTAAAGATCTCTATGCCCCAGTCTTTTTGACAGAGAGGTATGGCAACCATACACTCCATCTCTCTCTTTATGCCCTGGGGGGCGGGGGTGGTTGTCAAACTTGCATCAGTGCCAACAAATATGGTGAGTAATAGAGAATATTTCCACTGAAAGTCAATGGGAATGCTGTCTGGGTCACAAGAGCCACAGCCAGGGACTGCTGCTGCTGCTGCTGCTAAGTCGCTTCAGTCGTGCCCAACTCTGTGCGACCCCATAGATGGCAGCCCACCAGGCTCCCCTATCCCTGTCCAGACAAGAACATTGGAGTGGGCTGCCATTTCTTGCTCCAATGCATGAAAAGTGAAAGTGAAGTCGCTCAGTCGTGTCTGACTCTTAGCGACCCCATGGACTGCAGCCTACCAGGCTCCTCCATCCATGGGATTTTCCAAGCAAGAAGACCGGAGTGGGTTGCCATTGCCTTCTCCGACAGCCAGGGACTAGACCCCCTTTTTTCTTCCAGTCCATGTGGTAATAGCCTTGAGATGAACAATACAGGGGGACTATCACTTACACATGGACATTTGTGGATGCACGTTTAGAAGCAGCACATTACACTAGTTGGCTGCAGTTCTCCTCTCCCTACAAATCAGTGTTTCTGCACCAGTTATGGACCCAATGGTATTACCACCAGTTACACTAATCAGGGAACATGGCTCTCTGCAGACCTGGAGAAGATTTCCCTCCACAGTGCTGAAACACCCTGGGATCTCTCCGTTCAGTAAGGAAAAAAAATTAATGTTATGCTCAGAAGCACTTGAGATTCTCACATCTGCCTGCTTCTCAGTGTCACCTGGGAGACTCCTAAAACAAAGCCTCCAGGCTTCAAGTGAAAACCAGAAATCCCCGCAATCTTTTCTAGGAAGCTGCAGCTGCAAGGCAGACCTGGTCATAACTGGCAAGCTATTGTCAACATACCGTCCTCCCTCAGACAGAAACTTTGAGGCCCCTAAAAACTGTTCTCCCCTTTATGC
>NW_011494955.1:630213-640581 GCF_000754665.1 Bison bison bison | reverse complement strand
CCACCTGCACAGTAAATAGAAAGTCCAAGATGAAAGAGGACTTAAGAGCTTAGAAGGTCTCTAGTATTGTATGAGCCAAAGCAACCTGTAGCAAGTATTTATTCATCATTTGGAAGCCGTAAAACCTTATTACTAGTATCACATGAAATCAACACATCCCTGCTGCTATTCTCTGCAAGCTTCCAGCTGAACTTCTGATAGTTTCTGGACTGACACTGACCAGGTCCATGTCCAAGATAGTCATGGAGGAGTGAAAGTCGGCACCGTAGGCCTCAAGTGACTCTTAACTTGGCTAAAATATGGGAGGACACAGTAAGTCTCCCTGAGCACACTGGGTGGACCTGCCAAGTGCTAGATGTGAAATGGCTTTGACCACAGAGATGGGAGTGACATATATGTGGGCAGAACCCTGGAGAGGTTAGAGACTGCAACATAGCCACATGTTTCCCACAAAATCATGAGGAATCTTTCCTCATGATTACCAATAGCTATGCAGATGTCTGGGAGCTAATTCAGACAGATGGATCCTCAGCTTCCTTTGGTATCCTTACACTGAACAAGAAAACTGCACATTCTCTAAACATCTAAGGTCTTTCTCTAGTATGAACTCTCTGATGTTGAGAAAGGGTAGATTTTCGCATAAAAAATTTCCCACATTCTCTACACTCATAAGGTCTTTCCCCAGTGTGACCTCTCCGGTGTTGACTAAACTGGGAACTGTCTCTAAAGGATTTCCCACATTCACTGCACACGTAAGGCCTTTCTCCTGTGTGAACTCTCTGATGGTAACGGAGTTTGGAGCTAGAGATAAAAGATTTCCCACATTCACTGCACTCATAAGGCCTATCTCCTGCATGAACTCTCTGATGATAACGAAGGGTAGAACTGGAGGTAAAAGATTTCCCACATTTGCTGCATTCATAAGGCCTTTTGCCTGCATGAACTCTCTGATGATAAGAAAGGGTGGCACTACTAGTAAAAGATTTCCCACATTCACTGCACACATAAGGTCTCTCTCCTGTGTGAACCCTCTGGTGTCGAATCAGTATAGAGCTATTGGTAAAGGACTTCCCACATTCGTTGCACCGATAAGGCTTTTCTCCCCTGTGAACTCTCTGATGATAACCAAGGCCAGAGATAGAGGTGAAAGATTTCCCACATGCACTACACTCATAAGACCGTTCTCTATTATGAATTTTCTGGTGTGTTGAGAGGGAAGATTTTTGGCTAAAAGATTTCCCACATTCAGCACACTCATAAGGTCTTTCTCCAGTGTGAGCTCTCCGGTGTTTATTGAATTGCGATCTATCCTTAAAGGATTTCCCACATTCATTGCACTCATAAGGCCTTTCTCCAGTGTGCACTCTGTGATGGTAACGGAGGCTGGCACTAAAAGTAAAAGATTTCCCACACTCACTGCACTCATAAGGTCTTTCTCCTGTGTGAACTCTCTGATGGTAACGGAGGGTAGAACTAGAGGTAAAAGATTTCCCACATTCACTGCATTCATAAGGCCTTTTTCCTGCATGAACTCTCTGATGATAACATAGCGTGGAGCTGGAGGTAAATGATTTCCCACATTCACTGCACACATAAGGCTTTTCTCCTGTATGAACTCTCTGGTGTTGAATGAGTGTCCATCTATTGTTAAAAGATTTCCCGCATTCACTACACTTGTAAGGCCTTTCTCCTGTGTGAACTCTCTGGTGTAAAAGCAGGTTATTCCTTCGGATAAAGGATTTTCCACATTCACTACACTCATAAGGCCTTTCTCCAGAATGAACCCTTTGATGATAATGGAGGTCAGACTTTGAGATAAAAGATTTCCCACATTCATTGCACTCATAAGGCCTTTCTCCTGTGTGAATTCTCTGATGATAACGGAGGGCAGAGCTAGTAGTAAAAGATCTCCCACATTCATCACACCCGTAAGGCCTTTCCCCAAGGTGACCTCGCTCATGATACTGGAGGGTGGAGCTACAGGAAAAAGATTTCCCACATTTATTGCACACATAAGGCTTTTCTCCTGTGTGAATTCTCTGGTGTCGAATGAGCGTCCACCTATTGTTAAAAGACTTCCCACATTCAGTGCACTCATACGGTCTTTCTCCAGTGTGGACTCTGTGATGATAACGAAGACTAGAGCTAAAAGTAAAAGATTTCCCACATTCACTACACTCATAAGGCCTTTCTCCTGAGTGAACTCTTAAATGTATAATAAGGTTATTTTTTCGGGTAAAGGATTTCCCACATTCACTACACTCGTAAGGCCTTTCTCCAGTGTGAACTCTGTGATGATAACGGAGAGCAGTACGAGTGATAAAAGATTTCCCACATTCACTGCACTCATGGGGCCTTTCTCCAGAATGAACTCTCTGATGATAACGGAGGTCAGAGCTAGAGATAAAAGACTTTCCACAATCACTGCATATGTAAGGTCGTTCTCCAGTGTGGGATCTCTGATGATAACAGAGTGCAGACATTGAAGTAAAAGATTTCACACAGTCACTACACTTATAAGGCCGTTCTCCAGTTTGAACTCTCCTGTGTGGAATGAATACTGAGCTATGGCTAAAAGATTTCGAACACTCACTGCACACATAATTCTTTTCTCCACTGCAGCATGCGTGGGGAGAAATGAGGACAGATTTGTGACTTAAGGATTGCCCACATCCGCTGCACTTGTACTGCCTTGCCCCAGTATGAATTCTTCGATGTTTATAAAGAATTGAGCTTCGCCTAAAGGATTTCCCACATTCACCACACACATGAAGGTTTTTTCCAGCGTGCACTCTCTGGTGCACAACAAATGAAGATTTGTACCTGAATGCTTTCCCACATTCACTGCACACAAAACAAGGTATTCCAGTATGGACACCCTGATCCTGAACAAGTGTGTGTTTGGGGCTGAGGGCTTTCCTGCATTCTCCTGAGGTGTGACGACTTCTGCTCTGTAAAGTTGACTCACACTGGGTGACTTTGTTTGGCTTCTCCACAGTATGAGTGGTCTGTTGCTGCAGGTGTCCCATAATGGTTGGGAAGTCCTTTTCAAACTCCCTGCAGGTAAATGGCTTCTGTAACACAAGGAATCTGCAGCTCTTGAAAAACTTGGCCTCATCCACACTACTTCTGAGGGTTTTCTCTCCCATGTGTTCCTGGTGCTGCTGAAAATTTGCACTAGAACAAAACTGTTTCACACATACTCCACACCTCAACATTTTCTGGGTGTGTTGTGTTTCCTGGTGCTCAGCCAAGTGGAAAACTTTTTTCAAGACTGGACCACAAGTCTCACAGGGGTGGATCTTCTGGGAAGACAAAGCTGCCTTTGAAGTCCTAGCCTGTGACACTCCTAGAGAAGTGATCTGTTCAGAAGGTGCCTCTGCTTTCTCTGTTCCACAGCAGCAACCTGAACAGAAAGAAATGCAGGTCAAGTACATATTGACTATAGAGAAGGGTCCAGCTCATCACTAGTGTACCTATCTAATCCAGATATGAGTCTATGAGATGCTTTTCAAGATACAGAACTTGGAATTCATTTGGAAGAACAGCCAACTGTTGTGCATTACTGAGCCTCAGGTCACACAATAGTGGAGACCTCATCAGGAGAAAAAAACAAATACAGGATAGGACATAAGGAAGAGAGGCAGGGTCTATGACTCACTTCTCTTCCAGTGGCTTCCTGTGGGACTTTTCTGCTGAGACTGGGTAGAAAAGGTCATCTAAGCTCATTAAAATCCCACAGCAACATATCAGCTGCTATTAGAAGTCAAATCAGGGAAATGTGAACATATCATAGCACAATCAATGTTGGTGAGTACTACAGAAAGGGTAGTGAGAGAAATAGGAGAGATGTGGAGTCCAGAGAGTAGTGAAGTCCAGAGATGTGGAGTCCAAATAATCAGTCCAGATTATCCCTGGGCTGAAGTCACAGTAGGAATGACAAGCAGTACAACTGACAAGTCAGTCAAGTGTTAACAGTGAAAAGAAAAGATAGAAGTAGTATGGCCATGCACTGGAAATGGCAACTAAACCCTGGTTGAACAAAGACAGGTTCCTGCTATGATCTGAACACAGCCTGATGTCATACTCTCCTCAGCTGCCATTCACCAGGACCAGGCCCCCTCTGAGCCCACCTCACCATGACTGGAGTCATGTCAATCCTGGGACATCTATAAGCACTAGTTAAGCAACTACATAGGACATGCAGGATAAAAATCCTAAAGGAAAAACAGGACAGATGAACAGCTTGTATCATCACAAAGCAACTCAGCACATAACAGATGCAGAGAAAAGATCCAGGAGAGTGATGTCAGCAAAACAGCAGAGGACACGAGCCTTCACCACCAACAAAAAATACACAAAAGCAAACAAAAGTTGCCCTTGGACAACTCAGGAATCCAATTAAGATACTGCAGCAACACAGAGGAAATTGAAAAAGAACAACACGAAAACAATCACTGAACATATTACCTTAACAGACACGTGAAGATGGACAGGAAATAAGATGAAGGGTGGGAACTAAGTGCATCAGCCAAATGGTAGCTGCTGTCACATTCCCAATGGCCTGCACTGCAAAGGATCCCAGTAGCTTTTACCTCAGAGAACCTCAACAGGCCCTGGCACACTTGCAGACCCCAAACTTTGCAGAGCAGAGGAAGGCAAGTGTTTACAGGTGTGAACCCCAGCTGCCTGCTCTGCAGAGGGCACTGGAAGCTCTCACACTAAGGTAACTAATAGCCACCACCATGAGGCACCTGCAAGAGAATAATATCCTGAACCATCCCTGTCCCCACAAAAACAGCTATTACTCTATTTCAGAACCACAGCTTCCATCCCCATAAATCCTGCACACACCCCAAACCCTTGAGCCCCACCTGAACCACAGATGTTCATATTCTATAACCTGACTCCACGCCTGTCACCTGAATGTCTCAGGCGCCAGATTCATGGCCACTGTGGGTGAGTTAGTTCTTCAGACCCCAAAGACACTGTCTCTCTGTGTGTACCCATACTCTGGTCAAGGCTCCACCACTGCTCAGGGTGCCACTGCATCTCACAAAGCAAAGTCAACACTGAGACAGACTATTCAGTAACTGGGACCCTAGAAGTGCTACTGCCTTGCATCTATTCACATCCTAGAGTCCAGATCTATATCTGCTCCACAGAATCCACACATCAGACACCAATGCCATCACCACTATGAAGCATTCCCCCTCTAAGAGCCAAACTCCACGTTAAGGGGGACCCCCTCAGTCAAAACATATCCCATGGGAGAAAGAAATCAGGAGAGCCCTAGCAGTCTTCTCTATTACTGTGGACACCCACGGCTTTAGCTACTGAGGACCCTGCAGTCTGTGCTGACACTGACCTCAGGTGACAGAGCTGCAAACACAAAGCCACTGGGCTTTGTTGTGGGTGCAGCAGCCACTGTCCATCAAGCTACCACACTCACACCCAAAGGTGAGGATCTTGACCACCAAAACCTTACGTAAAGCCTGAAAGAAATGACTGCTCCATGAATGTACTAATCAACATAAAGCTTCAGGAAACACAAACACAATAATCGAGGAAACATGACACCCCTGAAGGAACAATAATCAGTTGCCTCAAAGAAATGGAGATCTACAAGCTGTCAAAAAAAAAATTATAATAGTTATTTTTTTTAACCTTTAAAAAATTTATTTATTTTTTATTTGAAGGATAACTGCTTTACAGAGTTTTGTTGTTTTCTAGCCTTAACATGAATAAACCATAGGTATGCATATGTTCCCTGGCTCTTGAACCTTCCCCCTCCCACCTCCCTCCCTATCCCACCCCATTAGGTGGGATCCCACTCATACAGAGCCCCTGTTTGAGTTCCCTGAGACATACAGAAAATTCCCATTGGCTACCTATTTTACATATGGGAATGTAAATTTCCATGTTACTCTCTCCATACATCTTACCCTCTCCTCCCTTCTCCCTGTGTCCATAAGTCTGTTCTCTATGTCTGTTTCTCCACTGCTGCTCTGAAAATAAATTCATTACCATCTTTCTAGATTCCATATGTTTTAGTATACAATATTTATCTTTCTCTTTCTGACTTATCTCACTCTTTATAATAGGCTCTAGGTTCATCCACCTCATTAGAAATGACTCAAATGTATTCTTTTTTATGTCTGGATAATAGTCCATTGTCTATATATACCACAATTTCTTTATTCATGCATTTGTTGATGGACATCTAGATTGCTTCCATGTTCTAGGTATTGTAAATAGTGCTGCATGAACGTTGGGGTACATGTGTCTTTTTCAATTTTAGTTTCCTCGGGGTATAAGCCTAGCAGTGGGATTGCTGGGTAATAAGGTAGTTTTATTCCTAGTTTTTTAAGAAATCTCCATACCATCTTCCATAGTGGCTGTATCAATTTACATTCCCACCAACAGTGCAAGAGGGTTCCCTTTTCTCCACACCCTCTCCAGCATTTACTGTTTGTACACTTTTCAATGATAGCCATTCTGACCAGTGTGAGGTGATATCTCATTGTAGTTCTGATTTGCATTTCTCTATTAATGAGTGATGTTGAGCATCTTTTCATGTGTTTATTAGCCATCTGTAGGTCTTCTTTGGAGAAATGTCTGTTTAGGTCTTTTTCCCACTTTTTGATTGAGTTGTTTTTCTGGTATTGAATTGTATGAGCTGCCTACATATTTTGGAAATTAATCTTTTGTCAGTTGTTTCATTTGTTATTATTTTCTTCCACTCTGAGGACTGTCTTTTCACCTTGTTTATAGTCTCCTTTGCTGTGCAAAAGCTTTTAGGTTTAATTAGGTCCCACTTGCTTACTTTTGTTTTCATTTCCATCATTCTAGGAGGTGGGTCATAGAGGATGTTGCTTTGATTTATGTCATTGAGTGTTATGTTTTCCTCTAAGAGTTTTATATTTTCTGGTCTTACCTTTAGGTCTTTAATCCATTTTGAGTTTATCTTTATGTATGCTGTCAGGAAGTGTTCTACTTTCATTCTTTTATATGTACCTGTCCAGTTTTCCAAGCACTACTTATTGAAGAGACTGTCTCTGCTCCATTGTATATTCTTGCCTCCTTTGTCAAAATTAAGGTACCAATAAGTGCATGGGTTTATTTCCGGGCTTTCTATCTTGTTCCATTGGTCTATATTTCTGTTTTTGTGCCAGTACCATACCGTCTTGATGACTGCAGCTTTGTAGTATAATCTGACCAGGCCACAAGGCATGCAAGATTTTAGTTCCCCAAGCAAGGAGGAATCCATGCCCCCAGCAATGAAAGCACAGAGTCTTAACTACTGGCCTGCCAGGGAAGTCTCTCACAATAATATTTTTTTATTTTTTATTTTATATTGGAGTATAGAGTATAGCTGATTAACAATGTTGTGACAGTTTCAGGTGGAGAGCAAAGGGACTCAGCCAATCATATACAATGTATCTATTCTTCCCTAAGCTCCCTCTCATTCAGGCTGCCACATAACACTGAGGAAAGTTCCCTGTGCTCTACAATAGGTCCTTGTGGTTATCCATTTTAAATATAGCATTGTATACAAGTAACGGAGAAGGCAATGGCACCCCACTCCAGTACTCTTGCCTGGAAAATCCCATGGCAGAGGAGCCTGGTAGGCTGCAGTCCATGGGGTCGCTAAGAGTCGGACACGACTGAGAGACTTCCCTTTCACTTTTCACTTTCATGCATTGGAGAAGGGAATGGCAACCCATTCTAGTGTTCTTGCCTGGAGAATCCCAGGGACAGGGGAGCCTGGTGGGCTGCCGTCTATGGGGTCGCACGGAGTCAGACAAGACTGAAGTGACTTAGCAGCAGCAGCAGCATACAAGTAGATCCCAAGCTTCGTAACTATCCCTTTGCCCCATTTTCCCCACCCAGGAACCGTAAGTTCATTCTCTAAGTCTCACAATTATTGTTTTAATGCAGCTCAGTAAACTATGAGAAAACACAGACAGACAATTCAACAAAATAAGGAAAATGATATACAAGTAAAATAAGGTTTTAAACAGAGATTCAGAAAAATATGAAAAATAACCAAACAGAAATTATGGTGAAGAGTATGATGAATGAAATGTAGAGCATTAATAATTTGATCAATCAAAACAATGATTGTGAAGTGGAAAGTAGGTCTTTGAAATTATCCAGTCAAAGGAGAAAAAAGATAAAACAACTAAAAAGAGTAAAGAAAAAAGTCTACATGAATTATGGGACACTGTTAAACAAAATAATATTTGTATAATGGAGAATTCTGAAAGAGATGGGAATACCAGAACACCTGACCTGCCTCTTGAGAAATCTGTATGCAGGTCAGGAAGCAACAGTTAGAATTGGACATGGAACAACAGACTGGTTCCAAATAGGAAAAGGAGTTCGTCAAGGCTGTATATTGTCACCCTGCTTATTTAACTTATATGCATAGCACATCATGAGAAACGCTGGGCTGGAGGAAACACAAGGTGGAATCAAGATTGCCGGGAGAAATATCAATAACCTCAGACATGCAGATGACACCACCTTTATGGCAGAAAGTGAAGAAAAACTAAAGAACCTCTTGGTACAAGTGAAAGAGGAGAGTGAAAAAGTTGGCTTAAAGCTCAACATTCAGAAAACTAAGATCACGGCACCTGGTCCCATCACTTCATGGGAAATAGATGGGGAAACAGTGGAAACAGTGGCTGACTTTATTTTTCTGGGCTCCAAAATCACTGCAGATTGTGATTGCAGCCATGAAATTTAAAGATGCTTACTCCTTGGAAGCAAAGTTATGACCAACCTAGACAGCATATTAAAATGCAGAGACATTACTTTGTCTAAAAGTCCGTCTAGGCAAGGCTATGGTTTTCCAGTGGTCATGTATGGATTTGAGAGTTAGTCTGTGAGGAAAGCTGAGTGCTGAAGAACTGATGCTTTTGAACTGTGGTGCCGGAGAAGACTCTTGAGAGTCCCTTGGACTGCAAGGATATCCAACCAGTCCATCCTAAAGAATATCAGTCCTGGGTGTTCATTGGAAGGACTGATGCTAAAGCTGAAACTCCAATACTTTGGCCATCTGATGTGAAGAGCTGACTCATTTGAAAAGACCCTGATGCTGGGAAAGATTGAGGGCAGGAAGAGAAGGGGACGACAGAGTATGAGATGGCTGGATGGCATCACTGACTCAATGGACATGGGTTAGGGTGGACTCTGGGAGTTGGTGACGGACAGGGAGGCCTGGCGTGCCGCGGTTCATGGGGTCCCAAAGAGTCAGACACGACTGAGTGACTGAACTGAATTGAACTGAATGGTAGCCCTAGAAGGAAGAGAGCATGAGGAAGGGGCAGAAAGTTTATTTAAAGAAGTAATGAATGAAAACTTTCCAAATCTGGGAAAAGCAATGGACGTTCGGGTACATGAGGCTTGTAAGTCCCCAAACAGACTCAATCCACAGAGGACTTCAGCAAGGCACATTAATATAAAACTCAAAGTGATGACAAATTATTTTGAAAGTTGCAAGAAAAAAGAAAGTCATCACAAAAGGGAACCCTCATAAAGATACAAGTGGTTTTCTTAGCTAAAACACTGCATACAGTCACAGTGAGATGTGTTCTAAATGCCAAAGGGGAAGGGGTGGGGGTACTGCAAACCAAGAATATTTTACCAGCAATGCTATTCTTCAGTAATAAGGAAGACTTTCTTAGACAAATGAAAACTGAGGAAGTTCATCACCACTTGACCTAACCCTATCAAAAATGAGGAAGTCTAACAAAGTCTTCTTCAAGCTGAATAAAAATATGCTAACAGTAACATGAAAACATATTAAAACATAAAACACACTGGTAAAAATAAGTATATAGTCAAATTCAGAACACTCTAATACTGTAAAACTGCCTTAATCACTCAACTCAAACATAAAAGATAAAGAATAACAGTATTAAAAGCAACTATGGGGAAACAGTGGAAACAGTGTCAGACTTTATTTTGGGGGGCTCCAAAATCACTGCAGATGGTGACTGCAGCCATGAAATTAAAAGACGCTTACTCCTTGGAAGAAAAGTTATGACCAACCTAAATAGCATATTGACAAGCAGAGACATTACTTTGCCAACAAAGGTCCGTCTAGTCAAGGATATGATTTTTCCAGTGGTCATGTATGGATGTGAGAGTTGGACTGTGAAGAAAGCTGAGCACCGAAGAATTGATGCTTTTGAACTGTGGTGTTGGAGAAGACTCTTGAGAGTCCCTTGAACTGCAAGGAGATCCAACCAGTCCATTCTAAAGGAGATCAGCCCTGAGTGTTCTTTGGAAGGAATGATGTTAAAGCTGAAACTCCAGTACTTTGGCCACCTCATGGGAAGAGTTGACTCATTGGAAAAG
>NW_011494955.1:628648-630113 GCF_000754665.1 Bison bison bison | reverse complement strand
GACGACAGAGATGGCTGGATGGCATCACCGACTCAATGGACATGAGTTTGAGTGAACTCCAGGAGTTGGTAATGGACAGGGAGGCCTGGCATGCTGCGATTCATGGGGTCACAAAGAGTTGGACATCACTGAGTGACTGAACTGAACTGAATACGGACAATAACTTGTTGATGGTTACACAATATACAATATAAAAAGATGTAAATTGTGACATCAAAAACAAAACATATGTGTAGGGGAAGTATAAGAGTAGACATTTTGTATGGGATTGAATTTACAGTATTATCAGCATAAAACAGAATGTTTTAAGATGTTTTATGTAAGCTTATGGTAACCACAAGTCAAAAACCTATAGACACAAAAGACAGGAGTAAGGAATAAAAGTATCTTACCATAGGGTCTTCCCAGGTGGTTAATAATCCGCCTGGCAATGCAAGGGATGCAGGTTCGATCCCTGGTCAAGGAACCAAGATCTTGTATGCCTCGGAGCAACTAAGTTCATGCACCAGAACTACAGAGCCCATGCATCACAACAAAAGATCCTACCCAATTCAACGAAGATCCTGCATGCTGCAACTAAGACCCAACACAGCTAAATAAATAAATATTTTTAAAAGTCCATTTCCACAGAAAATCATAAAGATAGCAAGAAAGGAAGGAAAAAACCTGCAAAATAGGGGGGCAATAATAGGTGACAACAGTAGGTCCAATCAAATGATACAACGTGGTTGAACAGAAAAAAAAAAACAAAAACAAGACTCAACTCTATGCTGCCTACAACAGAGTAACTTCAGCTTTAAGGACACACACAGGCTGAAGGTGAAGAAATTGAAAGAGATACTCCACATAAATGGAAATCAGAAGAGAAAAGGATAAGCTATACTTAAGTGAGACAAAATAGACTTTAAATAAAAAAATGTCACAAGAGACAAAGGTCATTATATAATAATAAAGGAGTTAGTCATCATGAGGATGTAACAATTATAACCACACATACACACACATATGATACCTACACATCATAACTTAAAAATTAAGCCAATATGACCAGCTCTGAAGGCAGAAAAGACAGCAAGAGAAAATTGGAGTTGGTGGGGGAAGGGGCGGGATGCTGCATGGCAGGCAGGATCCTAGTTCTCCAACAAGGAACCGAACTGTGCTCCCTGCAGTGGAAGTATAGAATCTTAACCACTGGGCACCAGGGAAGTCTCAGCAACAGGATATTTATCAGTTCAGTTCAGTTCAGTTCAGTCGCTCAGTCATGTCCAACTCTTTGCAACCCCATGAATTGCAGCATGCCAGGCCTCCCTGTCCATCACCAACTCCCGGAGTTTACCCAAACTCATGTACATCGAGTCGGTGATGCCATCCAGCCATCTCATCCTCTGTCGTCCCCTTCTCCTCCTGCCCCCAACCCCTCCCAGCATCAGGGTCTTTTCCAAAGAGTCAACTCCTCGCATGAGGT
>NW_011494955.1:622516-628469 GCF_000754665.1 Bison bison bison | reverse complement strand
CAGGCCTTCTTCACAGTCCAACTCTCACATCCATACACAACCACTGGAAAAACCACAACCTTGACTAGACGGACCTTTGTTGGCAAAGTAATGTCTCTGCTTTTGCATATGCTATCTAGGTTGGTCATAACTTTCCTTCCAAGATATTTATAGGGAACTGCAATATCCCCCTTTTAACATAGGTGGATATCCAGATAGAAAGTTATTTGAATTGAATACTTCAGTCCAAATGGATGTAACAGATGTGCATAGAACATTCCATCCTATTATAGCAGAATACATTCTCTTCTCAAGTGCATATAGAATATTCTCTAGGATAGATTATATATTATGTCAAACAAGTCTTAACAAATTTCAGAAGACTGAAACCATATGAAGTAACTTTTCCTAACACAATGGATAACACTAGAAACCGGCAATAGGAGGAAAGCTTCAAAATTCAGACATGCGAACATTAAACAATATGCTCTTGGCCAATTAATCAGTAAAAGGAAAAATCAAAAGGAAAATGAAACATACCTTGAGAAAAACAAAAATAGAAACAAAACATATGAAATGTGCAAAGGCAGTTTTAAGAGAAAAGATTAGAGCAATAAATGCCACCATTAAGAAAAAAGACAGATCTCAAATAAATAACCAAATTTTACACCTCCAGGAACTAGAAAAAGAAAACTAAGATCAAAGTTATCAAAACAAAGGAAACGAAGATAGCAAAGCGGAATTCCTTAGAGATGCGATGGTTAGGAGTTCATGCTTCCAGTGCAGGGTGTGCAGGTTCCTTCCCTGGAAGGGGAATTAAGACTAAGGTTCCCACATGCTGCACAGCATGGCCAAATCAAAAAAAAAAGAGAGATCAGAGCAGAAATAAATGAAATAGAAACTACAAAGATGATAAAAAAGATTAACAATACTAAGAGCTGGTTTGTTCAAAGATAGGCGCTTCCCTAGTGGCTTAGTGGTAAAGAATTTACCTGTCAATGCAGGAGACATGGTTTCAATCTCTGACCCAGTAGATCCCACATGCCATGGAACAGCTAAGCCCACGTGCTACACCTACTAATGACCTTGTGCCCTAGAGCCTGTGCTCCACAAGATAAGCCGCCACAATGAGAAGCCAAGCACCGCAACTAGAGTGTAGTCCTTACTCTCCACTGCTAGAGAAAAGCCCGCGCAGCAACAAAGACCCAGCAGAGCCAAAAATAAATAACTAAATAAAAAGATAAATAAAATTGACAAACCTTTGTCTAGACTTTATCTCATATAAATTAACAGAGAAATAAAACAGGACCAAAGAATCATAAAAGATTACTAGGAGCTGTTACACACAGCTGTACCTAGAAGAAACAGATATATTCCTGGAAACATACAACCTATCAATTCTTAATCATAAATAGAAAAATTTAATAGACCAATACCAATAAGGAAATTGAATCAGTAATCTTCAACAACAAAAATAGGCCATGATCAGATAGATTTCATTGGTGAAATTTATATTTTAATATCTGAAGTATTCAATATATAAGGTTCTCTACAATTCAACAGGAAAAGAACAATCTGTTTAAAAAGTGAGAAAAGGAACTTCCCTGGTGGTCCAGTGGTTAAGAATCCACCTACCAATTATAGGAGATATGGGTTCAATCCTTGGTCCAGGAAGATTCCACAAGCCTTGAGGCAACTAGGCCCATGAGCTGGCAACTAATAAGACTGTGCTCTAGAGCCCATGAGCCAAAAGAATAGAAGCCACTACTGAGAACCTGCGCACTGCAACTAGAGAGTAGCCTCCACTTGCCTGCATGCAGCAACACAGAACAAGTGCAGCCAAAAATAAATAAGTTAATTAAAATTAAGCTAAAAGTAGGCTTCCCTGGTAGCTCAAACGGTAAAGAACCTGCCTGCAATGCAGGAGACCTGGTTTTGATCCTTGAGTTGGGAACACTCCCTGGAGAAGGACATGGCAACCCACTCCAGTATTCTTGCCTGGAGAATCCCACGCATAGAGGAGCCTGGCATGCTACAGTCCATGGGGTCTCAAAGAGTCAGACACAACTGAGTGACTAAGCACACCCACGAGTTAAAAATAAATAAGATTAAAAAAAAAATCTTTTAAGCGAGCAAAGGACTTGAACTGACATTTTATCAAAGAAGATCTACAAATGGCTAAAAGGTACATGAAAAAATATTCCTCCTCACTAACTATCTCACTAACCATCTGCTGCTGCTAAGTCGCTTCAGTCATGTCCGACTCTGTGCGACCCCAGAGATGGCAGCCCACCAGGCTCCGCTGTCCCTGGGATTCTCCAGGCAAGAACACTGGAGTGGGTTGCCATTTCCTTCCCCAGTGCATGAAAGTGAAAAGTGAAAGTGAAGTCGCTCAGTCACGTCTGACTCTTAGCGACCCCATGGACTGCAGCCCACCAGGCTCCTCCGTCCATGGGATTCTCCAGGCAAGAGTACTGGAGTGGGGTGCCATCACTAACCATCAGGAAAATGCAAATCAAAACCACAATGAGATAATACCTCACATCTGGTAAGATGCAGTAGTAGCTGCTCAGTTGTGTCCGGCTCTTTGTGATCCTATGGATTGTAGCCCTCCAGGCTCCTCTGTCCATGGGATTCTCCAGGCAAGAATACTGGAGTGGATTGCCATTCCCTTCTCCAGAGGATCTTCCCAACCCAGGGATCAAACTGCACTGCAGGGAGATTCTTTACCATCTAAACTTTAGGGAAATCTACCTGATAAGATGGCTACTGTCAAAAAAGAGCAGGGGAAAAAAAAGAAAAGGAAAAAAAGAGCAGAGATTGGTGAGGGCACAGATTTAAAGGAAACAATCTTTGTCCACTATGGCTGTAATTTTTAAAAACTAAATAAGGGAAAATCATAGAAACAGAGTAAAATGGTAGGAGCTGGGGAATATGGAAAATAGGGAGATTTTAGTCAAAAGGTACAAATGTTCAGTTATAAGATTAATAAGTTCTGAGGATGTAATATAAAGCATGGTGACTATAGTTAACAATGATGCTGGGACTTCCGTGGTGGTTCAGTGGCTAAGACTCTGCCATCCCAAAGCAGGAGGCCTGGGTTCAATCCCTGGTCAGGGAATTAGATCACAAATGACACAGAGAAAGAGCCTGCATGCTGCAACGAAGATCAAAGATCCTGAGTGCCACAACTAAGACCTGGAACAGCCTAAATAAATATTAACAAAAAATGATGTTGTATAACAACAGTAACAACAATAATGTAACTTAATGAGGTGACAGATGTTTAACTAATTTCACTGTGACAATTATTTCATACTGTATTCATACATCAAGTCAAAACTTTACCACATCAAGATATACAATTTTATATCTGGACAAGGCTGGGGAAAAAAGAGAAAGCAAATCTAAACACTACCAACCTTGGAGGACACTGAGAAGTAGCTCATGGTTCAGCACAAGCAGGCACAAAGAAATGTTAGCTAAAAAGAAGGGATCAAGTGAGTTCCCTAGCAGTCCAGTGACCAGGACTCCAAGCTTTCACTGCCAGGGCCCTGATTTAGTCCCTGGTCAGTAAACTAAGATCCCACAAGCTGCACAACTCAGCATAAAAGAAGGGACAGAGTTGACAAGGATCTAGACACACTGACCCGGATAGAGAGAGGGGAGTAAGGTAGAATCCATTAAGTTTACTGTAATACTGCTGACTTGGAATCTTTTTCCTAACAGCATTCTGACAACAGGTACTCGGGTTGGTATTGCAGGGGAAAGAAGAGGGCAGTGCAAACAACCGAGTCCTAGCTAGCTATCACAGCAACTCAGAAAGCTTGGGAAACAAGCCGTGCTCACTGTCCACGTGTAGAAGAACAGAGCACCCCCTGAGGAAAGGGGGGTGAGATGGGACAGAGCCTAGTCCAGGTCACTGGGAAGGCTATGAGAGTCTTACCCAGTGAGGCTATAAGTGCATAGTTCTCCAGCATCACATCGAGGTACACGCTTCTCTGGGCCTCAGCAAGGAGTCTCCATTCCTCCCAGGAGAAGTACACAGCCACATCCTCAAAGGTCACACTGCACTTCTATGAGAGACAGAGTAAACTATGAACATTCTAGGATCGCATAATCCGCCTCATCACACATCTATCCCACCCTCATCCTCTTCCAAAGCTCTCCACCGAACAGGAATTCCAGACCTAGGTGTCACTGGTGCCCACCTTACCCCTCAGGGTCCTTTATTCACTGTGTTGAGTCCTCACCAACGTTGGGATGGACTGCATAGACACGTCATCCAAGCTTTCGTCCTGGCCTGTGGGGTCCCATCCATTCTGTCAATCAACTCCCCTGGAGTCTCTAGGTTGTGACTCACATACACAACCAAACCTGGGCTCAGGCTTCACCCTTCAGTCCCAGTAACAGGACGCTGGGGCCATGAGCCAGCACTTCCTCTCCACGTACCCATGATTCTGTAGACTGTACCCCTCTCACACCTTTACTCCACAGCTGCACTCCCACAACTGCACTTGTGGAAAATTGCTTTGAAGGCCCTTTTTATACCTTTATTGATTTCCTGCTTCAATTTGAGCCACCCAGAAGCACATGTGATTACAGATGCCCATGACTCACTTCCCCTTTTGTGTTGGACTCCCTGTCCCCTCAGCAGCCAAAACCCTTCTCTCCTTCAACCTTCTTTGGAATCCTGGTTCACGTGGTGTCTGTTCTAGACACCACAAATGAAACTCACATTTGAGTAGGTCTGGGGCAGGATGATGGAGGCTGGGCCCTGCCCACATAAAACATAAGAAACCACGTATTTTCCATTCCTGAAGTTAAGGAGACCTCCCCACTACACATGAACAGAAAGGTTTCTTGGAAGTCAGCACAGAAAGCCTTTTTGGAAAGGGAAGGGGCGTCACCTCAAAGTAGGTGATGTCAACTACCCAATTAGCCTTTTCACTGGAATTCATCTTGGCTAAAAGATGCGCTTACACGCAGGAAAATCCTGAGATAAACCAAATACCGACTCAAAACCAAGCAAAGCAAGATGACTGGCCAAAGGAAACAAGAAATAAATGCCCCACAAAAGCGACTCAAACCACCAGAGCACAACTCTCCCTGAGTCCGCTGGTGGGTCTATCCAAAAGGTACTGTACTATTTTCTCCTCCTAATAAATACTCTGTTTCACGGCTTCCCCTCTTTGTGGGAATTTTTTTTCCCTGCAAAACTGAAGGGCCAGGGCCTTGTCACTGACCACTGGTCTAGTGACTAGGATTCCGTGTTCACACCACGACCAACCTGCCTCAATCCCTGGCCAGGAACTGAAGCCTACCCACCCAGTCACCCCGCTTCAGTCCACGGCAGGTAGACCCACCCTAGATCAAGACCACTCAACCACCCCGGTGGCTCAGATGGTAAAGCGTCTGCCTACAACGTGGGAGACCTGGGTTCGATCCCTGGGTCGGGAAGATCCCCTGGAGAAGGAAATGGCAACCCACTCCAGTATTCTCGCCTGGAAAATCCCACGGACAGAGGAGCCTCTTAGGCTGCAGTCCATGGGTTCGCAGAGTCGGACACGACTGAGCGACTCCACTTCACCACATTCTGTTCCCTGCAGACACCAGATCCACGCCGCTTTTCCTGGACCTTCTCGCCTATATCCGACCTCTAAGCCTTTGCGCAGGCAGGTTCCTCCGCCTGTCACCCTGCCATGCTCCATCACACTGTCAGACACAGGGCCCCACCCACGACCGCCCCAGCTGCCTGGACCCCAGGGCCGGGCTTCAGGCACGTGAGCAGGCGCCACGCACTTCGGGCTTTAGCGTCTGGTGGGATGAGAATGGTAAGGGCCCAGGGGACCAGCGTTTACCTGAGGCGGATCCCTCAGCGCCGCCGCCGCCATCGGACTCTGTGGCCAGAGCAGGACCGCGAGCGGCGGGAGAGGAGGCGGGAAGCGGGCACAGCGGGCGCGATTGGGGGCCT
>NW_011494955.1:605744-622416 GCF_000754665.1 Bison bison bison | reverse complement strand
GATTGGGGGCCTAGCGCGGGGGTCCCCTGACGGCGTCGCTGAACTTGAGACCCGCCTCTGTGCGCTGCCTCTTGGACCGTCTTAATTCAGTCACCTCATGCCCAACGTAGCGCTCCCGAGCGACAACACACAGGAAAGTAATATAAATGGCTGCCAGGAGGAGGACGCCGGAAGTCCCGCCCCAAAGAGCGCCATAGACCCGGAAATACCTTTATGCTGTCCTGTCATTGGCTCAACTGGGCACACAACCTTCTGGATAATGTAGTTTCTAGGGCTCTAGAGGCCTCTGGGAAAGGGTGTTGACGGTATTGACTATCAGAGCAGCAGTTCAGTTCAGTCGCTCAGGGGTGTAGAGTCTCTGCGACCCCATGGACTGCAGCACGCCAGGCTTCCATGTCCATCACCAACTCCTGGAGCTTGCTCAAACTCATGTCCATTCAGTCACTGATGCCATCCAACCAGCTCATCCTCTGTCGTCCCCTTCTCACTCCTTCAATCTTTCCCAGTATTAGGGTCTTTTCCAGTGAACCAATTCTTTGCATCAGGTGGCCAAAATGTTGGAGTTTCAGCATCAGTCCTTCCAATGAATATTCAGGACTGATTTCCTTTAGGATTAACTGGTTGGACCTCCTTGCAGTCCAAGGGACTCTTAAAGAGTCTTCTCCAACACCACAGTTCAAAAGCATCCATTCTTTGACGCTCAACTTTCTTTATGGTCCAAATCTCACATCCATATATGACTACTGGAAAAACCATAGCTTTGACTAGACAGACTTTTGTTGGTAAAGTAACGTCTCTGCTTTTCAACATGCTGTTTAGGTTGGTTATAGCTTTTCTTCCAAGGAGCAAGCGTCTTTTAATTTCATGGCTGCAGTCACCATCTGCAGTGATTTCGAAACCCAAGAAAATAAAGTCTGTTACTGTTTCCACTGTTTCTCCATCTATTTACCATGAAGTGATGGGACTGGATGCTATGATCTTAGTTATTTGACTGCTGAATTTTAAGCCAGCTTTTTCACTCTCCTCTTTCACTTTCATCAAGAGGTTTTTTAGTTCCTCTTCACTTTCTGCCATAAAGGTGGTGTCATCTGCGTATATGAGGTTATTGATATTTCTCCTGGAAATATTGATTCTAGCTTGTGCTTCATCCAGTCCAGCATTTCACATGATGTTTTCTGCATATAAGTTAAATAAGCAGGGTGACAATATACAGCTTTGATGTACTCCTTTCCCAATTTGGAACCAGTTTGTTGTTCCATGTCCAGTTCTAACTGTTGCTTCTTGACCTGCATACAGATTTCTCAGGAGGCAGGTAAGGTGGTCTGGTATTCCCATCTCTTAAAGAATTTTCCATCCATGCATTACTCTGGGAAATATTTGAAAGTGATAATCCTACCTAGATGGACTGAGGGGCTTTACTTCTTGTGAACTGCAGGAGAAGGATGTAATTTCATACTCCATGAAGATCAGCCTGCTCCCAGGAAATAAAATTTGAGATGCTCACAAATCTATTAAGGTGCTGGAATTCCAGCTGAGCTATTTGAAATCCTAAAAGATGATGCTGTTAGTGCTACGCTCAATATGCCAGCAAATTTGGAAAGCTCAGCAGTGGCCACAGTACTAAAAAAGGTCAGTTTTCATTCCAATCCCAAAGAAAGGCAATTCAAAGAGTGTTAAAACTACCACACAGTTGCATTCATTTCACAAGCTAGCAAGGTAATGCTAAACATCTTTTAAGTAGACTTCAACAGTATGTGAACCAAAAACTTCGAGATGTTCTAGTTGGATTTAGAAAAGACAGAGAAGCCAGAGATCAAATTGCTGTCATCCATTGGATCATAGAAAAAGCAAGGGAATTCCAGAAAAACATCTATTTCTGCTTTATTTACTACACTAAAGCCTTTGACTGTGTGGATCACAACAAACTGGAAAATTCTTAAAGAGATGGGAATACTAGACCACTTTACCTGCCTCCTGAGAAACCTGTGTGCAGGTCGAGAAGCAACAGTTAGAACCAGACATGGAACAATGGAATGGTTCAAAATTGGGAAAAGAGTATGACAAAGCTATATATTGTCACCCTGCTTATTTAACTTACATTCAGAAGGGAGGGAAAGTCTAGGCCAGATACTTTACAGGGTCTCAAGGAAAAGGCAAGGCAAGGGCAGAGCAAACAGCTTAAGATTGGCTATTTCAATAGGAAATGGCAACCCATTCTAATATTCTTGCCTGGGAAATCTCATGGACAGAGGAGCCATGCAGGTACAGCCCATGGGGCACAAAGAGTTGGACACCATTTAGTAACTAAACAAAAACAATAAAGTCGAATAACTCAGGTGAAAGATTTGGTGTACAGGAGTGATATCTAGTTGCCTGGAGCCTGGCCCTGGAATGATTGGGCAAAAGAATATTGAGGAATAAGGTATATAATATGGATTTTTAAAAAGAGTGTTCCTTGCTGGGTAGGACAATCACTGTTGATACAGGCAAAGGAAACATTGGTTATCAATAGCTTGAGACAAGCACAAAACACATAACTACTATTGAAACTTGAGAGGAGTCATCAGTTAGATCTTTTAAACCATGTGCTCCATTGCGGTCGTGTCTGACTCTTTGCAGCCTCATGGACTGCAGTCACCAGACTCTTCTGTCCATGGAATTTTCTAGGCAAGAATACTGGAATGGGTTGCCATTTCCTACTCTAGGCCATCTTCTCCGCCCAGGGATTGAACCCGCCTCTCTTGCCTCTCCTGCACTGGTAAGGGGATTCTTTACCGCCTGAGAAGCACCACCTGAGAAGCCCATTAAACTATAACTTGCTTAATAAATAAATGAGCTGTAAAATGCCTTCATGTCATTCAAGCATTACAGCCTAAACAATTAAGATGTTTGCCAGAGTTGTTTTTCAGGAAATTGGATGCCTACTCCATTTCCTCTAAGGGTTTCTTGCCCACAGTAGTAGATATAATGGTCATTTGAGTTAAATTCACTCACTCTAGTCCATTTTAGTTCCCTGATTCTTAAAATGTCTATGTTCACTCTTGCTATCTCCTGTTTGACCACTTCCAATTTGCATTGATTCATGGACCTAACATTCCAGGTTCCTATGCAATATTGCTCTTTACAGCATTGGACTTACTTCCATCACCAGTCACATCCACAAATGGGTGTTGTTTTTGATTTGGCTCCTCCCTTAGGAAAGACCTAAGGTTTTATGAGTTCTGTGCTGGAAACCTGGACAAAGGCCAAATGTGTATTTCTTGTTATAAATCTTATTACTGCACTGCTGTAGTAAACAAATATGGATATGTTCATAGAGAATTCAGAAACCTTGTCATCCTGTATCGTGGCTTCATTTTTGCCTTAGTGAATGTGATTTTTCAAACGTTCAACAGTGTAAAATCAAGATAAATATGTATCTTCTGAATGTTATATTACTAATATCATCTATATGTTTATTCTTTGTTTGATTTATCTCTAAGAAGATAGATGTGAATGAATAAGTTATACTTTTGTTCCTACAATTATTTTTCAGTTTTTTGCTTTAAATATCTCATATATTTAAATCATAGGGAGAGATTTTTCATATGATTAAATTCTTGGGCAAACTCCATGCAACCTATAATAAATAATCCTTAATTACAAATATAAGTTTAAGTGAAAAGGAATGGAATGAAATAATATGCAAATACTAACCAAAAGAGTGTTGGAGAGGTTATTTTAATATAAGAAAAACTTAAGGAAAAATAATATGACCAAAGAAAACATATGGCAATTTTATAATATTAAACAAGTAATTTAATCAAGAAGATTTAAAAATGCTAAATTGGGGATTTCTGGTACTCCAGTGGTTAGAATTCTGTGCTTTTACTGCAAGGGTCACAGGTTTGATCTCTGGTCAAACTAATATCTTGCAAGCCAAATGGCCATAAATAAATAAATGCTAAGTATATTTGTACCTAAGAATAGGCTTTCAAAATTCTTTCCTCTCAATAATTAATAGAATAGGCAGGAAAATAATAAGGATACAGAAGACATGACCAATATCATCAGCTATCCTGATTTAGTAAATATATGTAAGACAATACTTCAGTCTACAACAGAATACACATTCTTTTCAGGTACACATAGTACATTCCTCCAAGCTAAATAAAACTCTGGGGGCGTAAGGTAAATTTCAGTAAGTTTTAAAATAAGAACTATTAAGTATCAAAGAGTAAGAGAAATTGTGTGTTAGTCGCTCAGTTGTGTCTGACTCTTTGCAACTCCATAGACTGTCCCAGCCTGCCAGGCTCCTCTGTCCATGGGATTCTCCAAGCAAGAATACTGGAGTGGGTGCCATTTTCTTCTCCAAGGAATCTTCTAGACCCAGGGATCGGACCCAGGTCTCCTGCGTTGTGGCGGAATCTTTACCACCTGAGCCACCAGGGAAGCAAAAGAAATAAGGAAACCAACAGAAGATAAATTAGGAGCACAGCTTTTTTAAACGGGCAAGAATAATTTTTTTAACTTTTTTTTTCCTTTTTTTACTGCACCACATGGCATGTGAGACCTAGTTCACGGACCAGAAATCAAACCCATGCCTCCTATGTTGGAAGTCTGATATCTTAACCACTGGACTGCTGGGGAAGTCCCAAGAACAATTTAAATGTATCACTAAAAACCAAAATATTTTGTGTGGAAAATTGATGAATAATTTATTTTAGAATTGCAGGTTTCTATTCCACAAAGCTCATGAAAGTTAAAATGTAAAGAGTAAAAGACTATATCTCCAGTGTCTAAAACCGCCAAAGGATGAGCACACAGGACCTACAAGGAAACTGTATTAATTAGAACAAGAAATACAACTCCAACCTAAATAACAAAAATAAGAGCAATCAGTGGAAGAAGGAATTGAGGTGATTATCAGGCATATGATAAGATAAACCCATTGACATATGAGAACTGAATACCAAATACAGCACTCTTTAGAGAACACAGAATGTAAAGAACACTCTAAAACATCTGAAATTTTTAGAACCAACCTCATGAAAATAAAGCCTGGCAGACTACAGTCAAATAATCGAATGCAACTGAACATACACATATCTCATGAAAATAAATATAAATATCATTAAGACAGTATTAGCAAATAAAATTCAGCAATGTATAAAAGGAATTTTCTACCATAGCCAGAGAGATTTCTTTTAGTGGTGTTGGACTTATTTAATATGAGAAAAACAAGGAATGTTATCCACCATATTAACAGGTTAAAGAAGAAAAATCACATATCATTTGGTGCAGAAAACTCACTAGCATAGTTGAATGTAGCAAAGTCCTGTGTACAGTTCTTTTTACATATATTTGTAAATACACATGTGTATATGGTAGACAGAGGGTTATAGATGTAAATGAACTGTGTTCTATATATTAGTAATATGTAGAAAACAATTGAATAATTAAAATTTCTAAATCTATAGCATAAAAAGTAAAATACTTAGGAATAAATATAATTAAATATATGCAAATTCTTTGATTATATTCATTCCTCAGTTATTTTATTGAAAACTACAAAATTACCTTTTTCAGTATTACTGAAAACTTCAAAGCTTAGCTGAAATCCAGAAAAATACTTCTGCTCAGATGTGGTCTTCTTTACAGACTGGGGCCTGGTTGACTGGAGTCAACGAAAAAGAAGGGAACAGGAGAGAGAGAGAGCAATATATCTCAGGTTACGTAGAAAACCAATAAAGCCCATGCACAGGACTTGTACCGCTCACGAAGGCACAGGGCATCCTCTCAAGGAGGTCTTGAAAGCCTGGGCGAGAAAGTGAGCTCGGCAGGCTTCCACGCTCTGAAGAGAATGAAGACAGAAAGAAGGACGTGGGGGACCCAGGTCTCTAGTGGAGCAAAGGTATTTTATTAGCAGAAATGTAGGCTTACATATCTTTTAGTAAAATGATTATCAGCTATTACAAAGAATGAAATTCCATCAGTTGCAACAAAATGGATAGTCTAATACATACAAGGTTTCTGACACTGAAAAGAGTCACTGAAGGGAGTTACAGGAAGGAATCCAAGCAGGTACTCGTTCCCCTGATCTCAGTCCTGAGAACTGCATGCAGCTCTACTCGTCCCAGAATAGGAACTGGTAAGGAATAGAGAATCCTTGAGAAACGGCACACAAAGGAGAGTGCAACATATTGCATTCCTTCAAGCTGAACGTGCCCTGACACTCAGAGAAATTACAGACGACCTAAATAAACGGGGCAAATCTTCTTATAGAATTTGATTTCACTTTTTCCTCATCTGAGAGTTTTGTGCTCACTTTGGACTCCAGTATCAAGTGATGGTGTCCTGTTGAAGACTGAACCTGGTAAGCTTGAGTCATGGGAATTAAAGCTGAGCTTTCATTTACTACGCATATCCACCTAAGGCCAGTTTACCTGAGGACAGTAGGGGCAGGGAGGCTGGTGGGGGGTGAGGTTCTGGTTCCTGGAGGAAGCGAGCACCTGAAAGCCTCTGAATCAACTCAAGAGAGTATGGATGGTCAGGAGTCATTTCCTGGTCTTCCAATGTGAAAGGTTCGAAGTACTGTTGGGAGAATGACTAGAGGATGGCATGCAATTCTCCAGGTAATAATCCCAACAACCATATGCTATGAATACTGTTGTTTCCCGCTTTCAGAAAAGAGCAAACAGAGGCTTAGAGAAGTGAGGCTTTCTGGCTAATGTACCATAATCAATAATGGGGTTACAGGCCCTGAAGTCAGACACTGGATACCATGTGGTAGGTTGCATTGCCAATTTGAAGCCAAACACATGATTGGTTCTAGTGTAAGTTCAAAGGTTGTGAATTTGAAAGTAAGATATAGAAAAATTATGCTACCACCCTATGCTGTGGTTAAGACCCACACTTCTGATGCAGGGGCATGGGTTTGATCTCTGGCTGGAGAACTAGTATCTCACATGCCTTGGGGTGCAGTTAAAAAATTGCTCTTGCCTGTTTCAAAAAAATATACTCCTGAGGGAAAATATTTCTTAAACTATAAATCTTGAATCATCTTGCCTAGAAGAACATACCCCTAATGCAACTGGCTACCTGAAATTGATGACATCCTTCTGTATGTGTGGTTATTTTTTTCCTAAATGAATTTTAAATGGCACAGATTGTACACACTGCCACCCTATATAATTTTAAATCATTCCTGTTAAGGCTCCTCACAGGTCCATGGTGTGTGTGTGTGGATTTTGATAGGCATTGCCCAGAACTGCACATAGGCAGCCTTGCCTCGCCTCCCAGCACACAGGTGCCTGGGAGCCCAGGTCCCTGATGATGAGGCCCATGTAGCCAGCACTAATTGTGTACCATGCACTGGCTTAAGCACTTAATAACACAACCTCACCAAGATATGGTCCTGTTTTAGTGAATGGACATGTATGTTTGAGGAATATTTAAGCAACTTCACAGAGGTCTGCAAGAGAGGTTTTATCTTCAATTTTCATTCCACATCATGGAGGTGAAGCTGCTGGCCTTGGGTCCAAAATTCAGAGGCTGGTCTTTTCAGTCTGTGAACCTCCAAAACAGCCCACATCAGCGTGTCTCACTCAGGATATGGAATGCCTGCTGGAGATTTTACAGGAAGCAGACCCTCACCAAGGGAAAACTGCTGACCACAAGCAGATGGACCCAGGCCTGTTGAAATTTCACCTTAAAGCCAACAGATCTGAGAATTGAGCACAAGCGGATCACACATGCTGCAGCCCACTTCCTCACACAGCCTTTAAATCCTTTGTCTCTTAACCGGCAGCTTGGAGATGGTCTTAGGACATTAGTCCACCGTCTTCCCAGACTGCTGGTCTCCTAAATAAAGCAACTTTTCCTTTCCCACCAACGTTTGTCTGCTTTTTCCAGTGGCAAGAAGTTGAACTTGGGTTTGGTACCAGCCTCATATGGTTACAGAGATTCTGAGGTGTGATATGCAGCCTGAGGTTTGGGAGCAACTGGCAGGCTAAGAAGACAGGAGGCTCTCCATAAATGATTTGTTTGCTCCCACCTTCTGACCAGGGGCTTCCCTTCTGCGACTGGAGGCAAACTGGGGCCTACAATACCCAGAATTCTCGATGCCACAGTGTTTCACCTCTCTGCCAGTCATGGCCCAGGAGAGCGGCCTTTTCCTGTGAGCAATTCACTTTGGACCAGAGCTTCTAGAGTCCCATCTCATCTCTGGGGGTGCAGAATGCTGGAGAAGAGACTAGCACCTCTGTCCTAGGGCGAGACATGCTCAGCCATGTCTGATTCTTTGTGACCTCATGGACTGTAGCCCACCAGGCTCCTCTGTTCATGGGATTTTCCAGCAAGAATACTGGAATTGCCTGTCATTTCCTTCTCCAGGGGATCTCCCCAACCCAGGGGTCAAACCCATGTCATCTGCATTGGCAAGTGAATTCTTTACCACTGAACCACCTGGGAAGCCTTCCCTGAGGAGACAGGTTCAATCAAAGCCATAGTTACACGGAGAGATTCCCACAGAACCCAGAGAAGTGAGGGATCAAAGGCATCCCAGGCATGTTCAGGTGCTTGGAGGTGAGGCTGAGCTGTGAGTGTACAATGAACCATTAGTCTCTTTCCTTTTGGGGGGTAGACAACAGAGGGACAGAGTTCAGGCCTGAAATGGCTGGCTGAGAGTCTTGACCTCTACTCTGAGGGTGACAGGAGCTCTGGGAAATTTGGTGCAAGTCTCAGCAGGCTGCCTCTGGCAGCATAGAGAACACACCGTAAAGGAGGCAGAGCCATGGTGGAATTGGAGCCAGGGCAGGTGTGGGAATAAAGCAAGCCCATCCACACAAGATAAATGAAGGCCACCTATTCAGAGCTTGGTAATAACAAGGGAGTTGGGCACCTTCACATCCCTGAAGCTGAGGTTCACAGGCAAGTGAGGAAGAGGGCTGATTGAACCCTAATTTGGAAGAGGCTATAAATTAGTTTCAGTTTCTGCAGAGGTTATAGACCAGAATTTTAGGTTTGTTTTTTGTTTTTTTTTTTTGAAGTTTTTTTGTATTGGGATATAAACAGTTAGGGGCTTTCCTGGTGACTCAGACAGTAAAGAACCCACATGTTAATGCAGGAGACTCAGGTTCGATTCCTGCATCGGGAAGATTCCCTGGAGGAGGGAATGGCAATCCACTTCAGTATTCTTGCCGGGAGAATCCCACGGACAGAGGAGCCTGGCAGGCTATAGTCAATGGGGTCACAAAGAATCAGACACGACTGAGTGATTAACACTTTCACTTTCACTTTTTCATAGCCAATTAACAATGTTGTGATAGTTTCAGGTGAACAGCAAAGGGATCTAGCCATACATACATACATTCTCCATGTATCCATGTATACATTCTCCCCCAGCTCCCCTCCCATCCAAGCTGCCACATAACATTGAGCAGTACAGTAGGTCTTTGTTGGTTATCCATTTAAAATGTCTCAGTATGTACGTGTCCATCCCAAAGTCCCTAACTCTCCCTTGCCCCCTGGCAACCATACGCTCATTGAGAATTTTGGTTTTATATGTGGTCACACCACAGAGGCAGAGACTATCGCAGTCATCTGAATGAATGTCGGTGGGCTGCACTGGGGTGATTGCTGTGAAAGTGGTACAAGAAGTTGTGGTTCTAGGCTGTGACTTTAACTCTATTTATCTGCTTTTGACTCCACTGGGTCTTCATTACTGTGGAGCTACTCTCTAGTTGAGGTGCATGGGCTTCTCACTGCAGAGCTCTTGCTGCAGAGCTAGGGCTCTAAAGCACAGGCTCCGTAGGTGTGTCACACAGGCTTAGCTGCTCCATGGCATTCAAGCTGTACTTTTACTAAAGCTGGCTTTATTTTCTGGAGTGGATTATGAGAGAGGAAAGTCGAGGCGAGAGAATCCAAACTTCTTGGTTTAGCTGCTGAAAGGATGCAAATGCCAGCCAGTGAAATGGGGAAGTCTGTTGTCAAGTTAATATTCAGAGAATCAGGTGTAGAAATATTGTGACCGTTGTGGGGACAACATGTGTGTGATAAACAGCACAATGACCTCCATTTTCTAATTCCTGGAACTTTGCCCATTTTGGATTTACACCCTCCAGATGTAAGATGATAAACTTGTGTTGATTTAAGCCACCTGTTCCAGCAGTGATAGGGAAACTAACACAATGTACAGCTGAGAAATGGAAGAGGGCTGAGAGTAAGTGAGGGGTGCATGAGGTTCTGGGTACCTGGGACTTGAAGAAAGGAAAGGACCAGCTTGCAGGACCTTTAGACCAGGAATGGGGGCTTTGGCAGTGGGGGCCATTGGAGGTTTGCAACAAGATGGCAGCCTGGTTGCATTGCCAAGTGCTCTCTCCATGCTGTGTGCAGGGTGACCTGTGGGGAGCCCAGTGTGACATCTGTGGTGTGGGACAGAAGCCTGGGGGTAGGTAGCTCAAGATGTGAGGGAGACACAATCTGAAGAGCAAAGTGCACGCGAGGAAGGAGTGTTAACTGATGGTCCCTGTCATTGGAGCCATAAGTAGAAAGAGTGAGCCCAGATTTAAGAATTATGTCCAGGAAGTATGTTACAGGGTTCCCAAGGGGAACTGGGCCAGGCACAGACTCTTTTTTTTTTTAATTTTACTTATTTGTTTGTTTGGCTGTGTTGGGTCTTCACTGACACTTGGGCTTTCTCTAGTTGTGGCACAAGGGCTTCTCATTTCAGTGTCTTCTCTTGTTGCAAAGCATTGACTCTGAGCACAAGGGCTTCAGTGGTTGTGGCACAGGGCTTAATTGCTCCATGGCATGTGGGCTCTTCCTGGATTAGGGATGGAATCTCTGTGTCCTGCATTGGCAGGTGGCTCCTTTACCACTGAGCCACCAGGAAAGCCCAGGCATGGACTTTAGATGGCATCTATCTCCCAACCCACTCATCGTTGCTGTGGGCTGATACAGTGCTCGCTGGGGGTGGTCAGGAGACAGCGAGGTCCAGTGGTGCCAGTGCCTGGTACTCCTGTGACCTGGCAACCTGGGGACATGAGGGAGCAGGACATTGCTACGGGTGGGCAGCGTGGGGATGCTCAGTGGAGATAATTCTCATGGACCTTGTGTCCCGTCTGAGGATGTGTTGGTGTGCTTCTCCCTGGAAGAATGGAGGCTCCTTGGTGAGGCCCAGAGGCTCCTGTATGGGAATGTGATGCTGGAGATCTTGGCACTTTTAGCCTCCCTGGGTAAGGCCCTCACACCAACCCCATCTCTTTTTTCCTTTTCCCCAGGGTCCACCCTGTCCTTCCCACACTGCTTTCTTGCTGTGTCTCCTGGAGGAGATGCCAGGGCTGAGCTCTGTGGCATGTCCTCACTTCTTACTGAGCAGCCCCAAAGCCACACAAGCCGAGGTTTAAGGGATCACAAGGCATGGTCGGCCCAGTGGAGCCCATTAATTATAGTTGCTTTCTGGGCTGATGAATCTGTCCAGAGTTATGACACCTCTGTGCCCAAGGTTCTGGCCCCTTGCTCCAGGTGACATTTTTCTGAAACTCCGTCCTATCAGAGTTTCAAGCACTCATATAGTCACTACTTAATGGAGACTCTGGATGGTTCCTTCACAGTTCTTTTCATAATTATTATTATTATTTTGAGCATGCAGTGCAGCATGTGGGATCTTAGTTCCCCCACCAGGGATCAAACCTGAGCCCCTGCATTGGAAGTGCAGAGTCTTAACCACTGGACCATCAGAAAGTCCCAGTGATAATTATTATTTTTTAACTGGTAGTCTGTCACAAGATGGGTTCCTCTGAGCCTGTACTCACCTGTCTTGGGTTTCCCTTAGGAATCATACCCACCAGATCACACTTCATCATGTAGCTGGAGCAGAGGGAGGAGCCCTGGATGCCTGCCCAGGTGGAGATGACTCCAGCCACAGAGAAAGAGCCTCATATGGAACGTGGTGTGTGGACACAGAGAAGAGTGGGATGTCAAAGTTGGGTTCAAATACAGAAATATCAACTGTTCTAGCCAGTGTTTGATTTCAAGTCTTATGTAGGTAGCTCTGCATTTTAAAAATCCACTTGCACTGCGGGAGACACAGGTTTAATCCCTGGGTTGGGAAGATTGCCAAGAAAAGGGCATGGCAACCCACTCCAGTATTCTTGCCTAGGAAGTCCCATGGACAGAGGAGCCTGGTGGGCTGTAGTCCATGGGGTCACAAATAGTTGGACATGACTGAAGTGACTGAGCATGCACACACGTGGCCACACAGCAAATCTACCTATTCTTCCCCATATTCTGGGCACTGTGACTTACTTCTAGTCTGACTTCTGGACCCTAGCATCTTCCTTGCACCCACTACTCCTTACTGCTCAGCCTGCATTCGTCTACAGCATTGGCCTGCAGTGCATGTCTCATGAGAGGTGCACATATGCTTCAGTCATCTTTGAACACCAGCTACTCACTTGTAACTGGAGTTTTCTGGACCTGGACATGCCTTTCTCCCTAGCACTCACCTTCCCCGATAACCAACCTCCTCCTGGAAGCTGTTTGTTGAACCCTGTACTCATGTCCTTGCTGTCAGGAGGCCTCCCCCACTCTTTGACATTCAGAGGCCCCACACTGCACAGCAACCCCTTCCCCAACCTGTCCCACCTCACTCTCCTGTGAATAGTCCCATGGACTTACCCTGGGTGTGTCAGATATGTTTATGGTGGGGTTGTCCCCTCCCTGAAAGTCAACATGTGTCTCATCAGGCACTCTGCTGGTTGCAGATCATTGCCATGGAGTGGAGGCTGAGGCTGCTTCCTCCAAGCAGACTGTTTCTTTAGAAGGAATGTCACCATTTAGGACTCCTGTGGCAGGTCTGAAGACCCAGCCATATGACATGTCTGGCCCAGTATCAAAAGACATCTTTCATCCTATGGAATAACCAGGAGGGGAAAGCCAGGCAGAAGCCACACAAGTGTGAGGCCTATGGGAGACAGTTCTGGTTCAGTGCAGACCTCCATCAGCACCAGAAACACAGTGGAGAGAAATTCTCCACAGCACAATGGAGAGAAATTCTTCAGGAAGGATGAGACCAGGGACTCTGAAAAGCTACAGAATCTGTGTGATGGAGCAGATCTATGAATGCGGTGAAGGCAGAATGCACATGCCAGCCACCTCTGACCTTCAGCACTGGGTGTCTCATGACAGAATGAAGCCCCCACATGAGCACTAGGTGTGGGGGAGCCCTTGGTACTGGACAGAAGATTAAAAAATGCAGTGAATATGGGAAAGCATTCACCTAGAAACACACACTTGCTCAACACCAGAGAATCCACACTGGAGAGAGACCTCATGCGTGCAGCAAGTGTGGGAAATTCTTCAGCCAAAGCTGTGACCTTTTCAAACATCAGACCATACACACCGGTGAAAGGCCTTACAAATGCAATGAATGCATGAAATTTTTCAGACAGGTCTCTGGCCTGCTTGAACACAGGCGAGTTCACACAGAGAAAGGCTCTTTCAGTGCAATACCCGCAGAAAATTCTTTAGCAGCAAGTCAAACCTCATTCAACACCAGGAGGTTCACACAGGAGCAAGGCCATACATGTGCAGTGAATGTGGGAAAGTGTTCAACTGCAAACACACACTGATTCTGCACCAGAGAACTCACCCTGGAGAAAAGCCCTATGAGTGCAGCGAATGTGGGAAGACCTTCAGCCAAAGCTCCCACCTTAATGTACACTGGCAAGTCCACACAGTGATACAAGTGCAGGAAATGGGGGAAAGCCTTCAGTTGCATCTCTAAACTCATTCAGCACTGGAAAGTTCATTCTGGAGAAAAGCTTTATGAGTGTAGCAGGTGTGGGAAGGCCTTTGCTCAAAGGCCGAAACTTACTCAGCACTGGAAGGTTCACATGGGAGCAAGAGCTTATGTTTGCAGTGACTACGGGAAGAATTCAACTGCAAATGCATGCTTGCTCTCCACCAGAGGACTCATACTGGAGAAGAACCGTGAGAGTGCAGGGAATGTGGGAGATCTCTTAGCCAATGCTCCCAGCTTACTGTGCACTTGAGAATTCCTGGCAGTGCCTATGAGTACAGCAGACACAGGAAAGCCTTTGTTGTTCTCTAGTCACTAAGCTGTGTCTGACTCTTTGCAACCCCATGGACCATGGAGTTTCCCAGACAAGAATATTGGAGTGGGTTGCTATGTTCTCCTCCAGGGGATCTTCCCAACCCAGGATCGAACCCATATCTACTGCATTGGAAGGCAGATTCTTCACCACCAGGGAAGCAGGAAAGCCTTTTCCCAAAGACCAAAGTTGGACCATAAAGACTCCTGAGTGCCAAAGATGTGCCAGGTTTACCCGGACTCCTACAGCTACGCATACGACTGTTTACAGCCTCCCAACCGCGAGAGGCACGGGAAGCTTAAGATATTTAAATAGTATAGAGCCTCTCTGGGAGTTAGAAATCATCAGAATAGAACTAGTAGAAGATTTCATTGTTGAGCCAATGCTTGCTGTCAAGTTGCCACATCCCCTGTATTGTGTCCTTGGGAGTATATTAATTAATATAGTTGGTATATAGAAAAAATAAGCAGTGGCCTTGGTATTAACAACTTTAGACAATTAAGGTAATAAATTCTTTCCTTGTTGTAAGCCCACTGCACCTTTGCCCTATAGGAATGCAACTTTATCTAACACTTTCGAAGGATGCTGCCAAACTTTAAAATAATTACTCTTAAAAAAAACAAGTTTTCTGGTTAACTAACCTTTATCGGAACAGTTGTAAAATGTTAATAGGCCTTCTGGCCAGAAGATGATGTAAATCACCTAAAGCATTTGTATATGATAGATAAGGATCAAAGGCTGCTGACTTTGCATGATTTTACACCCCCTATTATCCTCTATGCACAACTTAAGGTATATAAGCTCCCTTTGAACATAAAGCTACGGGCCTTGCTCATCAGGCTTGGTCTCCCCGTGTAGTTCTTGCTTCCTTTTCTCTCCTTTTCTTCTCTGTTCTTCCTTCAGGATGACTGATTTGGAGCATGGGGGCTCTCTGAGACCACTTACTTGCCTGGGCTTCTAAGACTCACTCGAGAAGGTGCCTAAGGTGGGGTACCTTCAGCTATTCGAGAGGGCGCCTGCGGCCTCCGTGGTCAGAGCAAGTTCGGTGTCACAAACTTTATTGGTTTCCCACGTAACCCAGTCAGGTCAAGCCTCTCTCTCCCCTTTGCTGTCCTTTCGCCAACGCCGTCCTGCTGAGGATATCCCTGGATCCAACCAGGGCTGGACCCCGGTATTGTTTAATGTTAAAAAATCCTATGACAGTGATTTCCCTGGCAGTCCAGTGGTTAAGACTCAACGCTTTCAATTTGGTGGTCACAGGTTTGATGCCTGGTTGGGCCACACAGCGTGGCCTAAAATCCTGTGACAACACTAAGGTCAATTTGATTACTGATGGTAATGGTTAGGCAGTCTGGCTTGACTGTTACCAGAAAGGCATAAAAGTCTCTGCTGATATCTTCTGACTTGAGGCTTCCGAAAGCCAGGAGTCACCACCCAGATATCCATGGCTTAATCTGGAAGTGCATCACAACCCTGTGTGGATAACAGTCTGGGAAACTGCCTGGAGGTCTCTGACCCCCCAAGGTAATTCTGCATTTTCTTTGTCTTTTTATATCATATGCTATGCTTTATTATTATTATTATTCTTTGGCCATGCCAAAGGACATGCAGAATCTTAGTTCTCCCATCAGTCATTGAACCCACACACCTGCAGTGGAAGCCCAGAGTCGTTTTAATTGCTGGATTGCCTAGGAAGTCCCTCAGATTGAACTTCTTCTTTTATTTTTTTAATGTTATATATATTTTATTATTATTATTTATTTATTTACTTTATAATATTGTATTGGTTTTGCCATACATCAACATGCATCTGCCACGGGTGTACACGTGTTCCACATCCTGAACCCCGCTCCCACCTCCCTCCCCATACCATCCCTCTGGGTCATCCCAGTGCACCAGCCTCAAGCTTCCTGTATCCTGCATTGAACCTGGACTGGCGATTCGTTTCTTATATGATATTATACATGTTTTAATGCCATTCTCCCAAATCATCCCCCGCTTCCCTCTCCCACAGAGTCCAAAAGACTGTTCTATACATCTGTGTCTCTTTTGCTGTCTCACATACAGGGTTGTCATTACCATCTTTCTAAATTCCGTATATATGTGTTAGTATACTGTATTGGTGTTTTTCTTTCTGGCTTACTTCACTCTGTATAATCAGCTCCAGTTTCATCCACCTCATTAGAACTGATTCAAATATATTCTTTTTAATGGCTGAGTAATATTCCATTGTGTATATGTACCACAGCTTTCTTATCCATTCATCTGCTGATGGACATCTAGGTTGCTTCCATGTCCTGGCTATTATAAACAGTGCTGCAATGAACATTGGGGTACACGTGTCTCTTTCAGTTCTGGTTTCCTTGGTGTGTATGCCCAGCAGTGGGATTGCTGGGTTGTATGGCAGATCTATTTCCAGTTTTTTAAGGAATCTCCACACTGTTCTCTATAGTGGCTGTACTAGTTTGCATTCCCACCAACAGTGTAAGAGGGTTTCCTTTTCTCCACATCCTCTCCAGCATTTATTGCTTGTAGACTTTTGGATCACAGCCATTCTGACTGGCATGAAATGGTAC
>NW_011494955.1:601663-605136 GCF_000754665.1 Bison bison bison | reverse complement strand
TTGTGTATGGTGTTAGAAAGTGTTCTAGTTTCATTCTTTTACAAGTGGTTGACCAGTTTTCCCAGCACCACTTGTTAAAGAGATTGTCTTTAATCCATTGTATACTCTTGCCTCCTTTGTCAAAGATAAGGTGTCCATATGTGCGTGGATTTATCTCTGGGCTTTCTATTTTGTTCCATTGATCTATATTTCTGTCTTTGTGCCAGTACCATACTGTCTTGATGACTGTGGCTTTGTAGTAGAGCCTGAAGTCAGGCAGGTTGATTCCTCCAGTTCCATTCTTCTTTCTCAAGATTGCTTTGCTTATTTGAGGTTTTTTGTATTTCCATACAAATTGTGAAGTTATTTGTTCTAGCTCTGTGAAAAATACCGTTGGTAGCTTGATAGGGATTGCATTGAATCTATAGATTGCTTTGGGTAGTATACTCATTTTCACTATATTGATTCTTCTGATCCATGAACATGGTATATTTCTCCATCTATTAGTGTCCTCTTTGATTTCTTTCACCAGTGTTTTATAGTTTTCTATATATAGGTCTTTAGTTTCTTTAGGTAGGTATATTCCTAAGTATTTTATTCTTTTCATTGCAATGGTGAATGGAATTGTTTCCTTAACTTATCTATTTTCTCATTATTAGTGTACAGGAATGCAAGGGATTTCTGTGTGTTGATTTTATATTCTGCAACTTTACTATATTCATTGATTAGCTCTAGTAATTTTCTGGTGGAGTCTGTAGGGTTTTCTATGTAGAGGATCACGTCATCTGCAAACAATGAGAGTTTTACTTCTTCTTTTCTAATTTGGATTCCTTTTATTTCTTTTTCTGCCCTGATTGCTGTGGCCAAAACTATGTTGAATAGTAGTGGTGAGAGTGGGCACCCTTGTCTTGTTCCTGACTTTAGGGGAAATGCTTTCAATTTTTCACCATTGAGGATAATGTTTGCTGTGGGTTTGTCATATATAGCTTTTATTATGTTGAGGTATGTTCCTTCTATTCCTGCTTTCTGGAGAGTTTTATCATAAATGGACATTGAGTTTTATCAAAGGCTTTCTCTGCATCTATTGAGATAATCATATGGCTTTTATTTTTCAATTTGTTAATGTGGTGTATTACATTGATTGATTTGCAGATATTGAAGAATCCTTGCATCCCTGGGATAAAGCCCACTTGGTCATCGTGTATGATCTTTTTAATGTGTTGTTGGATTCTGATTGCTAGAATTTTATTAAGGATTTTTGCATCTATGTTCATCAGTGATATTGGCCTGTAGTTTTCTTTTTTTGTGGCATCTTTGTCAGGTTTTGTTATTAGGGTGATGGTGGCCTCATAGAATGAGTTTGGAAGTTTACCTTCCTCTGCAATTTTCTGGAAGAGTTTGAGTAGGATAGGTGTCAGCTCTTCTCTAAATTTTTGGTAGAATTCAGCTGTGAAGCCGTCTGGACCTGGGCTTTTATCTGCTGGAAGATTTCTGATTATAGATTCAATTTCCGTGCTTGTGATGGGTCTGTTAAGATTTTCTATTTCTTCCTGGTCCAGTTTTGGAAAGTTGTACTTTTCTAAGAATTTGTCCATTTCTTCCATGTTGTCCATTTTATTGGCATATAATTGCTGATAGTAGTCTCTTATGATCCTTTGTATTTGTGTGTTGTCTGTTGTGATCTCTCTATTTTCATTTCTAATTTTATTGATTTGATTTTTCTCCTTTTGTTTCTTGATGAGTCTGACTAATGGTTTGTCAATTTTATTTATCCTTTCAAAGAACCAGCTTTGGCTATGTTGATTTTTGCTATGGTTTCCTTTGTTTCTTTTGCATTTATTTCTGCCCTAATTTTTAAGATTTCTTTCCTTCTACTAACCCTGGGGCTCTTCGTTTCTTCCTTTTCTAGTTGCTTTAGGTGTAGAGTTAGGTTATTTATTTGACATTTTTCTTGTTTCTTGAGGTATGCCTGTATTGCAATGAACTTTCCCCTTAGCAGTGCTTTTACAGTGTCCCATAGGTTTTGGGTTGTTGTGTTTTCATTTTCATTCATTTCTATACACATTTTGATTTCTTCTGTGATTTGCTGCTTATTCAGCAGCGTGTTGTTCAGCCTCCATATGTTGGAATTTTTAATAGTTCTTCTCCTGTAATTGAGATCTAATCTTACTGCATTGTGGTCAGAAAAGATGCTTGGAATGGTTTCCATTTTTTTGAATTTACCAAGGCTAGATTTAAGGCCCAGGATGTGATCTATCCTGGAGAAGTTTCCATGTGCGCTTGAGAAAAAGGTGAAATTCATTGTTTTGGGGTGAAATGTCCTATAGATATCAATTAGGTCTAACTGGTCTATTGTATCATTTAAAGTTTGTGTTTCTTTGTTAATTTTCTGTTTAGTTGATCATAGGTGTGAATGGGGTGTTAAAGTCTCCCACTATTATTGTGTTATTGTTAATTTCCCCTTTCATACTGTTAGCATTTGTCTTACATATTGCGGTGCTCCTATGTTGGGTGCATATATATTTATAATTGTTATATCTTCTTGGATTGATCCTTTGATCGTTATGTAGCGTCCTTCTGTGTCTCTTTTTACAGACTTTGTTTTAAAGTCTACTTTATCTGATATGAGTATTGTTACTCCTGCTTTCTTTTGATCTCTATTTGCATGGAATATCTTTTTCCAGCCCTTCACTTTCAGTCTGTATGTGTCCCCTGTTTTGAGGTGGGTCTCTTGTGGACAACATATATAGGGGTCTTGTTTTTGTATCCACTCAGCCAGTCTTTGCCTTTTGGTTGGGGCATTCAACCCATTTACGTTTAAGGTAATTACTGATAAGTATGATCCCATTGCCATTTACTTTATTGTTCTGGGTTCGAATTTAAACATCGTTTTTGTGTCTCCTGTCTAGAGAATATCCTTTAGCATTTGTTGGAGAGCTGGTTTGGTGGTGCTGAATTTTCTCAGCTTTTGCTTGTCTGAAAAGCTTTTGATTTCTCCTTCATATTTGAATGAGATCCTTGCTATGTACAGTAATCTGGGCTGTAGGTTATTTTCTTTCATCACTTTAACTATGTCTTGCCATCCTCTCCTGGCCTGAAGAGTTTCTATTGAACGATCAGCTGTTATCCTTATGGGAATCCCCTTGTGTGTTTGTTGTTTTTCCCTTGCTGCTTTTAATATTTGTTCTTTGTGTTTGATCTTTGTTAATTTGATTAATATGTGTCTTGGGGTGTTTCGCCTTGGGTTTATCCTGTTTGGGACTTTCTGGGTTTCTTGGACTTGAGTGATTATTTCCTTCCCCATTTTAGGGAAGTTTTCAACTATTATCTCCTCAAGTATTTTCTCATGGTCTTTCTTTTTGTCTTCTTCTTCTGGGACTCTTATGATTTGAATGTTGTGGCGTTTAATATTGTCCTGGAGGTCTCTGAGATTGTCCTCATTTCTTTTAACTCGTTTTTCTTTTTTCCTCTCTGATTCATTTATTTCTACCATT
>NW_011494955.1:597077-600463 GCF_000754665.1 Bison bison bison | reverse complement strand
ACTCTGATGCTGGGAGGGATTGGGGGCAAGAGGAGAAGGGGACGACAGAGGATGAGATGGCTGGATGGCATCACTGACTCGATGGACGTGAGTCTCAGTGAACTCCGGGAGTTGGTGATGGACAGGGAGGCCTGGCGTGCTGCGATTCATGGGGTCGCAAAGAGTCAGACACGACTGAGCGACTGATCTGATCTGATCTTCCCAGGTAGCATATTGGACACTTTCCGACCTGGGGGGGGTGGGGCTAATCTTCCTCCAGCTGACCAGATTTTGTCAGAACTCTTCACTATGTCCCTTCTGCTTGGGTGGCCCTGCACTGCATGGCTTGTAGGTTCGTTGAGTTATGCGAGCCCTTCACCGCAACAAGGCTGTGATCCACGAAGGGGGAACCCCTCTCTTGTCAAGGTAACCAATATCATGTGATTCCTGAACTTGCCAGGAGGTGGCGACACTTACCAGTGAATCCTGAAAGCAGAGTGCGTAGGCGTGTGCTCTGCCGCTAAATCGTGTCTCTTTGTGACCTTATGGACTGTAGCCCGCCAGGCTCCTCTGTCCACGGGATTTCCCAGGCAAGAATACTAGAGTGGGTAGCCATTCCCATTTCCAGGGGATCTTCCTAATCCAGGGATCGAACCTGAGTCTTCTGCATTGCGGGTGGATTCTTCAGCATCTGAGCCACCAAGGAAGTAACCATAATGCCATGGGAATAAGAAGATTCACTAAGAGTTTCCAAATTTTGGCGGGATCAGCTAGAGATAAAAGATTTATCAAGTTGCTTTAAATCACTATTAGCTTAAAGGTAAATATTTCCTTTTATCTGGGAAATACAGATTAAAAGCCAGTAATACTTCAGACTGCTGCTGCTGCTGCTAAGTCGCTTCAGTCGTGTCCGACTCTGTGCGACCCCATAGATGGCAGCCCACCAGGCTCCCCCGTTCCTGGGATTCTCCAGGCAAGAACACTGGAGTGGGTTGCCATTTCCTTCTCCAATGCATGAAAGTAAAAAGTGAAAGTGAAGTCGTTCAGTCGTGTCCGACTCTTAGCGACCCCATGGACTGCAGCCTACCAGGCTCCTCCGTCCATGAGATTTTCCAGGCAATATTACTGAAGTGGGGTGCCATTGCCTTCTCCAATACTTCAAACAAACCCATAAAATTATGTCTGTATTCATCAGTTCACTGGTTCCCATGTAACTAATCCTTGATCTTTTGGTAACAGTTTTATAAAGCCTTTAGGGCTTCCACTAGAATTTAATTTCTTACCAAGTTCAGTGGCATGATCTGAAAGTTATTGAAAATCTCGATACAGATGTGCACAGAATCAAGCTAAGGAGAAGACCACTATCTACCAGCCAAAGAGAAAGGGCTCAGAAGGAACTGAAGCTGAAACAAGTTCAGATTTCTTGACTCTAAATTTGTGGGAAAAGAAATTTCTTTTGTTGAAGCCACCCAGTCTGTGGTGCTTTGTTATAGCTGCTCTAGCAGATAAATACAAGCAGTAGGGCACATGTCTGGGCTTCATGGTTCTAATTTGTGGTCTCAATACCAGAATATTTTGTGGGTTCAGAAGTCACCTGTGACTTCACTGGTGGCTCAATGGTAAAGAACCTGTCTGCCAATGCAGGAAATGCGGGTTCGATTCCTGATCCTGGAAGATCCCACCCGCCTCAGAGCAACTAAACCCCTGTGCCACAGCTACTGAGCCTGGGCTGTAGAGCCCGTGCTCCACAACAAGAAAAGCTGCTGTGATAAGAAGCTCACACACTGCAGCTAGAGAGTAGCCCCTGCTCTCGACAATTAGAGAAATGCCCATGTGTCAAGGAAGACCTGGCACAGCCAAAAATGAAGAAATTACTTTAAAAATCACTCAGAAGAGGGAGCAGTTGCCACAACCTCCAATGCTTCTGGAAGCACCATGAATATTTTGCTTGTTCTGTTGACATCACATCATGCTCAGGCTGAAAGAGTGGAACCTCCCCCAGATCCTGCAAAGGAATTTCCTGCCCTGAAATACAGAATTCACTGGTAACACTAAGGGATGGGGAGACCATAATTTGTAATCCAGAAGGCTGGATTAATAGAGAGTAGAGGAGGCTTCAGCCATCCTAACGGTGTGTACCTATTCTAAAAGTGTGTCCACAGGGCTTCCCTGGTGGCTCAGTGGTAAAGAATCTGCTGCCAATGCAGGAGGCATCGGTTTGACCCCTGGTCTGGGAAGATCTCATGTGCCTCGGAGCAACTAAGTCCACATGCAACAGCTACTGAGCCTGTGTGCTAGAGCCCAGGAGCTGCAAGTACTGAGCCCACACCTTAGAGCCCTTGATCCACCACGAGGGAAGCCAGTGCAGTGAGAACCCACACATGCACATCACACGGGAGCTGACTGCACAGCACGAAGGCCCGGCACAGCTGACAACAAGTAACCTCTTAAAAATGAATAAAAAAAGAGGAAAGTGTGTCCACAGATGTTCTAGTGGCTATGGCTGTGCAAGATCATTGTGCACAGAAATTCTTCAACCTTCAGATCCACAGAAAGTGTGACAGAGGGCACTGTGAGATAAAATCATCTAAAAAATGTTGGATTCTCATAAGGCTATTGCTGTGCAGGTAGGAAAACAAGAATAAAGAGAAGGGAGATCTCATAGTCCAGGTGTATGGATTCCGTGGCCCAGTCCAGCCAGCATTCGTGTTGATACAAGTGAAAACACCCTTCATTGCTTCAAGCAATGGACATGAGACTGACCTGGCTAGGAGGAGAGGTTATAGAGAGTCAATATAGGGTTCAGATCAGTTCAGTTCAGTCGCTCAGTCGTGTCCGACTCTTTGTGACCCCATGAATCGCAGCACGCCAGGCCTCCCTGTCTATCACCAACTCCCAGAGCTCACTCAGACTCACATCCATCGAGTCAGTGATGCCATCCAGCCATCTCATCCTCTGTCGTCCCCTTCTCCTCCTGCCCCCAATCCCTCGCAGCATCAGAGTCTTTTCCAATGAGTTGAGTTCCATGAGTTCCCATGAGGTGGCCAAAGTACTGGAGTTTCAGCTTTAGCATCATTCCTTCCAAAGAAATCCCAGGGCTGATCTCCTTCAGAATGGACTGGTTGGATCTCCTTGCAGTCCAAAGGACTCTCAAGAGTCTTCTGCAACACCACAGTTCAAAGGCATCAGTTCTTCTGCACTCAGCCTTCTTCACAGTCCAACTCTCACGTCCATACATGACCACAGGAAAAACCATAGCCTTGACTAGACAAACCTTTGTTGGCAAAGTAATGTCTCTGCTTTTGAATATGCTATCTAGGTTGGTCATAACTTTCCTTCCAAGGAGTAAGCGTCTTTTAATTTCATGGCTGCAGTCACCATCTGCAGTGATTTTGGAGCCCAGAAAA
>NW_011494955.1:591192-596977 GCF_000754665.1 Bison bison bison | reverse complement strand
TTTCCACTGTTTCCCCATCTATTTCCCATGAAGTGATGGGACCAGATGCCATGATCTTCGTTTTCTGAATGTTGAGCTTTAAGCCAACTTTTTCACTCTCCACTTTCACTTCCATCAAGAGGCTTTTTAGTTCCTCTTCACTTTCTGCCATAAAGGTGGTGTCATCTGCATATCTGAGTTTATTGATATTTCTCCCAGTAATCTTGATTCCAGCTTGTGCTTCTTCCAGCCCAGTATTTCTCATGATGTACTCTGCATATAAGCGAAATAAGCAGGGTGATAATATACAGCCTTGACGAACTCCTTTTCCTATTTGGAACCAGTCTGTTGTTCCATGTCCAGTTTTAACTGTTGCTTCCTGACCTGCATACAGATTTCTCAAGAGGCAGGTCAGGTGGTCTGGTATTCCCATCTCTTTTAGAATTTTCCACAGGTTATTGTGATCCACAGAGTCAAAGGTTTTGGCATAGTCAATAAAGCAGAAGTAGATGTTTTTCTGGAACTCTCTTGATTTTCCATGATCCAGTGGATGTTGGCAATTTGACCTCTGGTTCCTCTGCCTTTAGTCTAGGGCAAAAGATATTTTATTGCAAACATTGTTTTCCTGTACCAAGTATAATGACTAGAGGTTTTTTACTTTCTTATAAAGCAGTAATGATCCAAACTCGACATTCTACACTTCATTTTTTTTTTTTAATTGTGCAGCTGGGCATTCAGGATCCTAGGTTCCCAGCCAGTGATCAAACTCTTGTCTCCTGTGAATGAAAGCACAAAGTCTTAACCACTGCCAGGGAAATCCCTGCACATTATTATTTTTTTTTAATTGGAATATAATTACATCTCATTGTGGTTTCTTCCTTATGCCTTTAGCTGTAGGTCTTTTTCTGTAGGTTGCAGTTTTTTATCCATAGTTGTTCAGCAGTTAGTTGTGATTTTGGTGTGTTTCTGAGAGGAGGTAAGTTCAAGGTCCTTCCATTCTGCCTTCTTGAAATTAAGCTTTTTAAATTAAGATAACAAATGTGCACTAATAAACTTTTGCAACCACAGTTCTGAAATTCTGCAGCTATAGAGGAGGTTTGGGCTTCCCTGATGGCTCAGCGGTTAAAAAATACACCTGCAATGCAAGAGACCCAGAAGACCCAGGTTCGATCCCTGGGTGGAGAAGATCCCCTGGAAGACGAAATGGCAACTCACTCCAGTATTCTTGCCTGAAAAATCCCATGGATGGAGGAACCTGGCAGGCTACAATTCAAAGGGTTGTAAAGAGTTGGACAAGACTAAGGGAGTAAGCACAGAGTAGATTTATGCTACTGACAGGAAGCTCAGGCACCCTGGCCACAGGAAACACAGTGTGAGAATGGAATATCTTATTGAAACCATTTGCCACAGACTGGGACTTGAAACCACGTGGCTGGGACTCAAACCCAGCCAAAACCCTGCTTGGGACTTGAACCCATGTGGCTGGGACTCGAACCCAGCCAAAACCCATGGAATCTGGTTTCAGGACTTAATGGAGCTCAGGTTCTTGATGTCTCCTCCCAGAGAGAATTCAGTGAGAAACAAAGTGATAGGTAAGAAGTGGAGTTATTCAGATTCAGAGAGAAGCACACTCGTCAGACAGAGTATGGGCCATAGCAGAGTGCAGTGTAGCCTCAAAAATGTGATCTGGTTAGTTTTTATAAACTGGATAATTTCATATGCTAATGATCAGGAGGATTATTCCAACTATTTTGGGAAGGGAAAGAGATTTCTAGGCTATGGGCCACTGCCCACTCCTAGGTCTTTTAACGGTGCCTTGGAACTGTCAGGGCACCTCTGCATGTGCCATTTCACTTGCTGATCGAGGATCAAGTTCTAGTCTTGTCTGCCATCTTGGTCCCATTTGATTCTAATCGGTTTATGTTGGATCACTTAGGCTATGTCATTCTTTCAAAAGTTGTGCCCTGCCCCTTTCCCTCCTGTTATATTATTACTTGTGTTAATAAACACAATATTTTTTTGGAGAGCTAATTGGTTTTATAAGGCAATCATGACCCAACTAAAAGGATACTCTGATGGGTTGTACAAAAAGGAACTCGAGAAGAAGGGTGGGGCAAGGATATTAGCAAAAGAAAAAGATTACTTTAGAGACAGTATCTTGGGGGTGGGATGGGAGGAAAGGAATGGTGGAGGTTTTATCAGGTAGATTGCTCTTCTTCCTGTGGGGGATGGAGAGGGCATTAGTGACAGATTACCTCATGGCTGCCAGCCAGAAAATTCTGGAGTCGTTGATTAAGTTTCTTCAGAAGGCCAAAACTGCACTAAGTCATGGTTTACTGCCATAAGGAGTAAATGACTCTATTTTGGGCCTATTCTTTTTAACATACGCATCTGTATCACCTGAAGTCTTCTTAAAACACTGATACATGGACCTTGCTCCCAAGGTGTCTGAGTGTTGGACTGAGAATTGGCTTTTCTAATGGGTCCTTAAGTGATGCTGATGTACAGAGTGTAAGGTATAGTTCGGGCCAAGGGAGAAAGAGGAAAGACAACCTCAGCAGAAGTCAGTTCAGTTGCTCAGTCGTGTCCGACTCTTTGTGACCCCATGAATCGCAGCACACCAGGCCTCCCTGTCCATCACCAACTCCCGGAATTCACCCAGACTCACGTCCATCGAGTCAGTGATGCCATCCAGCCATCTCATCCTCTGTCGTCCCCTTCTCCTCCTGCCCCCAATCCCTCCCAGCATCAGACTCTTTTCCAATGAATCAACTCTTCCCATGAGGTGGCCAAAGTACTGGAGTTTCAGCTTTAGCATCATTCCTTCCAAAGAAATCCCAGGCTGATTTCCTTCAGAATGGACTGGTTGGATCTCCTTGCAGTCCAAGGGACTCTCAAGAGTCTTCTCCAACACCACAGTTCAAAAGCATCAATTCTTCGGCGCTCAGCCTTCTTCCCAGCCCAACTCTCACATCCATACATGACCACAGGAAAAACCATAGCCTTGACTAGATGGACCTTTGTTGGCAAAGTAATGTCTCTGCTTTTGAATATGCTATCTAGGTTGGTCATAACTTTCCTTCCAAGGAGTAAGCGTCTTTTAATTTCATGGCTGCAGTCATCATCTGCAGTGATTTTCGAGCCCCAAAAAACAAAGTCTGACACTGTTTCCACTGTTTTCCCATCTATTTCCCTTGAAGTGATGGGACCGAATGCCATGATTTTAATTTTCTGAATATTGAGCTTTAAGCCAACTTTTTCACTCTCCACTTTCACTTCCATCAAGAGGTTTTTTAGTTCCTCTTGACTTTCTGCCATAAGGGTGGTGTCATCTGCATATCTGACGTTATTGATATTTCTCCTGGCAATCTTGATTCCAGCTTCTGCTTCTTCCAGTCCAGCATTTCTCATGATGTACTCTGCATATAAGTTAAATAAGCAGGGTGACAATATACAGCCTTGACATACTCCTTTTCCTATTTGGAACCAGTCTGTTGTTCCATGTCCAGTTTTAACTGTTGCTTTCTGACCTGCATACAGATTTCTCAAGAGGCAGGTCAGGTGGTCTGGTATTCCCATCTCTTTCAGAATTTTCCACAGTTGATTGTGATCCACACAGTCAAAGGTTTTGGCATAGTCAATAGAGCAGAAATATATGTTTTTCTGGAACTCTCTTGATTTTTCCATGATCCAGCGGATGTTGGCAATTTGATCTCTGGTTCCTCTGCCTTTTCTAAAACCAGCTTGAACATCAGGAAGTTCACAGTTCCCATATTGCTGAAGCCTGGCTTGGAGAATTTTGAGCATTACTTTACTAGCATGTGAGATGAGTGCAATTGTGCGGTAGTTTGAGCATTCTTTGGCATTGTCTAGAGCTACCCTGCGTCAGAGGCCAGGGGCGGCTGCCAGGAGGAGCTACCCCACACGCGAGGCCAGGGCGGCAGCCGGGAGGACCAACCCCACACCTGAGACCAGGGGCGGCGGCCAGGAGGACCAACCCCTCGTCCAAGAAACGGTGGCTGCTCGGGCACAGGAGGGCCTAGAGGAGCTATCCCACGTTAAAGGTCAGGAAGGGCGGTGGTGAGGAGATGCCCCTTGTACAAGGTAAGGAGCATTGGCTGCACTTTGCTGGAGCAGCCGTGAAGAGATACACCATGCCCAAGGTAAGAGAAACCGGAGTAAGACGGTAGGTGTTGCAAGAGGGCATCAGAGGGCAGACACTGAAACCATACTCACAGAAAACTAGTCAATCTAATCACACTAGGACCACAGCCTTGTCTAACTCAATGAAACTACTGCCCCTGCCCGTGGGGCAACCCAAGACAGGCGGGTCATGTGGAGAGATCTGACAGAATGTGGTCCACTGGAGAAGGGAATGGCAAACCACTTCAGTATTCTTGCCTTGAGAACCCCATGAACAGTATGAAAAGACAAAATTATAGGATACTGAAAGAGGAACTCCCCAGGTCAGTAGGTGCCCAATATGCTACTGGAGATCAGTGGAGAAATAACTCCAGAAAGGATGGAGCCAAAGCAAAAACAATACCCAGCTGTGGATGTGACTGGTGATAGAAGCAAGGTCCGATGTTATAAAGAGCAATATTGCATAGGAACCTGGAATGTCAGGTCCATGAATCAAGGCAAATTGGAAGTGGTCAAACAAGAGATGGCAAGAGTGAATGTCAACATTCTAGGAGTCAGCGAACTGAAATGGACTGGAATGGGTGAATGTAACTCAGATGACCATTATATCTACTACTGCGGGCAGGAATCCTTCAGAAGAAATGGAGTGGCCATCATGGTCAACAAAAGAGTCCAAAATGCAGTACTTGGATGCAATCTCAAAAACGACAGAATGATCTCTGTTCGTTTCCAAGGCAAACCATTCAATATCACAGTAATCCAAGTCTATGCCCCAACCAGTAATGCTGAAGAAGCTGAAGTTGAATGGTTCTATGAAGACCTACAAGACCTTTTAGAACTAACGCCCCCAAAAGATGTCCTTTTCGTTATAGGGGACTGGAATGCAAAAGTAGGAAGTCAAGAAACACCTGGAGTAACAGGCAAATTTGGCCTTGGAATACGGAATGAAGCAGGGCAAAGACTAATAGAGTTTTGCCAAGAAAATGCACCAGTCATAGCAAACACTCTCTTCCGTCAACACAAGAGAAGACTCTACACATGGACATCACCAGATGTTCAACACCGAAATCAGATTGATTATATTCTTTGCAGCCAAAGATGGAGAAGCTCTATACAGTCAACAAAAACAAGACCAGGAGCTGACTGTGCCTCAGATCATGAACTCCTTATTCACAAATTCAGACTTAAATTGAAGAAAGTAGGGAAAACCACTAGACCATTCAGGTATGACCTAAATCAAATCCGTTATGATTATACAATGGAAGTGAGAAATAGATTTAAGGGACTAGATCTGATAGATAGAGTGCCTGATGAACTATGGAATGAGGTTCGTGACATTGTACAGGAGACAGGGATCAAGACCATCCCCATGGAAAAGAAATGTGAAAAAGCAAAATGGCTGTCTGGAGAGGCCTTACAAATAGCTGTGAAAGGAAGAGAAGCGAAAAGCAAAGGAGAAAAGCAAAGATATAAGCATCTGAATACAGAGTTCCAAAGAATAGCAAGAAGAGATAAGAAAGCCTTCCTCAGTGATCAATGCAAAGACATAGAGGAAAACAACAGAATGGGAAAGACTAGAGATCTCTTCAAGAAAATTAGAGATACCAAGGGAACATTTCATGCAAAGATGGGCTCGATAAAGGACAGAAATTGTATGGACCTA
>NW_011494955.1:540930-591092 GCF_000754665.1 Bison bison bison | reverse complement strand
CTCGATAAAGGACAGAAATTGTATGGACCTAACAGAAGCAGAAGATATTAAGAAGAAATGGCAAGAATATACAGAAGAACTGTACAAAAAAGATCTTCACGACCCAGATAATCACGATGGTGTGATCACTCACCTAGAGCCAGACATCCTGGAATGGGAAGTCAAGTGGGCCTTAGAAAGCATCACTACAAACAAAGCTAGTGGAGGTGATGGAATTCCAGTTGAGCTATTTCAAATCCTGAAAGATGATGCTGTGAAAGTGCTGCACTCAATATGCCAGCAAATTTGGAAAACTCAGCAGTGGCCACAGGAGTGGAAAAGGTCAGTTTTCATTCGGATCCCAAAAAAAGGCAATGCCAAAGAATGCTCAAACTACCACACAGTTGCACTCATCTCACATGCTAGTAAAGTAATGCTCAACAGAATAGCTTACCTTTATTCAGGCAAGGAGGGGCGACAGTCAGTCTAACGACCAGGCTGAGCGTGGAGAGGGATCAGGGAGGCTCCATTTTGCAGGGAGGCTTGTGGAAGCGATAAGGGAAACGTTAATCAGGTGGGACGTTTTGGGTATTTTTTAGTTGAGATGGAGTTTGGGCAGTTTGTAGTTGGGCAGGGGGTGAGAAGTCTCCTGGGCAGGTGGAGGGGGTGGAAGGTTTCTGGACAGGGGGTGATAAGTCCCAGATAGATGCAACCGGCCTGGAGCATCAGGTTGGGACCTAAAGTTCTGTTTTGTTTTCTCCGAAGTTAGATGATTCAGCAAGGGCCTTGAAACTGTTGTTTTCTTTTCTAGGCCCAAAGGACTCCTTCACAGAGAGGAAACTGTGAGAAGTTGTTCAAGGAAGGCCAGGCTGCCTCCCTCCTACCCTGGACCATGGGGCTGTTGATCTGCAGACTCAGAGAGCAGCAGAGTTAAGGTTTCTAATGGACATCCCCTCCTCCACCCCCAGTCTCTGCAGGGATCCAAGCGGGCTCAAGTCTAAAAGGACCAGACCTAAAAAAAAAAAAAAAAAAAAGGACCAGACCTCTACTGCCAAGGACCACTGTGTGAGCCCCCCACACTGAAGCTATGTAGCCATTTGCTTCTTTTGCTTGGAAGTGTAATTAAACAAGAAAGCTATCAAACGGAGTTGGTTCCAATGCTTTAACTGCCTTGTAAGCAAAACAAAACTTGAGCCAGAGTAAATTCTTATAAATGTCTCCAAGGAGAGAAATAGAAACTTAAGAACAACCAATCACAAACACCCCCTTAGACTTTCCCAAATAAGGCTGTCCCTTAAGCTACAACCATTGGTATTATTTCCTTACTTTGCTTCCCTTACTGCTCTTCAAAATCCTTTCCATTAGTTAGGTTGGGGCTGTCCAGTTTCAGTTGATGTTTACTCAAATGCTCTCTTCAAAATCTTAATGTAGGACACTTGTCTTTTAACAGACAACAATGACATAAAAACCCACAGGGCTTATCCTTGCTCAGTGGTGCTCTTATTAAGGAGGACTTACTGTTTCCTGTGCTATTACATCCCATCCTTTCTGCTCAGCAAAACCACCTGTTTCCATTGCACCTACCATATTCTAACATACTATGTAATTTAGTATCTCTTATTTTATGTTTCTTGTTGTTTTCTTTACGCATAATAGAAGCTGCACCAAAGCAGGGCTCTTTGTTTCTCCTGTGCTTGAATTTCTCCCATGCACCTAGAAAAAGTTCCTGAAACTCAAGCGTGTGCTCAATGATCATCTGTTAGAGCAGTCAGTAAACATGATGAAAGAGCAGATAACCAAGGAGGGTCTTGGAGTGCAGGAATGGAAAAACCAGACCCTTATTGTCCTTCCCTCCCCCATGTTGTAACTATTAATGGAAAAGTATAACCCGTTTCAGAAAAGGCAATGGCACCCCACTCCAGTACTCCTGCCTAGAAAATCCTATGGATGGAGGAGCCTGGAAGGCTGCAGTCCATGGGGTCGCTGACGGTTGGACACAACTGAGCGACTTCACTTTCACTTTTCACCTTCATGCATTGGAGAAGGAAATGGCAACCCACTCCAGTGTTCTTGGCTGGAGAATCCCAGGGACGGGGGAGCCTGGTGGGCTGCCGTCTATGGGGTCGCACAGAGTCGGACACGACTGAGCTACTTCACTTCACTCACTGAGCAATATAACCTGTCTCCCCTCCTACCCATAGGGAGAAGGCATTTGCCTTACTCTTCCCCCCACCCAGTATACTTTCCTCATCCAATAAGCAAATAACCTGCAAGATCCCTATCCCACTCCTTGTACCCTGGGTATAAACTTGGACTAAGGACGTTCAACGTCGGTTCTCCCTAGACCTGGCCCACTATTCTAACAGCGCCTCCCACTCTAATAAACTTTATTTTCCTCTCATCCTGTCTCCTGTCTGGAAATTCTTTTCCAACCCGTGCCCAGACCACGACATATGATACCTCAGTTTCCCTCTTAATTTTACTATTCCAAATACTCTTAATGTCCTCTTTAGCTCTCACTGCAAAGTAGTATTGCTCCATGTTTTCAGGGATGAAGAAGAATCACGTTTTGGAGACAAAATTCACACAATGAACAAAGTTTACGACAGTTACATGCTTAACTTGATTCTGTATTTCCTGACTTCACAGAGCCTCTCCAAACCTTGAGGTCTTAAGTTTTTTCAGCCTTTACTGATGTGTCCTTGGAGCTGTTTCTGCTACTATCTTTGTTGTTGTTTACTAAGTCGTATCTGACTCTTCTGTGACCCTGTGGACTGTCATCAGGATCCTCTGTTCATGGGATTTCCCAGGCAAGAATACTGGAATGGGTTGCCACTTCTTTCTCCAGGGTATTTTCCTAAGCCCAGGATCCAACCCAAGTCTCCTGCAGTGGCAGGAGGGTTCTTTACCACTGAGCCAACAGGGAAGCCCCGCTACTATCTTTAAAGAACTACATAAACATTATTAACTACTTTCTGAAATGCATATTTTGTGACAGTTTTTCTGAGATAATCTCAACTTCACATACAAAATGTTACACCAAGGCTTGCAGAAATAATGATCACTACCTAGAAGATGAGATCCATGGGTTCAGAAACCCTTTTATTTCAGGGTTCAGATGCTCCCTTTTGCACATGCACTCCAACTGAAAATCAAAGCTTCTATGTAGTGCCCAAAACAACTTCAGTCTAGTTGCTTTTTGTTTGATTGCTCAGAGGAACTGCATGTATCTGGGGATATGAATAGAAAGTATTACAATAGATAAAAGTGTTCCTCAATGACTGAGAAAATTCCTAATTGTACAGGCAAGAGAGAGGTTTTGTGTAGGACCAGAAGCAGACCTGGTTCTGCTTCTGTGACCCACCATCTGTTCACAAGAAAACCGCAGGCTTAATATGAAGTTACTTATGATAGGCCATGACACCAAACCGGGCCTTAATACCTAACCTAATCAACGCTTCAACTTTCTCTGGAAATGTAGCCTTAACTAATCAGTTAAGAATTTTCTGGTTGAAATGAGGACCTATTGTTGCAGGAAGGGGGACCCCTTCCAAGGCCCAAAATTGGGCTCTTGTCTAACACTCGGAAATGAATTGTGCAAGGAGACACGTGTGCTAACAAAGCAAGAGATGTTATTGGGAAAGGGCACCCAGGTGAAGAGCAGTAGGTAAGGGAACCCAGGAGAACTGCTCTGCCACATGGTGCACACTCTCGGGTCTTATGGTGATGGAATTAGTTTCCAGGTTATCTTTGGCCAATCATTCTAATTCAGTCTTTTCTGGGGGTGCATGCATCGCTCAGCCAAGATGGATGCTAGCGAGAGGGATTCTGGGAAGTGGATGGACACGCAGTGTCTCCTTTTGATCTTTCCTGAACCCTTCTGGTTGGTGGTGGCTTATTAGTTGCATATTCCTTACCAGGATCTCCTGTCATAAAACAACTCATGCGAATGGTTACCAAACTGCCTAATCAGGGTGGGCGGTTTCAGTCAGCATGCTTCCCCTAATACTACTGTATAGCACATGGACCTCTACTCAGTGTTATGTGCCAGCCTCAATGGGAGGAGTTTTGAGGGGAAATGGAAAAAAGTATATGTGTTGCAGGAAGGAGGACCCCTTCCAGGGCCCAAAACTGGGCTCTTGTCTAACACCAGGAAATGAATTGTCCAAGGAGACACATGTGCTGACAAAGCAAGAGATTTTATTGGGAAAGGGCACCCAGGTGGAGAGCAGTAGGGTAAGGGAACCCAGGAGAGCTGCTCTGCCACATGGCGCGCAGTCTCGGGTTTTATGGTGATGGGATTAGTTTCCAGGTGGTCTTTGGACAATCATTCTAATTCAGTCTTTCCCGGTGGTGCACGCATTGCTCAAGACGGATGCTAGCGAGAGGGATTCTGGGAAGTGGACGGACACGTACTGTCTCCTTTCAACCTTTCCTGAACTCTTCCGGTTGGTGGTGGCTTATTAGTTTCGTATTCCTTATCAGGATCTCCGGTCATAAAACAACTCATGCAAATGGTTACTATGGTGCCTGGCCAGGGTGGGCGGTTTCAATCAGTGTGCTTCCCCTAACGTAAGTATGGCTGAGTCCCTTCACTGTTCACCTGAAACTACCACAACATTGTTAATCAGTTATACCCTAAAACAAAATAAAAAGTCTAAAGTTTGAAAAAAAAATAATTTTCTTGTTGTTACCAATGAAGTAAAATGTCACATGAGGCCCTCTCCAACCCCCTCAAAGGAAGATGAGGTAATCTGGCACCTAGACCCCTTCCATTCTTCATAGGTAGGTTATCTAAGCCTGAAAGCATCCTATTTATTAATGACTTTCTTTTCCTAGTTTAAAAAAACGTTTTCCTCTCTGTAGCCCTTCAGAATTCCCCCCTGCTCCCTAGAAGGGTTGATGCTTAATTAGTGAACCAATCAATAAAGACAATTAAACCTTTTAAATTTACCCAGTTGATTTTTTTTTCTTGCCAGTCAGGACCTGAAAGGAATCTTTTCCGTTGTTCCTAGCAATTCACAATGAAACTCACAAAAGTGACTCTAATGCTTGAGGCTACAAACATTTAAGAGCAATAACCAATTTTCTAGCAACCCATGGATTCATTTATGCCTGAATGGCTCTATTGAACGATGTCCCTCATACCTCGGTTGTGGATTGAAGCGGAAGACACAACCTAAAAGTTGCAAGTTGTTCTATTCAGGGATGTTACTCACAATTTTAACTCTAGTAACAATCTCTCACACAGCTCTGAGGAACTGCTCCATAGAGTTAAGGGAGAAGCTGGGATATAGAGAAGGCGTTTTTATTTTTTGTGTTTTTTTTTTTTTTTCCTGGAAAAAACAGGCAGTTGACCATTAAAGGATCACTGATAATCACAAAGAATAGACAACTCAAGTTAATGATTTTAGTGCTTTTCTTCTGAATATGAGAGGATGCAAGAATCTGGGCTTCTTAACATTAGTCCTTAGATATGCATCTTAACTATTAACGCTCATTGTCCCAGGCACAGAATGCTTCCTGCCTGGCTGCATCCTGATTTCCCCTCAGGGAACACCTTTGGGGATCAGCAGCAGTGGCTGTGGCTTTGTTTCTTTAAGAACTAGAATGGGATCAGGAATGTGGGCAACGTTGCCTGCCCACAGTAACAGAATTTGGAAAAGTCTATTAGACTTGTCCTCTGAGAGCAGGATGAGCTTGGGAGGAGTCTAAATTAATGTCTCTTCACATCTTTAAGGAGTAAAGCTCCTCCCTCTGGGGAGGAGAACCATTTCCCCGCATTCTTCCGGGGAGCTGACAGGAAAAGCTCTGCAAGTTAAGGATGGCAAACAGCCTTTCATGGGGTCTCCAGAGCACCCAGAACCACACTACCAGGAAGAGCCTAGGCAGAGCGACACCAGCGTTGAACCAATGAGGGATGAGGATGAAGACTTTCCCCCAGTGAGCATGCGTCAGGGGAGGGATTTCCGGTCTCCTCGCCTAGCGCTCAATTTGCTTAGAACATCCTTTGCTGCAGGGTAGGCTACCGGGAAACCGTTGTGCTCCGTTGGGTATGGTTGTCCTCATGGAATGGTGAGAAGAGAAGGGGACACCCGCCTAGCCAGCCTGGTTGCCCCTTTTTTTGGCGTCTCTCCTGTTGGCTCGCTGGTCGGGGACGGGAGGGTCTGAGAGGAGGCACCAGACCCGGGGTAAGGACCGACACTCCCGTCCCTCGCAAGGCAGAGTCCGATGGCTACGGCGGCGCTGCGGGACCCACCTCAGGTAAACGCTCTTCCTCCCGGCCCTCACCGCCCTCGCCCCGTGCGTGCTAAGTCGCTTCAGTCGTGTCCGACTCTTTGCGACCATATGGACCGTAGCCCTCCATGTCCTCTGTCCATGGATTCTCCAAGCAGGAATACTGGAGGGGGTTGTCATGCCCTACTCCCGGGACCCGACACAGGGATTGAACCCGCGTCTCCTGTGTCTCTTGCATTAGCAGGCGGGTTCTTTTTTGGGGGGGGGAGGGGTGGGTGGGTGGATGTGGATCCCTAATACATAAGTTGTGCATCAGTTCTAGGGAACAAATGGAGAAGGGACACTGTTCTTCAGGAATTTAGGGGGGAGGAAGGAGGCAAGTGTGTACAGACGTATGACATTCAAATAGATAATTTCAGGGTAATTTTGTTAATAACTATATATATAAAGGTTGTTAAGATAGCACTGAAAAAGGACATTGTTTTAAAAGTTCAGGACAGTTTTTTTGAGTCAGGTTTAGAAAAATGAGAAGTATTTTGCCGAGTGAAGTAAGAAAGAAAATACATCCTGAGCGGAGGGACTGCTGCTGCTGCTGCTAAGTCACTTCAGTCGTGTCCGACTCTGTGCGACCCCATAGACGGTGGCCCACCAGGCTCCCCCGTTCCTGGGATTCTCCAGGCAAGAACACTGGAGTGGGTTGCCATTTCCTTCTCCAATGCATGAAAGTGAAAAGTGAAAGTGAAATTGCTCAGGCGTGTCCGACTCTTTGTGACCCCATGGACTGCAGCCTACCAGGCTCCTCCGTCCATGGGATTTTCCAGGCAAGAGTACTGGAGTTGGGTGCCATCGCCTTCTCCAGAGCAGAGGGACTAGAATATGTAAATAGCAATAATAGTAACAACGGTCACAAAAATAACAGTAAACACACAGTGCTTACCAAGAACTGTTTTAAACCCTCAATATATGTTATTTAATCTTAATAGTAATCGTGTGAAGTAGGTGATAACTGTTTTATAGAGAAGGAAACTTTAGCACTCTCTCCCCTTCCCTCTCTCTTTCCTCTCCTTAACCCTTCCTATCCTTCACCGTTTTTCTAGTCTCCCGGTCCTGGACGCAAGAATCTGGTCGAAGGGCCCTCAGCCTGAGCTGAGGATTGGAGACTGATCACCTCCTCTTGGCAGAGAACTCAAATTCTGGTTCTGGTCTGGTCTGATTTGTGGTAGGGCTGAGTTCCAGTCCTCCCTTCTCTGGAGGCCCAGGGAAAAGTTCCAAAACGCCTGGGTATCTGTAGGTGGCAGGAGACGTCTGTAAGGCCACCCCTTTCGCCCCCCTCTCCCGCCTCCTCCCCCTTCTTCTTTCAACCTGGCTTCCTTTCCTCCCTTTGAAATCTTTGATGTTAGTACTTGGATCTGAAGTTCTGTGTCTCTATAGGAGGTTTTCTGAGAGACTGTATTCTTGTATTTAAGAGCTTCCTTGGTGGCGCAGAGGTTAAAGCGTCTACCTGTGATGTGGGAGACCTGGGTTTGATCCCTGGATCGGGAAGATCCCCTGGAGAAGGAAATGGCAACCCACTCCAGTATTCTTGCCTGGAGAATCCCATGGACAGAGGAGCTTGGTGGGCTACAGTCCACGGGTCGCAAAGAGTTGGACACGACTGAGCGACTTCACTTCACTATTAAGCATGTTGTAGAGACTCATAGCTGGTGTACAGTACCCTAGAACTTAACCTCAAGCAGTCTGCCTCTTACTCCATGGTGTTGTTCTAAGGAAGGAAAGCAAGAGGCTATATTTAATACATTTTTTTTTTCAGTTCCAAGCTTCAGACATAGAAAAGGCTTTCTGACTTACAACACATTTTAAAATATTTATCTATTTATTTTAATTGGAGGCTAATTACTTTACAATATTGTAATGGTTTTTGCCATACATTCACATGAATCATGTACATGTGTACATGTGTCCCCCATCCTGAATCCTCCCTCCCACCTCCCTCCCCATCCCACCCCTCAGGTCATCCTAGTGCACCAGCCCTGAGCAGGGTGATTCTTTACCACTGTTGCCACCTTGGGAAGGCCACGCTGCACCAGACACTTAAGTCTGGGGCCCATCCTCACTTGCCTGCAGCTCAGGCCCCAGGATTCAGGATGGTGAAGCGGTCATCAGGTCATTTCTGACCACATGGTGGCTAGTGGGAGAGCGTGACAGACAGAGGGACCCCGAAATGCAGAGGCTTGTAGGTCAGACTAGCCGGAATCCTGGTACAACTTCTCTGTTTTCCTTTAGAAGCCAGATGTGGTGAGGCCAGAGTCAGGCTTGCAGTGTTGCTGCCTGAGAAATTGGCAATTTGTTATACAAGTAATGAGAGGTTTGAATTGCAGGTAGGAGGTAGTCTTACCGAAATCAAAAGACACTCCAACTAGTTGCAGAGAAGAGAACAGACTATAGAAGTAAACAGGGGAGGGGTAGCAGGAGGCATGGAATGATTAATTGCGGTAGCCCAACAGTTAGAAATGGACATGGAACAACAGACTGGTTCCAAATAGGAAAAGGAGTACGTCAAGGCTGTATATTGTCACCCTGCTTATTTCACTTATATGCAGAGTACATCATGAGAAATGCTGGGCTGGAAGAAGCACAAGCTGGAATCAAGATTGCCGGGAGAAATATCAATAACCTCAGATATGCAGATGACACCACCCTTGTGGCAGAAAGTGAAGAGGAACTAAAAAAGCCTCTTGATGGAAGTGAAAGTGGAGAGTGAAAAAGTTGGCTTAAAGCTCAACATTCAGAAAATGAAGATCATGGCATCCGGTCCCATCACTTCAAGGGAAATAGACGGGAAAACAGTGGAAACAGTGTCAGACGTCATTTTTTTGGGCTCCAAAATGACTGCAGATGGTGACTGCAGCCATGAAATTAAAAGACGCTTACTCCTTGGAAGGAAAGTTATGACCAACCTAGATAGCATATTCAAAAGCAGAGACATTACTTTGCCAACAAAGGTTCGTCTAGTCAAGGCTATGGTTTTTCCTGTGGTCATGTATGGATGTGAGAGTTGGACTGTGAAGAAGGCTGAGCGCTGAATAATTGATACTTTTGAACTGTGGTGTTGGAGAAGACTCTTGAGAGTCCCTTGGACTGCAAGGAGATCCAACCAGTCCATTCTGAAGGAAATCAGCCTGGGATTTCTTTGGAAGGAATGATGCTAAAGCTGAAACTCCAGTACTTTGGCCACCTCATGGGAAGAGTTGACTCATTGGAAAAGACCCTGATGCTGGGAGGGATTGGGGGCAGGAGGTGAAGGGGACGACAGAGGATGAGATGGCTGGATGGCATCACTGACTCGATGGACGTGAGTCTGAGTGAACTCTGGGAGTTGGTGATGGACAGGGAGGCCTGGCGTGCTGCGATTCATGGGGTCGAAAAGAGTCAGACACGACTGAGCGACTGAACTAAACTGAATTGAGTATTCATGGACCAGAGGGACTGCCCTCGATGTCTCAGGAATTCTGGATCCATTTTTAGAGACGGGCCAAGCCAAATTTGGGGTCTTGTTGGTGACAGAAAGGAAGTAGTGATGGATGACCTTCAGGGTTTTGACCCTAGTAGATGAAGGGATGGAAGGCCCATCAACTGGATGGGGACCTTAACAGCAGATTAATTTTCCTTGGAAATATTATGTTTGTTTTCGCTCTGTTAAGAGTCTGAGATGTTTCAGAGAAGACTGAGTGTAGGCAACAAGTGGGCAGTTGACTAGGCAGGTCTGGAAAACTGGGAAGGTGTTCAGGAATGGAAATTCTCAAAAGTGATGACCGTTGTGTGGAGCAGCGTGGAGCTGTGGATCACATTTAGGAGGGGATGCAGGTTATAGTAGGCATGATATTAGTTGGTCAGAAAGATGGGTGTGTCCTGAGAAGTGGTTCTTTTGCTCAGGGCCTGGATATGTTTGTGGGATGAGTGGAGGAAAAATGGCTGAGGAGACCCAGGAGTAATTGAGACAAGAAGGCAGTGAGGCTGGGGCTACTGCTTATTTAATACTATATGGCTTCTTCAGGATTTTGTGATGAATTTTGATGGGATCTGGGATGTTTTAGTCTTGCTAGTGGATAAGGTCTGGGGCAGATGTCATTTATGAGTCACTACATCTGGCTTAAAACTCAACATTCAGAAAACTAAGATCATGGCATCCAGTCCCATCACTTCATGCCAAATAGATGGGGAAACAATGGAAACAGTGACAGACTTTATTTTCTTGGACTCCAAAATCACTGCAGATGGTGACTGCAGCCATGAAATTAAAAGATGCTTGCCCCTTGGAAGGAAAGCTATGACCAACCTAGACAGCATATCAAAAAGCAGAGACATTACTTTGCCAACAAAGGTCGATCTAGTCAAGGCTATAGTTTTTCCAGTAGTCATGTATGGATGTGAGAGTTGGGCTATAAAGAAAGCTGAGCAATGAAGAACTGATGCTTTTGAACTGTGGTGTTGGAGAAGACTCTTGAGAGTTCCTTGGACTGCAAGGAGATAAAACCAGTTAATCCTTAAAGAAATCAGTCCTGACTATTCATTGGAGGGACTGATACTGAAAATCCAATGCTTTGGCCACCTGATGCGAAGAACTGACTGACTGGAAAAGACCCTGATGCTGGAAAAGATTGAGGTGGGAGGAGAAGGGGATGACAGAGGATGAGATGGTTGGATGGCATCACCAACTCAAAGGACATGAGTTTGAGTCCACTCTGGGAGTTGGTGATGGACAGTAAAGCCTGGTGTGCTGTAGTCCATGAGGTCGTGAAGAGCTGGACACGACTGAACGACTGAACTGAACTGAAGTGATGTCTTGTGGGGAGATTTTTAGGGCTGGGTTTTTTACAAAGGTTGAGTGGAGAGACAAGTGTGGTGGTTGAAAGGGCAAAGCTGGCAGTAAAGAAGTTGAAGAAAGCTGTGGGGATGTGAAATTCACGTCTGGTTTTAGGGTGGCAAATATGGAAGGAAGGACTGGTGGCAGGTGGTGAGATTGCAGGCCAAGCCCAGAGTTCAGATGGCATCTGTGTGCACCACCACCCCTTCCACCTAGTGACTGCTGAGGGCTGAACACAGTGGTTAATGGGTTGTGAGGAGACAGTGGCCTCTGTTGCACCAGGGCCTGGCATCTTCCCTCAGGTTGGGAGCTCTGGTGGAGAATATCTGGAATAGATTTGTGCAGACATGGATTGTGGGTTCTCAGAGGGATAATGTTCAAGCTTTCATCTGTCCCCTTCATGACAGGGTGGTGTGACCTTTCCAGATATTGCTGTGCGCTTCTCCCAGAGGGAATGGAGACTCCTTGATGAGACTCAGAGACTCCTGTATCTGGATGTGATGCTGGAGAACTACACACTTATATCCTCACTGGGTAAGACTCAACCTCCCCAGTGACCTGAGCTGGGCTCTGTATCCTGCCTCATCCCACCTTTCTGAAGGAGGTGCTCTGGCCTCACGTGGTATAGGCACTGCTGGTTTCCCCAGTTTTCTGTATAGTTGGGGTAGGTAGAAGGCTGGGGTGTTGGCACTGCCCTCTTTTCTCTCCAACCCCAATCTTTGCTGTACTAAACTCTCATAGGGCAAGTGATTTGGTTATACATATATATGTATACATCCATGTGTTTTCAGTTCTTTTCTGTTAAATAGTTTACTGTAAGTTATTGAATATGGTTCCCTGTGCTATACAGTACATCATTGTTTATTGTATACATGGTAGTGTGCATCTGTTAATCCCATACTCCCAGTTTATCCCTCCCTCACTTCTGCTTTGGTAAACATGAGTTTGTTTTATCTGAGTCTGTGTATATTTTGTAAATAAAGTTCATTCGTACTTTTTTTTTTTTAGATTCTACATATAAGTGACATCACATATATTTGTTTTTCTCTGACTTACTTCACTTAGTATGATAACTTCTAGGTTCATCCGTGTTGCTGCAAATAGCATTATTTCATTCTTTTTATGACTAGTATGTAATACCCGGCCCCCCCTCGACCCACTGCTCCCAGACACACCTCACACCTTGAGGCTTTGGGATCTTAGTTCCCTGGCCAGGGATTGAACTTAGGCCCCAGCAGTGAAAGTGCCCAGTCCTAACTACTGGACCTCCAGGGCATTCGCTGTAATTGCTTTTTGACCATTTTGTTATAATATGCTTCAATGAAGTTTTTGATTGAACCTGTGAGCCTCATGTATCTGGATGTGTACTCTTTTCTCTCTAGTTAGAAAGTTTTCAATCATTGTTTCTTTAAAGGTGCTTGCTACCCCTTTCTCTCTGTCTGCTCTTTCCAGGACTCTGAAAATACAAATAGTGTTTTGCTTTTTGTTTCATAATCCGTGTATGCTTTCTTCACTTCATCTTTGTCTCTCTTTTCTCCTCACTGGATAATTAGAACACCTGTTTTCAAGTTCCTAGACTTATTTTGCTTAATAAAATTTGGCTATTGATACTGTCTTCATTGTGCTTTATTTCATTGTATTCTTCAGCAGCAGAACTTCTGTTTGGGTCCATTTGTTTGTTTGCTTTCTTTTTTAAAACACATTTTTATTTGGTTAGTTTTGGCTATGCGGGTCTTTGTTGCAGTGAGCGGGGACTGCTCTTCCTTGTGGTGTGTAGGTTTCTCATTGCAGTGGTTTCTTTTCTTGTGGAGCACAGACTTTAGGAGCATGGGCTCAGTAGTTGTGCAGGGGCTCAGTTGCTACAGGCCATGTATAATCTTCCTGGACCAGGGATCTTTGACAGGTGGACTCTTAAAGACTGGACCACCAGGGAAGCTCTTGTTTGTTTCTTTTAAATGAGTGTCATGATTGTATTACTAAGGTAAACATAATGCCCAACAGATGAAGGTAATTTTATCAACTCAGAGTTTTTGCAAGTACGTGAAATTTCCATTTTTATTGTATGGTTTTCTCAGACTAGTCAGAGCATTTCTTAATTATATTCCAGTGTAGCTGCTTTGGAATGATTTTCAATAGCCATAACATAAGAATGTACCAAGGACTTTCAATCTAAACAGAATTCCAAGTGACTGAATTTTAGTTAAACAAGGTAAGAAATAGGGAGGCTCAACAGGGAGGGGATATTCGTATACATATGGCTAATTTACTTTGTTGTACAGTAGAAATTAACACAACATTGGGAAACAATTACTCCCCCCAAAAAGATTGATAATATCATCAGATTATTGATACTACCCCTTTTCAACAGATATTTATACTCTTCTAATACACCAGTTATATGTTTGAACATTCAAAACACAAAGACAGCACAAAAAGACAATAAAAGTTTAAGCCCATAGTCATAATTTTTTGATAGAAACTTAATTATCTTTCCTGCAAATCAACTGGGTCTCCCATATTTCCATCTAGTTTTCACTTAGTTAAAAATAGATGCCTAAGGGATATACATTGCAAAGAAACAGGAAAACAATAGAATGGGAAAGACTAGAGATCTCTCTTCAAGAAAATTAGAGATACCAAGGGAACATTTCATGCAAAGATGGGCTCAATAAAGGACAGAAATGACGTGGACCTAACAGAAGCAGAAGATATTAAGAAAAGGTGGCAAGAATACACGAAAGAACTATACAAGAAAGATCTTCATGACCCAGGTAACCACGATGGTGTGATCACTCACCTAGAGCCAGACATCCTGGAATGTGAAGTCAAGTGCGCCTTAGGAAGCATCACTATGAACAAAGCTAATGGAGGTGATGGAATTCCAGTTGGGCTATTTCAAATTCTGAAAGATGATGCTGTGAAAGTGCTGCATTCAACATGCTAATAAATCTGGAAAACTCAGCAATGGCCACAGGACTGGAAAAGGTCAATTTTCATTCCAGTCCCAAAGAAAGGCAATGCCAAAGAATGTTCAAACTACTGCACAATTGCACTCATCTCACACCCTAGCAAAGTAATGCTGAAAATTCTCCAAGCAAGGCTTGAACAGTACATGAACTTCCAGATGTTCAAGCTGGATTTAGGAAAGGCAGAGGAAGCATAGATCAAATTGCCAACATCTGTTGGATCATAGAAAAAGCTAGAGAATTCCAGAAAAACATCTACTTTTGCTTCATTGACTATGCCAAAACCTTTAACTGTGTGGATCACAACAAACTGTGGAAAATTCTTCAAGAGATGGGAACCCAGACCGCCTTACCTGCCTCCTGAGAAATCTGTATGCAGGTCAAGAAGCAACAGTTAAAACCAGACATGGAACAACGGACTGGTTCCAAGTTGGAAAAGGAGCACATCAAGGCTGTATTCTGTCACTCCGCTTATTTAACTTCTATGCAGATTACATCATGCAAAATACCAGGATGGATGAAACACAAGCTGGAATCAAGATCGCCGGGAGAAATATCAGTAACTTCAGATATGCAGATGATATACCACCATTATAGCAGAAAGAGAAGTGGAACTGAGGAGCCTCTTTATGAAAGTGAAAGAGGAGAGTGAAAAGATGGCTTAAAACTCAGCATTCAAAAAACAAAGATGATAGCATCAGGTCCCATCACTTCATGGCAAATAGATGGGGAAACTAGAAACAGTGACAGACTTTATTTTTTGCGGCTCCAAAATCACTGCAAATGATGACTGCAGCCATGAAATTAAAAGACGCTTGCGAAGCTATGACCAACCTAGACAGTGTATTAAAAAGCAGAGACCTTACTTTGCTAACAAAGGTGCATCTAGTCAGAGCTATGGTTTTTCCAGGAGTCATGTGTGGATGTGAGAGTTGGACCATAAGGAAAGCTGAGCACTGAAGAATGGATGCTTTTAAACTGTGGTGTTGGAGAAGACTCTTAGAAGAGTCCCTTGGACTGCAAGGGGATCAAACCAGTCAATCCTAAGGGAAATCAGTCCTGAATATTCATTGGAAGGACTGATGCTGAAGCTGAAGCTCCAATACTTTGGCCACCTGGTGCAAAGAACTGACTCACTGGAAAAGACCCCGATTCTGGAAAAGACTGAAGGCAGGAGGAGAAGGGGATGACAGAGGATGGGGTAGTTGGATGGCATCACTGACTCAATGGACACGAATTTGAACAGGCTCCGGGAGTTCATGATGGACAGGGAAGCCTGACATGCTGCAGTCTATGGGGTCACAGAGTCAAACATGACTGAGTGACTGAATTGAACTGAAGGCGTATACTTCATATATATACCATCTTGGTTCTCATAACTTTAGTTTTTCAAGTTTTTAATACCCATAGAAGTCCAAAGGTGTAAGAATACATAAACTGTTCTGGTAATAGGTAAGAGCAGACTGTAAAAGCATAAGTTGTTTGTGCTATTTCAGCATAGTAGAATGTTTTCTTTTGGAGACCAAGTAGAATAATTCTGCTAAAGGATCAGTGCAATAAGGACAGTCAATGTAAAAACAGCCTTTCCCATGTATTAGTTGACACTCTACTGGTATTAAGAGGATATAGTTGTTTTGTGTCTGCATGAAAGTGTTTGATTATAAATATATGTAATGATCTTGTATTGTTCCATTTCTTATTTTGATATGTCTTAGCTCCCTGTTGTATCATATTAAGAATCCCATCAATAATGTGATAGGGATTTCCCACATATTCATTTATCAATTTATCTGTTGATTCTTCACATCTATGGGCCTTTTTGGAGAGTGGGCATACCAGAACCTCCAATATCACTGGTTGAAAGTGTGGGGCGATTCTTCAGTCCTGTTCCTCTCAGCCAACCTTCATGAGTTCAGTGAGTGCCGGTATCGTTAGTCACTTAGTTGTGTCCGACTCTTTACGACCCCATGAACTGTAGCCCACCAAGCTCCTCTGTCCATGGAATTCTCCAGGCAAGAATACTGGAGTGGGTTGCCATTTCCTTCTCCATGGGATCTTCCCAACCCAGGGACTGAACCCAGGTCTCTCGCATTGGAGGCAGAATCTTTACTGACCGAGCCACCAGTGAAGACCTGCTTTTTCATTTTTGTCTCTTTGTTAAACAACTTGTTTTGTTTATATATTGTTTACCTTACTTTGTTGAATTGTTGCTTTGTTGTTGCTTCACTGAACTGTGGTCAAACAATTATTTTGAACTCTTTGACCCTTTGTAGGTCTCCATTTCCTTGAGTGTGGTTTCTGATAAATTATGGTATTTCTGTATTGGTTTCATGTTTCTTTGATTTTTTGTGTGTTTCCTGTAGCCTTGCATTTCTTTACGCTGATTTGATGGTTTAGTCATTTCTTCCAGGCTTCACGTTACAGTTTTTGGTGTGGGAAGATCTCAATTTGTGGTGGGTTCAAGTTTGGGCTGTGGCCATTCTGGCTCTGTGGAAGACCCAATTAGGTTGTTCTCTGTGCAGCTTCTTCACCTGAAGTCAGTGTCAGTAAAGATAATCAAGATTCCTCAATCAGCAAAGCTGAGGGTGTCCAAAGTGGTGGAGAAGGCTGCTAGCAAACTCCTGATCTCTTTTTCTCCCAGAGGACTTTGTCACCAAGGGGATCCTTCTTGGTGCCCTATTGACTGTTGGGTACCTGATTGGTTGTAGTAGCACTGGTGTCTGAGGTGTGTGCATCTGTTGAGGATCCACAGACCTGGGGTGTTGTATACAGGCACTTTTGGAGTGACAGTGGTTCTGGGGTCTGGGTGATTGGATAGCCTCAGCAGCCTTGGCTTTTGTTTGAGATATGTGGCTGTGCAGGGAGCAGCCATGGAATCTGCCTGGCTGCACATGTAGACAGTGGCTGTGGTTCTGTCAAACTGGCATGTCTATAGCGAAGTTGTTTCTAGTGCCTGAGACACAGAAGTACATGGTGTAGTGGTGGAGTCAGGGTCTGAAATGCTGGCACAGGTTTAGGGGGTGTGGCAGCCCTGCTTCTGAATCAGCACAACAGCTCCTGCCAAGGGTGTTAACCAGTAGCTTCATACTCACCAGGGTATCCACTCTGACCATGAGTGTCAGATAATTCAGTGGCAAAAGTTCCAGTGTCCTCTGTAGAGCAGGCAGCTATGTCTTCTGCAGCAGAGGCCACTGGGACTGCAGTGGCCCCTGCCCTGTGGCTGAGAGAAATAGGTCAGTGGCAGCCCAGCCCTCATTTCCTAGTCATTTCCAGATGTCTCTTTTAAGACACTTTCCAGTGATCCTTTCTGTGTGCTTCTTCCTTTTATTATGTTTCACTGTAGTGGTGGTGGTGGTGGTGTTCAACAGTTAGGTTGTGTCCTACTCTTTACAACCTCCTGGACTGCAGCACTGCAGACTCATCTGTCTTTCACTGTCTTCCGGAGTTTGCTCAAATTCATGTCCATTGAGCCAGTGATGCTATCTAACCATCTTATCTTCTGCTGCCCCTTTCTCCTTTTGCCTTCAATTTTCCCCATCATCAGGGTCTTTTCCAGTGAGTTGGCTCTTCGTATCAGGTGGCCAAAGTATTAGAACTTCAGCTTTAGCATCAGTCCTTCCAATGAGTATTCAGGGTTGATTTCCTTTAGGATTGACTAGTTGGATCTTCTTGCAGTCCACAATATTCTCAAGAGTATTCTCCAACACAATTCAAAAGCGTCAGTTCTTTGGCACTCAGCCTTCTTTATGGCTCAACTCTCACTTCCATACATGAATATAAGAGTCCGTTCTTCACTGGACTCTTGTGTCTTCCAAGGCTGATTAATGTCCTTCATGGATAGCTGTTTATTTTTCATTGGTAGTGAAGGGTGGTATCTCCTATTCTACTATTTTATTGATGTCACTCAACTTGTGCTCTTTCCTGGGTCTGCTGTAATGCTGAGTTGCTCTGGAACACTACTAGCCTTTCTGTGTTTCTTTTTTTTTTTTCCTTCAGTGCTCCATGTACCCAGTAATTGCGGTTATGACTTTCTTAGGGAAAGTTATCCTTTGTGCATAATGGGATGGACATGACTCTAGCTATGGCATGGTGAGCTCAGTGGGCCTGGTCCTGCTGAATTATAGCTGGGGAGACTGTGACATCAGGGCATTGTTAAAAATATACCAGGAAACTGTCTTTGTTCAATGAAAACTTTGGTACTATTGCCAGTGACCACACCCCATTTCTACCTTTACTCCTCCGCTGTTGACTTTTTGCTGACCTGTCATTTCTGTTACTTTGTCATTTCTGCTACGACTTCCAGCACAGGGATCAGCTCCACCTCTCTGGACTCAACATCTTACCTCTTTATCTTACCACGCTTTCTCTATTACTCTCTGAACTTTGCCCATCATGCATCATGCTGTGAGGTGTGAATATATCCTTAAATTGACCTTGAAAAGCAAATGATTTGTGATTCTGTTTTCGTGGCTGTGATCACACCCTTCTACTGAGCTTCACATCAGTAGTAGAAAAGGTCCTACAGGAAGCTGTGGGCAGAGAAACAAGCACTAGACCCTGCTTCTTTTCCTTGTGTCACACTCTATTTTTGTATCCTTTTCTTGTTGAGATCTCCACCAGTTTCAGTCCCAGTAATGCACAGCAGCTGCTGCTTAAACTGATTTCCAACTCCCTAGTCTTTAAAAGTATCCCATTTCTTTGAAGGTCATTCTTATATGAAATGGCTATACATTTATGGTGAACTAGCTCCCTCCCTATGAAGTCAATGTGCACTTCACTAGTGTTTCTTTGCATTCAGGTTGCTGCTGTGGAGCAGAAGGTGGGGAGACACCCTGTGAAAAAACTGTTCCTATAGGAGTCTCATGGACTGGATCTCCCACAGCAACTCCATTTTCTCAGAAGACCCATCCCTGTGAGAAGTGTAGTACAGTCTTGAGATATGTTTTCCAGTTGGTGGAGCAGCAGGGAACACAATACAGCCAAAAACTGTTGAGGTGTGGGGCGTGTGCAAAAAAATTTTATATGTCTTTGAGAAGCTGTGTCCATGAGGCTTTATCTTTTAAGAGCCCCAGATTCCATGTGTCAGGGAAGCCTCTTACTTCTGGGAAAATTCTGGCCAGCGTGGGATATCTGCAGGCCACTTATACTGTGGAGAAGCTGAATACAGTCACCCAGTGCAGATCAACTTCACCAAGCAGAAATCATACCTCCGGAAATTGCGAGAAAGCCTTCAGCTCTGAACACACACTTGTTCAGGACTGGAGTGTCTACACTGAAAGGCCATGTTTTGTGTGCAGGGAATGCGGGAAAACATTCAGGTACAAATCAACGTTTATTATCCACCAGAGAGTTCATCCTGGGGAAAGACTTCATTTGTTTATCAAAAGTGGCAAATCTTTTAGACAAAACTCAACTGTCAGTCAGGATCAAAAAATTTATATTCGTTCAGGATCAGAGAAGTGCAGCAAATGTGGGAAATCCTTAAGCCACAAATCAGTCCTCGTTTCTCCCCAGAGATTGCACAATGGAGAGAATAGTTCTGTGTGCAGTGACTGTGCAGAGTCTTTTTATGACAGCTTTGTGTTCATTGGACATAAGAGAGTATTTTCTGGAGAATGTCCTTATAGGTGTAGTGACTGTGTGAAATCTTTTACATGTAGATCTGCCCTCATTTATCATCAGAGATCTCACACAGGAGAAAGACCTTATGACGGCAGTGAATGTGGGAAATCCTTTACCACTAACCGCATCCTCCGATCTCATCAGAGATCTCACACTGGAGAAAGGCCTTATAAATGCAGTGAATGTGGAAAATGCTTCACCTCTAACTTCAAACTCCGTAATCATCAGAGATCTCACACAGGAGAAAAGCCTTATAAATGCTATGAATGTGGGAAATCTTTTACCTCTACCAATTCTTTCCAATATCATCGGAGATCTCACACAGGAGAAAAGCCTTATAAATGTTATGAATGTGGGAAATCTTTTACCTCTACCGGTGCTCTCCAATATCATCAGAGATCTCATACTGGAGAAAGGCCTTACAAATGCAGTGAATGTGGGAAATCTTTTATGTCTAGATCCTCATTCATTTGTCATAATAGATCTCACACAGGAGAAAGACCTTACAAGTGCAGTGAATGTGAGAAATCTTTTACCTCTAGGCCTTCCCTCAGATATCATCAGAGATCTCATGCAGGAGCAAGGCCTTATAAGTGCAATGAATGTGGGAAATCTTTTCTTACTAACTCCCATCTCCATCGTCATCAGAGAGTTCACACTGAAGAAAGGCCTTATGCGTGTGGTGAGTGTGGAAAATCTTTTGCCAGTAGCACTAGTCTCCGTCTTCATGAAGGCACTCACACTGAAAGGCCTATTGAGTGCAGTGAATGTGGGAAATCTTTTTTTAATCCTGTTGTTTTTCATTACCATCAGAGAATTCATTCTAGTGAATGGCCATATAGGTGCGGTGAGTGTGGGAAATCTTTTACCTCTAAATTCAACTTTCGTTATCATCAGGGGATTCATTCTGGAGACAGGTCTTATGTAAGGTGCAATGAATGCAAGAAATCATTTACGACTATCAGTTCTCTCCGTAATCATCAGAGAGTTCATTCTGGAGAAAGACCTTATGAGTGCAGTGAATGTGGAAAATCTTTCATGTATAGGTCGGCCCTCAAGTGTCATCAGAAATCACATGCAAGGGAAAGGCCTTTTGAGTGTAGTGAATGTGGGAAATCCTTTCTCTTTAGGAGTACCTTAATTGAACACCAAAGAGTTCACACAGGGAAAAGTGCTTATGTGTGTACTGAGTGTGGGAAATCTTATAATAGTAAGTGTAGGTTTATTGAACACCAGAGTATTCACAAAGGTGAAAGGCGTTATGAATGCAGGGAATGTGGAAAATCTTTTAACTTTAACTCTGCCTTGTACTATCATAAGAAAACTCACGCTGGAGAAAAGCCTTACAAATGCATTGAATGTGGAAAATCTTTTATTACTAATTACCTCCTCCGTGTTCATCAGAGAGCCCACACTGGAGAAAAGCCTTTTGAGTGCAGTGAATGTGGGAAATCTTATACCCTTAATTACTACCTTCGTTGTCATCTTAAAGTTCATACTGGAGAAAGGCCTTACAAATGCACCAAATGTGGGAAATCTTTTACCACTAGTTACCAGCTCCGTATACATCTGAGAAGTCACACTGGAGAAAAGCCTTATGAGTGCAGTGAATGTGGGAGATCCTTTAGCAGCAAATCTGGCCTCTGTTATCATCAGAGTGCTCACACTGGAGAAAGGCCTTATGAGTGTGGTGATTGTGGGAAAACCTTTGTCCAGAGAAATCATCTCATTATACACCAGAGAGCTCACACTGGAGAAAGGCCTTATAAGTGCAGTGAATGTGGGAAATCTTTCACTCGTGGCAACAGCCTCTATTACCATCAGAAAGTTCACCGTGGAGAAAGGCCTTTTAAATGTAGTGAATGTGGGAAATCTTTTATTAACACCACTAAACTGCACTGTCATAAGAAAGGTCACACTGGAGAAAGGCCTTAGGAATGCACTAAATATAGGAAATCTTTACGAGCAAATCACTTTGAACATTTGAGAGTTTACCCTACAGGAAGTCATAAATGTGCAGTGAATGTGCAATTTCCTTGTTGAGTTTAGGGACACTGGAGGAAATTGAGGGGCCATTGGTCTGAATTGAATCTCATTTCAAGTGTTTCTGAGAGCAGCATGAATCTTTATTCCTTATTCAGATTAAAGATTATAGGGTATTGAGGCACTGTTGAAAAGTATGTGTTCTCCAAGTCTAAAAGAACCTGATGTGTTTCCTGATGTCCACAAATCTTTGAGCTAATCTCATTATTTGTACAATCTCATTATTTGTATGACAACTGGGTCCAAGGGAAACCACAATTGGTACAGAAACTCTGGTTTAATAGGGAGTGGGGGGAAATTGCAGGCAATTTGATGGAATGTGCCTCTCCTTAAAGTGCATCCTGATGTTTATATGACATTGACTGTGCAGTATCAGTTTATCTGCTGATTCTAGTGAATTTTACTTTAAGGACCTTACTGCAGAGGCAGGAAAGGAAAAGGGGATGTGACTCTTGTGATCTAGGCAGCATTCCTGCTGACTCAGGCAGAAACCCTAACCCCATCTTCGCTACCACTGATAGAAGACTGATCTCCAGAGAACATGAGGAGTGTGTTGGTGGGTTCAGCATACAGTTGCAGAACCTTTTTTTCCAAAAAGAGTAGGACATAAAGGTTTTTTTCATTTTGAGCCAATCTTTAAAGCTATATCAAAGTATAATTTACATGCACCAAACTTCAGCCATGAAGTCAGACCATTGTTTCTTGGCGGGAAACCAATGACAAATCTAGACGGTGTCCTGAAAATCAGACATTGCTCTGCCGACAAAGATTTGTATAGCCAAGGCTATGGTGTCCCCAGTGGTCACTTACGGTTGTGAGAGCTGGACCATAAAGAAGGCAGAATGCCAAGGAATTGATGACTTCGAAATGTGGTGCTAGAGAAGACTCCTGAAAGTCCTTTTACAGCAAGGAGATCCAACCTTGAATATTAACTGGAAGGACTGATGCTGAAGCAAGTTTTCACCTAGGTATGAACCTCTTGAGTCCTAATAATGCCCATATCTGTTAATGGTATGTTTATCTCTCCTTGCCCTTCCCACCTTTCCAATAACCATTGGTGCACTTTCCCTTAGAATAGATAATATGTGCATTTTCTTGAATTTATCTGATTGGAGTCATAAATGGCTTACTATTTTTGTTTTCCTTTGTTTCATAATTGTTTCAGATTCATCCATGATATATGTAAATATCTCTTTAGTTTTTGGTGAGTAGCGTTCTTATATTTAGATGTACAACTGTTTATCCATTCATCTTTTTCTTAGCGTTTAGGTTATTTCTAGGTTTTCATTCTTGAAAATAAAGCTGCTGTAAACACTTGTGTCAGTTCTTTATGTGGATGTATGTTCCTTTTATTGATAACTCAGGGGAATGTCTGGGTCACTTTGGTAGATAAATTTTAACACCTGATGAAACTAAGAAACTCATTTAAAATGACTGTTCCCCTTTGCATTTCCATCTGCATTGTAGGAGTTCCAGTTTCTCAACATCTGTACCAGTCATTAATATCAGTCCTTTTAATAAGTGAGTAGTGCTATCTCAGTGAGCTTTCAATTGGTTTTACTACATTTCCCTAGAGATTCATGATTTTGAGCATTTTTAATGTGCTGTTTACCAGCTGTATATCTTCTGTATAATTGCTGATTGTATCATTTGCCTTTTTTAATATGTATCATCCCTGTTCCCATCACTTAAGTCTAGGCATTCAGTGAAACAATAAACCTAGCCCTGCCTTGTAGCTTTTGCCAATTTTAAAAATTCTTAGGTTGTGAAAGTGGGATGTACTCAGGGAAGCAGCTGATAAATTCTGCTTGGGTCCTCTGGGTGTTCGGTGGAAAACTAAACTTAGCATCCAGTTTCTTATGTTGTTCAGTCACTCAGTCGTGTCCAACTCCGAAACCCCATGAAGTGCAGGACACTAGGCTTCCCTGTCTCACCATCTCCTGATATGGGCTTCTTACACTCTAAATGCTCTCTTCAAGGTTCTTGTCATCTTTCTCTGTAATTAATAACTCATGGCATCAGGTATTTTCCCTACGTGAAGTTCACCAACACTTGGGATGTTTTTCAAAGGCTCCAGTTGGTTGATTGGGCTACTGTGGGTCTCTCCATCCCTGGTGAGACTTCTCAGGAAATCTAGAGCATAGGAAGTTCCCCAACAGAACCTGGTGTGGCCTTTTTGTCCAAGGCCCACATTCTCCAAACCACTGGCCATGTTTGATTGGAGGTGGCATCTCAGGAGAGGGAAAGGGGTGAGCCAGGTATGGTGCAGAGCAGGAGGTGGCAGGAAGGTAGTGGTGGTAATGGGGACCCAGGAGAAACCTAGGTGTGTTGGCACCCACTAAGGGAATTTTGGTAGGACCATTCAGGCTGAGTAACCAATTCTCTTGGGGTGAGGTTACCATGGCTTATCCCTAAGGTGATGCACTGCCCAAAGTCACAGATCCCTCTTGCCCTTGGAGGTTCCTGAGCAATGCAGGACAGTGAGGGCAGGATGCAGTCTTGTTGATCTGCTGGCAGGCCCCACCTTGTGCCCAACATGTATGGTGTAAACGCCAAAGATTTCCTCGATGAGGCAAAAAACCAAGGCTTAGCCTCTGAGGCACGAATCAAGAGTTTCAGTCTTTGGAGCAAAGTGGAGACTCAATCTTGGTATTGATTAGGTTGTCCAAGCTACATCATTAAGGAAGAAATTAATGTCAGACAAGAAAGCACAAATCAGGAACTTTAGTACTAAGCAGGATAAATGGTAAAAAATGACATGTAGCCATCAGTTCGAAACTCCAGGAAATCAAGGATTAAAGATTAAAAACTACATGTAGACATCATTTTGAAATTAAAGGAAATAAAATATTTCAGTGACTTCTTGTGGTACAGTGGTTAACAATTCACCAATTTCAGATTGGGTGAAATTGGTCTTACAATGCAGGTGGCATGGGGTGGATTCCCTGGTCCTGGAAGATCCCATATGCCACAGGGAAACTAAGCCTGTTCTCCAGAACAAGAGAAACTAATGAGGAGCTCTCTCACCACAAATAGAGAGCAGCCCCTGCTTACTGCAACTTAGAGAAAGCACGAAGCAACAAAGACCGCCACCACAGCCACCACCTCAAAAAAAAAAAAAAAGTTAAGGGGGACTTCCCTGGTTGTCCAGTGTTTGGGAATCTGCCTGTCAATGGAGGGGACATAGGTTCTATCCCTGGTCTGGGAAGATTACACATGCCAGGGGCAGGTAAGTCCACGGGCCACAACTACTGAAGCCTGAACGCTTTAGAGCTTGTGCTCTGCAACACAAGAAGCCTCCATAATGAGAACGCCGCCCCACAGCAACTAGAGTAGCCCCCACTGGCTTCAACTAGAGAAAGCCTGTGTACAGTAACGAAGACCCACTGTAACCAATAATAAATAATCTTCAAAAATTGTGCAGGGAAAGCAAAGCCTTTTAAAGATAATCAGCTATACTCCAATGTAAAATAGTTTAAAAAAATAAAGAGAAATAAAAACGGAATTTTTTTTCCCAGTAAGACTACCATCTTGGTTCATTTGGGGTGTTATAACAAAATACCACAACCTTGTTAGTTGTTTTTGTTTGTTTGTTTTTTGTTTTTAATGAATATTTCTTATTAAGTTGGAGGCTGTGGAGTACCAGATCAAGATACCAGAATGGATGAGTTTTCTGATGGCACCCCACTTCCTGGATCTTAGTTGGTGCTTTCTTGCTGTGTCCACATGTGATAGAGTTAGGGGTCTCTCTGGAGCTTCTTATAAAGGCATTAATACCACTTCCGAGGACTCCATCACCCTATAACGGAAACATCTCTTAAGACCCCACTCCTAATCTCTTAAAGACCCCACTAGCACCTTTGGGACTGTTCTTTCAACACACAACTTTTGGAGGACTAACTCAAACATTCAGACCATAGCTTCTGCCTTGTAAGAAATGTGTAAATTTCATTAGAGATGAGCAAAATTGTATAGGTCAAAAAGTCCAGTTAAAGAAGAGCACTGAAGAAGGAATAAAGGTAAAGTTATTTTTCTCATTCTTAATTGATCTGATAACAATTTGTTTGAAATACTAATACCAACACATTCTATTATGTATGCTTATGTGTATGCATATCCTGTATATGTATGCTTCTATGTAAGTACAATTGTTTAGTCGCTCAGTGTGTCCAACTCACTGGTCGGATTGCAATATGCCAAGCTTCCCTGTCCTTTACCATCTTCATCAGAGCTTGCTCAAACTCATCCATTGAGTTGGTGATGCTATCCAATCATCTCATCCTCTGTCGTCCCCTTCTCCTCCTGCTATCAATCTTTTCTAGCATCAGGGTCTTTTCTAATGAGTCAGCTTTTTGTATCAGGTGGCCTAAATATTGGAGTTTCAGCTTCAGCACCAGTTCTTCCAGTGAATATTCAGGACTGATTTCCTTTCAGGTGGACTGGTTGGATCTCTTTGCCATCCAAGGGACTCTCAAGAGTCTTCTCCAACACCATAGTTCAAAAGCATCAATTCTTTGTCACTCAGCTTTCTTTATACTCCAACTCTTACATCTGTACATGACTACTGGAAAAACCATTGCTTTGACTAGATGGACCTTTGTTGGCAAAGTAATGTCTCTGCTTTTTAATATGCTGTCTAAGTTTGTCATAGCTTTTCTTCTAAGGAGTAAGCATCATTTAATTTCACAGCTGCAGTCACCATCTGTAGTGATTTTGTGGAGTCCAAGAAAATAAAATCTGTCAATATTTCCATTGTTTCCCCATCTATTTGCCATGAAGTGATGGGACCTGATGCCATGATCTTTGCTTTTTGAATGTTGAGTTTTAAGCCAGCTTTTTCACTCTCCTCTTTCACCTATGTTAAAAAGCTCTTTAGTTCCTCTTTGCTTTCTGCCATAAGGGTGGTGTCATCTGCATAGCTGAGGTTATTGATATTTCTCCTTGCAATCTTGACTCCAGCTTGTGCTTCAATCCAGCCCAGCATTTTCCATGATGTACTCTGCATGGAAATTAAATAAGCAGGGTGACAATATTCAGCCTTGATGTGCTCCTTTCCCAATTTTGAACCAGTCTGTTCCATGTCTGGTTCTAACTGTTGCTTCTTGACCTGCATACAGATTTCTCAGGAGGCAGGTAAGGTGGTCTAGTATTCCCATCTCTTTAAGAATTTCCCACAATTTGTTGTGATCCATACTGCCAAAGGCTTTAGTGTAGTCAATGAAGCATAAGTAGATGTTTTTCTGGAATTCTCTTGCCTTTTCTATGATCCAACTAGATGTTGGCAATTTGATCTCTGGTTCCTCTGTCTCTTCTAAATCCAGCTTGAGCATCTGCAAGTTCTTGGTTCACACAGTGTTGAAGCCCAGCTTGGAGAATTTTGATCATTATTTTGCTAGCATGAGAAATGAATACAATTGTTCAGTAGCTGAACATTCTTTGGCACTGTCTTTCTTTGGGGTGGGGATGAAAACTGACCTTTTCCAGCCCTGTGGCCACTGGTGAGTTTTCCATATTTATTGGCATATTGAGTGTAGCACTTTCAAAGCATTGTGTTTAAGGACTTGAAGTAGCTCAGCTGGAATTCCTTCATCTCCATTAGCTTTGTTCATAGTGATTCTTGCTAAGGCCCCCTTGACTTCACATTCCAAGATGTCTGGCTCTAGGTTAGTGATCACACCATCATGGTTATCTGGGTCATTAAGATCTTTTTTGTATGGTTTTTCTCTGTATTCTTGCTACCTCTTCTTAATACCTTCTTCTGTTAGGTCCATACTGTTTCTGTCCATTATTGTGCCCATCTTTGCATGAAAATTTCCCCTGGTATCTCTAATTTTCTTGAAGAGTTCTCTATTCTTTCCCATTCTGTTGTTTTTCTCTATTTCTTTGTATTGTTCACTTAAGGTTTTCTTATCTCTCCTTGCTATTCTTTGGAACTCTGCATTCAGATGGGTATATCTTTCCTTTACTCCTTTGCCTTTCACATCTCTTCTTTTCTCAGCTATTTTTAAGGCCTCCTCAGACAACTATTTTGCCTTTTTGCATTTCTTTTTCTTGGGTATGGTTTTGATCACTGCCTCCTATACAGTGTTATAAACCTCCGTTCATAGTTCTTCAGGCACTCTATCAGATCTAATCCCTTCAATCTATCTGTCACTTCCACTGTATAATCGTAAAGGATTTGATTATAAGTAGAATGAATGACCTTAATTCAAGGGACTAGAGGGAAGAGCTGGGATTGTTGTATTATGAGGTACACTATCTGTGAAATGGAGAATATTATTTGAAAGTGGACTTGGTTTAGTTGTCAATGTTTACTTCAAACTCTATTGTCCATGTGCTAAGATGCTTCAGTCGTGTCTGACTTTGCAACTCTATGGACTGTAGCCCACCAGGCTCCTCTGTCCATGGGATTCCTCAGGCAAGAAGAATGGAATGTATTGCCATGCCCTCCTCCAGGGGATCTTCCTGATCCAGGGGTCAAGCCCATGTCTCTTGTATCTCCTGAATTGGCAGGCAGGTTCTTTATCAGTGCAAAGAAGTATAACTTGATATGCTAACAAGATAGAATGGAATCATAAAATAATGAAAGCCACAAAAGCAGGAAAAGAGTAGAAAACAAAAATTGGAATAAAGGGACTTCCCTGGTAGCTCAGTGGTAAAGAATCTGCCTGCCAATGCAGGAGATCACTGGTCCAGGAGGATCCCTCATGCCACAGAGCAACTAAGCCCGTGTGCCACAACTATGGAGCCTGTGCTGTACAGCCCGGGAACAACAACTACTGAACCTATGCACTTCAACTACTTAAGCCTGTGCAACCTAGAGCCTGTGCTCCACAACAAGAGAAGCCAGTGCAATGAGAAGCCCACACACTGCAACCAGAAAGTAGCCTCTGCTTGCCATTACTAGAGAAAAAGGTCATGCAGCAACAAAGACCCAGCACACCAAACATAAATTTTAAAAAAAGAAAGAATTTACTTTAAACAAAGGAAAAGGGCAATGAATACAAATTAGTAACAAATATGCTACAGTCCATGGGGTGGCAAAGAATTAGATGTGACTGAGTGAGCACAACACAGCATGGTAGATATTAATCCAACAATCCAACTATCTCATAGTCACTTTGAACAGCAAAAGACTAAATACAAGAGATTTCCAGGGTAGGTAGAAAACCAAGATCCTAAGTATTATCTACAGAAACGGTCTTAATCTTCTAAATTTGTAACAATTTGCCACAGGGGCAATAGAATATGAATCATGGAATTCCCTGGCAATCCAGGAGTTAGGACTCCACCTTTCCACTTCTGGGGCCCCGGGTTCAGTCTTTGGTGGGAGAACTAAAATCCTGCATGCCCATGGCTTGGCCAAAAAAAAAAAGAAAGAAAGAAAGAAAGAAAGAAAAAATGCATACTGGGATAGAAGTGAAAGAAATGAAATAATTGGAAAAGACAAATTAGCAAACCAAGACAGGACTTATTTCTGATTTTGTGACATTGGTGTGGTCATGTCACATGGTAAATATGTAGTAAATAAACCTCTTTATTTACTATGGATTCATTGCTTAACAGTGTCCCTTAGTTATCTGTCATCAGACAAAATAATAATGTTATATTAATATTTCATTATACATTAACATTAATAATGTTATATTAATGCTTCCCAGGTGGCATTAGTGGTAAAGAACCCACCCGCCAATGCAGGAGACATAGGAGATGCGGGTTCAATCCCTAGGTCAGGAAGATCCCCTGACCTAGGGGATCTTAAGTATGACATGACAACCTACTCCAGTATTCTTGCCTGGAGACTCCCGTCGACAGAGAAGCCTGGCAGGCTAAAGTCCACAGTGTCACAAAGAGTTGGACACTAGTGAAGTGGCTTAGGAGAATGTTTCATCATAAATTTATTCAGTTATGACTGGGTTAGAAATGACTTTATGACTAGTGGGAGCAAAAGTTAGTTGGTGAACTACTTCGCTAGTTGGAAATCATTCAAGTCTTTGTGCTTTACTGAAATATACCCTTGACTCTATTGTAAAGATTCTGTAAATGGAGGAATAGGAAGGACACAGCCTCATTACAGCTTATTGTGAAGTGCCTGTTTGCTTAGTCAGGTCCAAGTCTTTGGGGCCTCATGGACTGTAACCCACCAGGCTCCTCTGCCCATGGAATTTTTCAGGCAAGAATACTAGAGTGCGGTGCCATTTCCTTCTCCAGGGTGTCTTCCCTACCTAAGGATCCAACCCGAACCTCTTGTATTTCCTGCCTTGACAGGCGGATTCTTTACCACCTGGAATTTAACCCCAATAAATGTTTACAAAGTGTATAGAAATTTAGAAACACACAGTTATACTCCCAGTATAGTATGTGGGTTTACAATTAAGCTTTTAAATCCATCATTGGAATAGAGGTAGGTATGTAGGCCAATGGAACAGAGTATATAGCCCAGAAATGAATAGGTCCACATACGGTGAATCTGCTTACATCAAAGCCATCAAGAACAGACAATGAGGAAAGGATTGTCTTTTCTAAAAATGGTTTTGGGGAAAACTGGAGAGACACATACAAAAGAGTGAACTGGATCCCTATCCTTACACCACACACAAAAATCAACTCAGAATGGATGTAAAATTTGAACACATAACCTGGAATTATAAAGCTTCTAGAAGAAAACATAGAGTGAAAGCTCCTTGTTATTTGCCTTGGCATTGATTTTTTGGGGGATTAACACCAAAAGCAACTAATAAAAGAAAAATATTAATAAACAAGTGGGACTACATCAATCTAAAAAAGCATCTGCACAGCACAGGAAACCAAAACTATCAACAAAATGAAAAGGGAATGTACAGAATAGCAGGAAATATTTGCAAATCATACATCTGATAAGTGGTTAATAAGTAAAATATAAGAAGAACTCATACAAATTAATAGCAAAGTAAATAAATAATCCAATTAAAATATGAACAGTGGAACTATATAAACATGTTTTCCAATGAGAGCCTACAAATGGGCAACAAGTACATGGAAATGTGTTCAGAATTACTAAATACACAAAGAAAATTGTAATGAGATATCATCACACACATTAGAAAGGCTATCATCAAACAAAGGATAATAAGTTTTAGAGAGGATGTTGAGAAATGTGAAATTTTTGTGCATCAATTCTGGGAATGTAAATTAGTGCAGCCACTATGGTAAAGAGTTGAGTTTTCACACACACACACACACACACACAAAATAGAACTAACCTAGTATCCAACAATTCCAGATACAGAGCTAGAGAAGACTCTTCAGAGTTCCTTGGACTGCAAGGAGATCAAACCAGTCAACCCTAAAGGAAATCAACCCTCAATATTATTGGATGGACTGATGCTAAGCCTGAAGTTCGAATACTTTGGCCACCTGATGTGAAGAGCAGACTCATTGGGAAAGATCCTGATGCTGGGAAGGCTTAAGAGCAGGAGGAGAAGGGGGTGACAGAGGATGGGATGGTTGGATAGCATCACCAACTCAATGGAGATGAGTTTGAGCAAACTCTGGGAGATAGTGGAAGACTGGGAAGCCTGCAGTCCATGGGTTTGCAAAGAGTTGAACATGACAGTGACTGAACAACAACCTAGCCATGAGAATGAAGGAACTCTTGCTATTTCTGACAACATCAACGGACCTTCAATGCATTGTGTTAAGTAAAAGAAGTGGAACAGAAAGACGAATACTCTGTGGTATCACTTTTATACAAAATCTTAAAAAGTCAAACTCATAGAAATAAAGAGTATAAGTGTTGTTACTGGTGTGAGGCGGGGTGGAAGAAATAGGGAGAGGTTGGTGAAAGGGAGCAAACTTCCAGGTATAAAATGACTAAGGTCTGAGGATCTAATGTAAAACACCATGAATAATGTTGATAAAACCATACTTTATAATTGATATATGCAAAGAGAGTGTAACATAAATGTTCTCTCTCTCATACACACGATGACTGTATGAGGTGATGATGTATTAATTAACTAGATGAAGGAATGGTTTCACATGGTGTACATATGTCAGATCAGCAAGATGTACACATTGATACATTACAGTTTTATATTATAACTCAATAAATCTTATTAGGAGAAGGCAATGGCAACCCACTCCAGTGCTCTTGCCTGAAAAATCCCATGGGTGGAGGACCCTGGTAGGCTGCAGTCCATGGGGTCGCACAGAATCAGACATGACTGAAGCGACTTAGCAACAGCAGCAGCAAATCTTATTAAAAAATAAATAACAGAATAAAACAATAAGTCAACCTCCTAGACATGTCTTTCTTTATTTAAGGTTTATTTTTAATTGAAGGATAATTGCTTTACAATATTGTGTTGGTTTCTGCCATACATCAACATGAATCAGCCATATACATTTGCCTGATAGTTATACATATGTCATCTCCCTCTTGAACCTCCCTAAAACGCATGTCTTTCTTGATCAAACTAACAAATACCAAATCTCTTTGATACTGGCTGATACTTGATATCTGACAGATTTGTAGAAAGACCCTGATTCATAGGAAGGGAGTCACATGAATCATTCACTGAAACGAGGAATCTAAGCTTATTCTAAATCTTGCAGAGATTCATGTTCCTCAACTAATTTTATGGTGCTAGAATAACAGTCTCATAAAACTTAATAAATTCAGCTGTGTTTCCAGAATGTAATACAAGTTGAAAGCATCTCAGTAACTTAAGAATGGTTTAGTATTAGAAATACATTAACAGATTCGACATAATACTAATGAATTATAAAACATGTTTATATTAATAGGTACAGAAAAATAAATCTGTTGCAGGAAGGGGGACCCTTTCCAGGGCCCGAAACTGGGCTCTTGTCTAACACTCGGAAATGAATTGTCTGAGGAGACACATGTGCTGACAAAGCAAGAGATTTTATTGGGAAAGGGCACCTGGGTGGAGAGCAGTAGGGTAAGGGAACCCAGGAGAACTGCTCTCCGGTTTTATGGAGATGGGATTAGCTTCTGGGTTGTCCTTAGCTGATCATTCTGACTCAGAGTCCTTCCTGGTGGCGCATGTCTTGTTCAGCCAAGATGGATGCCAGAGAGAAGGATTCTGGGAGGTGGTCGGACCTGTGGTGTCTCCTTTTGACCTTTCCCGAACTCTTCTGGTTGGTGGAGGCTTATTTATTTAGTTCTGTGTTCTTTACCAGGACCTCCTGTCAATACAACTCATGCAAATGGCTCCTGTGGTGCCTGGCCAGGGTGGGCGGTTTCAATCAGTGTGCTTCCCCTAACAGATCCATTCATGTTAGAAAACAACACAACTATACAGAGAAATATATATATATAATTAGTCAAAATGTACCAAAGAAAACACTACAGTAAATTAGCATTCTAGTAATAAAATAAGAGCGCTTTGTTTAAAATTAGCAAGCAAACAAGGCTCTCACTATTGGTGCTAGATCAAATATCCTATACATTCTAACTGGTACCTTAACACAGACATTAAAGAATTTAAATAATTGAAAACCCACTTGGGCTTCCCTGGTGGCTCAGCTGGTGAATCAAAGAATCCGCTTGCAATGCGGGAGACCTGGTCTCAATCCCTGGGTTGGGAAGATTCCCTAGAGAAGGGAAAGGCTACCCACTCCAGTATTCTGGTCTGGAAAATTCTATGGACAGTATAGTCCATGTGGTCGCAAAAAGTCCGACACGACTGAGCGACTTTCACTTTCTTTCACTTTCAAGCCTATCTGAAAATATGATTATCTACATAGAAGAGTTTCAAAAAATAACATGAGTATCTGGCATATTTACGACACTTCCACAAGTTTGCTATATTTAAGATTAGTATCCAAAAGAAATTACAATTCCACAAATGAGAATCATAAGGGCATAAAGGAAACTTTTAAAAAAATTCGCCTTATAACCAAAAACATTTACAGATACTCAAAATTAACAAAATATTTCGTGCGAATTTGCATTGGCGTCCTTGTTGTTCTGGGAAAGATGTGTCATCTTAATTCATGGCATGGATTCCTTGGCGATCAGTTGCAGAACGCATCCCTACCAATTGGTGTTTGGCCCCTTTAAAGGCGGCGAGTCACTGCTCTGGCGTGGCTTGGGAGAGGTCATTTCCTGGCGCCTTACGAGGTGGACGCAGGCCTTTTCTCCCGGCACCTGGGAACTACAAGACCCAGAGTGCCCAGCGTCGAAGGCGACGCTGCTGAGGCAATGATGGCGCAGGAAAAAAGCTATTTCCGCTGGGGCACAACACTAAGGGGCGGGACTTCTGGCCGCCTCCTCGAGGCGGACATTTTAAGTCCGCTGGTCCTGTTCGGTGTGAGAGGGCTGTCAGGACCCGAGTGACCAGAACAGGAAGGTCCGAGAGGAGGCGCTGTCGTTGCTGCACAGAGACGGGTCTGAACCTCGGCGGCACCGCCCGGGGTCCGCCGCTCCCGGGTCTCCCCGCCTCTCCTAGCCCTGCTACCCCCAGAGTCCGATGGCGACGGCGGCGGCTCTGAGGGAGCAGCCTCAGGTAAACGCTCGTCCTGCGGGCCCGCACCGCCCTCATCCCATCAAACACTAAAGCCCCACGGGGCGGGGGCTCACCGGCGCGCAGCCCTGGCCCTGGGCTCCAGGATGGTCAGGCGGTGCTGGGTGGGGCCCTGCGTCTCACAGACAGCGTCATGACGCATGGGAAATGGGGACATTCGGAGGGACCGGTAGGTGCAGAGGCCTGGAGGTCGGACTGAGGCGGGGGAATTCCGGAAACCTAGCATCAGCCTTCGGCTTGCCGGAAATAAGAGTGTTAGCGCAGTCAGCCCCGGGTTAGTGCATTAACGGGATGTAATCCCCAACACGTGTTTAAGGGAAAAACGGGGTGGAGAGGGTTGATGAGGACATTGAGGTCCTGGGAGGTTGAATCTTCGTTCAGGGCCCCACAGCTGGTAAGACGCAGCACTGAGCATTGAGGCCCAGAGGTTAATCCGCCAGCCTGAGGTCAGCTGGCTTCCAGGGCCAGGCAGGAGTACAGACGGTGAACGGTGGAATCCCACATTGGATGCATTCCTTCCTCTTCACGCAATTCTCAGGGTTAAAGAAGTGCTTATAGAACCTGAACAGGAAAGTAGGGGGTGTCTCATTGCCTCACTGGCCTGCTCTCACCCCCATGTTCCCTGGACTTGTTGTCGCCCCGAGATACTTAATGGGCTTCCCTGGTGGCTCAGCGTAAAGAATCTACCTGCAATGTAGGAGATATAGGAGACACGGGTTTTATCCCTGGGTTGGGAAGATCCCCTGGAGGAGGGCATGGCAACCCACTCCAGTATCCTTGCCTGGAGAATCCCATGGACAGAGGATCCTGTTAGGCTACAGTCCATGGGGTTTCAGAGAGTCAGGCATGACTGAAGCAGCTTAGCACACACTCACACAGGAGACGCTTAATGTCCTTTATCCTCTCCTTGAGTCCGAGGTTCCTGAAAAACGTCAAACCTACCGTCCTGAGTCCATGCTAGAGGTTATATGGAGAGGTGTTCCCATTTCTGGCAGTCACGGTAAACGTGCGTAAGGTCAACCTAACCCAAGATGTGCAAATGCCTAGAGGTAAAACTGAGCTCAGGAATATTCAGGACCCACAGGTCTCCTCTCTTTTAGGTAGGACTAAATAGCAGGTGGGTTGGAGTCAGGAGAGGAACAACTGCCTGAGATGTCAATTTTTGTGTTCTAGAGGAAATTAAAAGTTTCGGTTGTGGGATGGAGGTGATGTGATTAAAGCTTCATTTGGCTTTAGAGTGGAAAACAAACTGTGGGCTTGAGAGAGGAAGAAGGGCCATCATTGTGGAGGGTACTACCATAGTCCAGGTGAGGGTTAATGGAGCAGGGACATGCCTTGGAAAATGTGGCTGTATTCTGGCTGCGTGTTTTTGTTTTTATTTTTTGCCATCCCATGCAGCATGTGGGATCTTAGTTCCCCAGTCTGTGATCTTGCATGTTCCCCCTGTGCTGGAAGCACAGTGTGTTAACAACTGGACCACCAGGCAAGTCCCTAGCTGCATGTTGTTAGAGGAGGCAGCTAGATTTTGTAAAGTGGGTGGTGAGGGAATGAAACGCAGGTGCCTGAGATGACCCCTGGCTTTGCAGCTGTAGATTTGGAAGCTGCATCAGTAGAGATAAGCAGGTTAGTAGTAGGTATAATATTCATTGTGTTTATTCAGAGCTTTGTTTTAACCATGTTAAGAGTCAGATATTTTAGACACCAATGAGTGGAGGCATCAAATGAACATCTGACATACAAGTTTGGAATTCTTGAGAGTGATTCTGGTTAGAGACATCCAAAATGTAACTACAGTGTAGACCATACTGAATGACCTGTGTCTCAACATTTGGAAGAGGCAAGCTTCAGGCTGTGGTGGCAGATCTTTTAGGGAAGAGGTATGGAAGAAGGGGGCAGACGATTGGGTTTCTTACTTGCTTCCATGCTTGATGGTGTCATTTACTTCATAAACATAAGTAAATGGCCAAGAAGTTTTGATGTATGAGACAGGATAGTCTGGCAGGCAGCCAAAGCTTCCAAGAGAAGAGTTAACGTGAGGTGGATGAAGAAGCAAGGGGTAATTCATCCATATGACACTCAGGCCAGAACTGGTACTTCTTTACCACTTTATCAGCTCACCAAGTTTTGTGAGAACTTCGGTGGTACCTGGCGTGTTTCATTCAACCTAGTTATATGGCCACGAGCAATAAAGTCATCTGTAAGAATCACTGGGCTTGGGGTAGGCGAGTAATGGGGCTGGAGTTTGAATGAGGGTAAGGGAACAGAGAAAGGTTGTCATTGCTGACTTACATCAAGGACAGTACAGAAGTACCATGGGACTATGTGTATCTGAGATCCACACACGGTTCTGTTGTTTTAAATCTGAGACAAGGATCAGAGTCATGCAGTAAGGCCTTTATAGATGATTTCTGATACTGCCATTGGGAATTGTTGAGAGTTCTGTGGTCATATTGGGTTCTGTTTGACTTTGCCATTTGTATTGTGGATACTGCCTGCCAAGTTGTGGTATAAAGCCTAACTAAGTTCAATGTGATGTGCTTCTTTGACATTTGGTGAAACTTGGGTGCCTTCAAATGACCTGAGCACAAGTTCCTCTCCTCACCTATGGATAATGTCTCTTAGCTTAACAACCATTTTTACAAAGGAAACCAGGTACTTCTAGGTAGCACTAGCCCTCAGAATTGTTCAAATAAGGTAGTCACATCCTCCTTGGAGCATCCCAACCCCTTCATCCCATAAAGATTCCTTCGCACAGACCCTGATTGTGCTGGGTTTTTTTGAGTACTGCTCCCTGTGGGCCTTTGTGGTGAGTGGTGAATTTATGTGATTAAAAAGTTACCGTTAGTTGCATTTGTCCAGTCTCAGATGTCATGTGTTAGGTCACCATCATAGCCCTATGCTGGGATTAGGAGAAAGTGATTTAAATACAGATAAGGTGTGGGAAGGGTAAGGAGATGTCTGTGGTGTGGGAGAGTGAGGTTTTGGTGGCCATGGTCATGTATGGCTATGGGATATAGCGACTGAGGATGTGCAACCCAAGGAGTGATGTGTGCTTGAAGAGAGAGCATGTCTGATGGTGCTAACATGTCCAGGGCAGTGCCCATACCAGGGGAAATTGCTTGTCAGCAGGGGGTGGATCCCTCTATGCCAGGCCTATAGTTGAGATATATGTTCATCCACCTGCCTCTTGTTCCTGGTGGTTATACATAGTGATCAGTGAGCCTGTGGGAAGACAACCACACCAAGGTGCCAGGGTGTGATTGCTTCTCTGAATTGGAAGGGCTGGGTGATAGACAGTCAAAGGGTAGATGTGTGGGGAAATGGACTGCAACTCTTCAGAGGTGTACTCTTTGTTGTTTCATCTGTCACCATCATGGCAGGTCAGTGTGAACTTTGAAGATGTAGCTGTGACCTTTTCCTGGGAGGAATGGGGTCTCCTTGATGAGACTCAAAGATGCCTGTACCGTGATGTGATGCTGGAGAACTTGGCACTTATAACCTCCCTGGGTAAGAACTTCAAACCTTTCCTCATGACCTGAGGTAGTATCTGTGCTTTCCTTTTCCCCAGAGACAAGCTTGTCCTTCTCATGTCAGGACCATGGTCACTGCTTTTTTTTTTTTTTTCCAGTACTCTAGGTTGGTTCTGTGGTTGGTTGGGCTGAGGTATTTGCACTGCCATCCGTTTTCCTTGAAGAGGCCCCACATCTGCTACCCTGCAGCCTCCCCTGGAAGGATCCAGGGTCAGGAATCTTCCATTCAGCCTAATATATTCCACCATACTTGCCCTCTTCCTACTGGGTGACATCTAGATGCAAGTAATCTGTGCTCCTCAGGTTCTACTTCTTTCTTCTCATAAACATTTCCATGTAACTGCCTTTGCTGGGAATTAATTCTATGGTGTAGAGCATGCACTTCTTGCAAGAACCTTTCAAAAGTTCTCTTAATAGTATTTAAATGTTTTCCTCTGGTTTATGATATGATGAATATGGGTCAACTGCTCCTATGTGGTGTCTTTCCCCTTGTATTTGCATCATCCAGGTCCCATACGCTTGTTCATTTTGGAAGTGGAGTGGGGAGCTCTTATTTGTCCACAAGCTGGATGTGAATTCCAACTCAACCAAGTAGGCTCAAAGGGCTGCTGTACAGTAGCACCCTATGGGAGTGCATGATGCTAGTTCAAGTGATACCAGGAATTTGTTCTGTTCGACTTGAATTTTGATGGCTATTTCCAGTGACCACAAATTTTTTCTCCTTTTTTTTCCCCTCCATTCTTAATATTGCTGACTTAATTCTGCATTGTGGTTCTTCTACTTGTAGTCCAACCTAATCCTTATATCTCTGAACTCCCTGTATCACCCAGTTTCCTCCCTGCTTTATCTGTTCATTCTGTAACATTGGCCCATATACTTTCTATAATCAAACATACCCATTCTTAAACTGTTCCTGACCAAAATCTACTTTTTTGCAGTTCTTTTTTCTTGGCCCTGGAAATACTCATCTACATTGCAGTCATGTGTTACCAGCAGACACAGTCCTGCTGACAGTTGTTTGTAACTAATTTATATATTTTTTCCTTTTTTTTTTTTTTTGTTAATGGCTACACTGGGTCTTCATTGTGGCACATGGGCTTCTCTAGGTTGCAGCTCATGGGCTTGGTTGCCTGTGGCTTGTGGGATCTTAGTTTTCCAACTAGGGATCAAACCCATGTCCTCTGCATTGGAACGCAGATTCTTTACCACTTGATCACCAAGGAAGTCCCTGTAACTGATATTTTAACTGTCAACAATTAAGTAATTTTTCACCCTGCTTTTCTTCTCTATGACACATCACATGGTTATCTTTTTTCTCATGTGGTCTTCCCCCATCCTGTGGCCTTTATAGCCCAGTATTGCTCATGATAATGTCATCAAGAAGCCAACTCCCTGTTCTTATAAATAATCACATGGACTCATTCATGAGTTTGTCAGACACACACTGGTGTGTGGGCTCCCCCTGCCCCACTAAAGTCAACATGTGCTTCACCAACATTTCTTGCTTTTAGGTTGTTGCCATGAAGTGGAGAACAAGAAGACTTCTTTTGAGCAAAATGTTTCTTTTCAAAGAATGTCACAGATCAGGACTCCCAAGGCAGATCTATCCTCCAAAGAGGCCCACCCCTGTGAACTATGTGTCCAAATATTGAGAGACTTTCTGTACTTTGATGAATGTCAAGCAATACATTCAAAGCTAAAATTACATAGGTCTGGGAAACAGTTGTATGTCAGCACAAACCTTCATCAGCATCAGAAGCAGTGCATAGGGGAGAAACTCTTCAGAAGAGATGTGGATAGAACTTCATTTGTGAAGAACTGCAAATTCCATGTGTCAGGAAAGTCATTAGTCCTCAGGGTGGTTGAGAAGGACTTCTTGACCAGGTCTCAATTTCTCCAGCAATGGGCTACTAACACCTGGGAGAGGTCAAACAGAACTGAGTGTGAGACAGCCTTTCAGAGGGGAAAAACTTATCCTAACTGGGGAGAAGTTACCAAGAAGTCACACCTCATTGTACACCAGAGAGTTCACACCAGGGAAAGGCCATATAAATGCAATGAATGCGGGAAATCATTTAGCCAAAACTCTATGCTCCTTCAACATCAGAGAATCCACACTGGAGAAAGACCTTATGAGTGCAGTGAATGCGGGAAAACTTTCAATCAACGTTCTGCCCTTCATCAGCATCAGAGACTTCACACTGGTTCAAGGCCTTATAAGTGCACTGATTGTGGGAAATCCTTTGCTGATAATTCCACCTTCATTAAACACAGAAGAATTCACACTGGAGAAAGGCCTTATGAATGCAGTAAATGTGGGAAAGCGTTTTCCCAAAATTCTTCACTCCTTCGACATTGGAGAATTCACACTGGAGAAAGGCCTTATGAGTGCAGTAAATGTGGGAAAGCGTTTTCCCAAAGTTCTTCACTCCTTCGACATTGGAGAGTTCACACTGGAGAAAGGCCTTATGAATGTGGAGAGTGTGGAAAATCGTTTAGACAAAAGCCCAACCTTATTCAACATTGGAGAATTCACACTAGAGAAAGACCTTATAAGTGTGGGAAATTATTTAGCAATAAGTCCCATCTCAACCTTCAAAGAGTTCACACTAGAGAAAGGCCATTTGAGTGTGGGGAATGTAAGAAATTCTTTGGCAAGAAGTCCTACCTCATTATACACCAGAGAGTTCACACCAGGGAAAGGCCATATAAATGCAATGAATGTGGGAAATCATTTAGCCAAAACTCTATGCTCCTTCAACACCAGAAAATCCACACTGGAGAAAGACCTTATGAGTGCAGTGAATGTGGGAAAACTTTCAATCAACGTTCTGCCCTTCATCAGCATCAGAGACTTCACACTGGTTCAAGGCCTTATAAGTGCACTGATTATGGGAAATCCTTTGCTGATAATTCCACCTTCATTAAACACAGAAGAATTCACACTGGAGAAAGGCCTTATGAGTGCAGCAAATGTGGGAAAGCATTTTCCCAAAGTTCTTCACTCCTTCGACATCAGAGAGTTCACTGGGAAAAAATCTTACAAGTAAAGAAAATTTGAGAAGCTGGTTAGCCCAAGCTGTTTTTCAAAATCAGAGAACTCACATTGGATCAAAGCCGTGTGAGTGCCATGAGTGTCAGAAATACTTTGCAAAAACTTCAGGTTCATTAAACACAGGAGTGTTCATACTGCAGAAAGGCATTATATTGTAGAAAAGGTTTGAATTCCTTTACCTACAACTCTAGTCTCATAGAACACCATAATGTTTACACTGGATAATAGCCTTGCGGATGTGACTAATGTGGGAAGTTGTTTTTTTAGCCAAAACTCTAGCCTCATGACATACTGGAGAGTTCACAGGCTTCACTCTTATTTCATTGAATACCACAAAGTTCAGAAAAAAGGGTTGTGCAGGGATGAATTATTGGTCAGTATAACACTGTGGAGATCCCTTATGAGGGTGTTGTCTGCCTCTGTTGACCTCATACATGCAATAAACTGCCGGAGTCCATCTCCAGCAGCCAGGGATTCAACCTAAAGGGGTGAGCAGTGTGGGCGAGAAACTGAGGCAGCCTCTCATTTTTCTTGGACTTCCTGTTTATTTCAAGCTTATGATTCTCTTTTATACTTTTACAAAAGCATTAGGTCAGAGGTTTGATATTTTTAGTTCCCATTGACCCAGATTTATTTTTCTCCAAAAATCATTGTTGCCCCTCAAAAGGAGCTCCTTCCTCAGTGATTCTCTTATCAACTTCTTCTTATGTGTCCTTGTGAAAACACTGTAATTCATGCTAATGTCTGGGCTGCATACCACATTCCTCAGTTTAATTCTTATCTTTCTAAGTCCTGTTTGCCCCTAGTATCCTAAGCTCACTATTTCTTAGAAATATTTCTTAGAAAGGGCTTCTAGCTAATAATATCTCTAAAGTCCCTAATTTCTGTAAGCTATAGTAGAATATGCTAACATTTCAGCAATCCTTAAATCTTTAGCTTCTAATTATTTTAATTATTCCTAAGCCCTAAATTCAGCAAACTCCTTTGCCATAAACACTTTTCTCACAAATGGGCTTCAGATAGCAATCCCTCCCATGGCTTCAAGCTGTGGCCTGTGTGCTCACTCTGGAACACTTTTTTGTAAAAGTCCTTGAGCAAATGTCAGTGATTAACTTTATGAATTATTCTTTGAGCACAGCTGCAGAAGGCTTTATGCCTTCTCATGTTCCTCTCAAAAACAATAAGCACCTTAATATTCTCTTCAGTCAACTCAGCCTAGGGAAGGAAAAAACAAGTCAGAATCACAAAGCCTAACTCCTCCATTCCGGGTCCGTGCCTATGGAACAAAGGGAAGGGGGTTAGGGCCGTGCCTCCATTTTGTCAGCAATGCCTAATGCGGCTCCCGACATCAAACCACTAATATTCCAGGTTTATGGGAGCTTCAGTGCATTTCTTAACCTGCCCAGAGCCCTTGCCAGATTTATGTCATTGCCAGTTCCATAGCAAAAGCCATTTCACCACTGTTGTGTGGCAGGTGCTCATGATCTACATTTTTGAACCACCCTGAGTCCAAGGAAGAACATTTTGATGTTGTCCCTTTTATGGGAGCCTTCATGATAAATCTGAGCACTCATTCCTTTCTAATTCCTTTGATGGGTTACATCTCTGAGTTGACCAGTTTTTGTCCTAGACTACTCTGCTGGTGACTTGCAAACTGAGCCTACTTTTCTCAGTGTCTGTTGTGACTCCTGTGATGAGATTTTCCTCCTCTTCCTGCCTCAAGCCCAGGAATAGTTTGCGTCCCATTGTACTGGTTTGTGTGAAAAATGAAGACCTTACTCTTTTTTTTTTTTTCCAACAGCTCAGATTTTTATTGAATATGTTACTGAAGAGGTTTAGTCAAAAAGACCAAAGCCCATGTCATCATCAGATTCTTCAGATTCTTCTTTCTTTGTTTCTCCTTTCTTCTCCTCAGCTGGGGCAGCAGTGATAGATGGGGCAAGACCTCCTGCTGGTGCAGCACCAGCTGCCATGGCAGGTCCACCAGCCCCCAGGTTGCAGATGAGGCTCCCGATGTTGACAGTGGCCAAAGCCTTTGCAAACAAGCCTGGCCAGAAAGGCTCAACATTTACACCGGCTGCTTTAATGAGGGCATTGATCTTATCCTCTGTGACTGTCACCTCATCGTTGTGCAGAATGAGGGCAGAGTAGATGCAGGTGAGCTCTGAGATTGAGGCCATGGTGAGGGCAAATGCTAGGTGGGGGCTGCCAGGCATGGTGCTAGTCACCAGATGAAGTGAGGGCCTCATCCCAAAATGGCCTTAGCTTCCTCGGAAGAACCAAGCACCTTAGCAGCAGAGGAGGATAAAGCAAGACCTTACTCTAAGTTCCTTCAATCTTGGGATTTTACTCACTGTGGTGACTTGAAAACAACTGGGTTCTAGCAGCAATCAGGGTTGAAAAGTTTTTTTGTGGAATTGCACACTCTCTGCCTCAGAGAGAACAGTATGCTGTGAATGTACCTCTCTCTAGTTTTGTCCTAGTTGCCATTGCTGCTCAGGGCCTCCAAGAAAAGACTGCAGGGGTTTGTGGTTCTTATTGGTAGCCTGGATGCATTGGTATTTTGTTGGTTCAGATGTCAGTCTTCAGACAGGCAGTTGTGATACCTTTGCTGCTTCCTAAGTCAAGAAAATTTTCTTGTTCCCAGGGATCATGGATTGCGTCCAGTTAGTAAGAGAAGTCTGTTCCCTAGGTCCTGCAGTGGAGCCATGTATCCTCATATGTAGAATTCCAGATAGTGGCAGGATAGATTATACAGTCGTACAGACGGGGAATCATCTGTTAAAGGAACACTGAATTTGTAGGGAGGGGGAAAGGCTACCACAAGTTTGTGGAAATGTGTCTATATTGAAGGGGCCTCCACAATATTCCAGCTATTAGCTGTGAAGGATGAGCCAGTGCAGAAATTGTCATGGCATTCAGAACTATGTATCTTGTATAGGGAAGCTGTTGTGAGATGAAAAAATCATCAGTGGTTTTGTAGTGTCTATGTGATTTCACTTCAGATGTGTTGCTGCCAAGGAAAATGAGGATAGTGAGGATGTGCTGTCCCCACTGAATGCAATGTCACCCCTGCATTCCTATTGAATTTTGGGGGGATTTCCTAGCAATTCAGTAGTTAGGGCTTGGCACTTTTACTGCTGAGGGCTCAGGTTCAGTCTCTGCTACAAGCTGCAACCACAAAAAAATTAAATATTAAAAAAAATTTTTTTTGAAGTTTCTGTTTTTTTCCTAACAAAAAAGATAGTGAAACAGCAAAAACTTACGTTGGAATTTTATTTATTTTTCAGTGATGTGACCTCTCTGGCATAAAAATAATTGTTTTTTTAATGGAGTATTTCATAAACACTTTGTGTACTGTACACAATGCAGTAGCCACATACAGCATATACTTTTAAAGTTTAATCATTAATATTCTTGATCACTTAAAACTTTTTTTATTATAGCATGTGCCAATCTATGCTGTACAGCACGGTGACTCAGTTATATGCATATATATGTTCTTTTTTAAAAAATATTCTTTTCTACTATGATTTATCACACAGAGTATTCAATATAGTTCCCTGACCTTGTTTCTTGATTAATTCTTAAATCGAGATACTCAACGTTTTCAAGCCATGATTTGTAGTTCTGAATAAATAGGCTTTGAGTGTTCTCATTTGGTTGGCCATCTTTATTTCCACAAGTGTAAGTAAGTGTAGTCAAAATTCTATGTTATAAATTGATTTGAAATAGTTTTTGACTATGTGATTATACAAGTATTCATTTTATACATTTAGTTTGTTGTATTTCATTTTCCATTTTAGGTTATTGACATTTTAGCAACAAATGGATCTAAGGAGATACCCTTAACTAACATCTTTAAAGGAGGCATTGTTAGTCTAAATTGCATCTGGAAGCCTCATCACACCATATATGGAAAGTGGTCCATTGGTTAATCAGAATTTTCTTTTCCTTGTGAGTAAACAATACTGTAGGAACCACTTAGGGGGACTTCAGTTCAGTCACTCAGTCGTGTCTGACTCTTTGCAGCTCCATGAATTGCAGCACACCAGGCCTCCCTGTCCATCACCAACTCCAGGAGTTCACTCAAACTCATGTCCATCGAGTCAGTGATGCCATCCAGCCATCTCATCCTCTGTCGTCCCCTTCTCCTCCTGCCCCCAATCCCTCCCAGCATCAGAGTCTTTTCCAATGAGTCAACTCTTCGCATGAGGTGGCCAAGGACTGGAGTTTCAGCTTTAGCATCAGTCCTTCCAAAGAACACCCAGGACTGATCTCCTTTAGAATGGACTGGTTGGATTTCCTTGCAGCCCAAGAGACTCTCAAGAGTCTTCTCCAACACCACAGTTCAAAAGTATCAATTCTTCAGCGCTCAGCTTTCTTCACAGTCCAACTCTCACATCCATACATGACCACAGGAAAAACCATAGCCTTGACTAGACGGACCTTTGTTGGCAAAGTAATGTCTCTGCTTTTGAATATGCTATCTAGGTTGGTCATAAGTTTCCTTCCAAGGAGTAAGTGTCTTGTAATTTCATGGCTGCAGTCACCATCTGCAATGATTTTGGAGCCCAAAAAAATAAAGTCTGACCCCGTTTCCACTGTTTCCCCATCTATTTGCCATGAAGTGATGGGATGAGATGCCATGATCTTAATTTTCTGAATGTTGAGTTTTAAGCCAACTTTTTCACTCTCCACTTTCACTTCCATCAAGAGGCTTTTTAGTTCCTCTTCACTTTCTGCCATAAAGGTGGTGTCATCTGCCTATCTGAGGTTATTGATATTTCTCCTGGCAATCTTGATTCCAGCTTGTGCTTCTTCCAGCCCAGCGTTTCTCATGATGTACTCTGCATGTAAGTGAAATAAGCAGGGTGACAATATACAGCCTTGATGTACTCCTTTTCCTGTTTGGAACCAGTCTGTTGATCCATGTCCAGTTCTAACTGTTGCTTCCTGACCTGCATATAGGTTTCTCAAGAGGCAGGTCAGGTGATCTGGTATTCCCATCTCTCAGAATTTTCCGCAGTTTATTGTGATCCACACAGTCAAAGGCTTTGGCATAGTCAATAAAGCAGAAATAGATACTTTTCTGGAACTCTCTTGCTTTTTCCATGATCCAGCGGATGTTGGCAATTTGATCTCTGGTTCCTCTGCCTTTTCTAAAACCAGCTTGAACATCTGGGGGGCTTAGCTATAGATAATTTATGAATAAGTTAAAGCTTTCTCACTGGTGAAACCACCTAAATCCTGCCCCTTTTGTGTTACTTAAAGGGGCAGGATTTAGGTGGAAGTAGCTCAGTGTCCTTTGTGTGTGTGTGTGTGTGTGTGTGTGTGTGTGTGCTGAACCATATGGCTTGCCAGATCTTAGTTCCTTGACCAGGGATCAAACCTGTGCCCCCTACAGTGGAAGCACAGTCTTAACCACTGGACCACCAGGGAAATGCCACTCAGTGTCCCCTGAATTTGCAATTTCCACATGGAGGAAACCTTCCATGTACATTCAGCATGGTTGTGTTCAGATCTCTGGCATTGTCAAAGACTTCCTAAATCCCAGGTTGGAAAAGAAAGTTTATTAGAACATTGATTTCTCTTCTGTGCGCACACAGTCCAGGCAACTTCTGACTGAGACAAGAAAAACAACATTGGTTGGAAAATCTCTTAGACCTTTCCTGAAAAGGATTTGAAGATTAATGAATCTTGTAGACTTTAAAGGTTAAAAATAATACAACCTCCCCCCTTTAAAAAGGTTTTTAAAAGGGCACTAGAAAATGTAAGAAATTATACTAAGCTAGTAAAGGAACGATAAACATTAGGTTCTAATGGTTTGGATGGAGTCAGCACTTCACATTAGTAAACACAATCTTGCTCAAAGTTGTTTTCTCAAAAGTTTAAAAAGTATAATTTTTAATATTTTCCACTTATGGGTTACCAGGTGAGAAGAAACAGGAGACTGTCAGAGCTTTTGCATAATTTGAAGTGTCTTTAAGCATTTGATTTATGTATATAGACATTTATAATTTATATTTTTAAAAGTTTCTACAGTAGCCGTACGAGGATGACTTTTTGAACAAAGAACACTTCATAATTTTAATTTTAAAACAGAAACTACATTTTCTACCATGGAAAAATATTATCACACTATTGTCGTTTATAGAAGACTAAAATTTAGTATCTAAAGATTTGAAATTTATGAATATACTCCACTGGGTTTATGGGTCAGCTAACTTGTTAATATTTCCACAAATAATTGTGTCTGCTCAGTTCAGCATCTTAATGTGAAGTACCCTTCATTCTCTTTCCACCCTTTATCTCAGCTTCCTGAGTGCTCACACCCTTTCACATACTTGTCCTTCATGTGTACTTTTCTGTCTCTGGAATATTCTTCCCAACACTTGACATTTAGTAAATCACCAAAAAATAATCATTGCAAACATTAAAAAAAAATATCTTCAGAGAATTTTCCCAGAGACTTTAGGTAAAATTCACTGGAGTGCTGGTGTGGCTGTTTCTCTTTGTCCTGGGCTATGTAAGGGGTGTAAGGACAATGCTTTCTTCCCAGAGAAACAAAATGGACCACAGTTCATCAGATGTTTTACACCTAGTTTGTGCTTATGACGAATGGCATCTGTCATTATTTCTGTTTTCTTGCCAGAAAAAAACCCACGGACAGAGGAGCCTGGCTTAGTGACTAAACAGCAACAACAACAGAACCTTACATCTTGGGCTTCCCTGGTGGCTCAGTGGTAAAGGATCCTAACGTGATGCCAGGGACTTGGGTTGGGAAGATCCCCCGGAGAAGGAAATAGCAACCCATTCACTATTCTTGCCTGGGAAATCCCATGGACAGAGGAGCCTGGTGGGCTACATTCCACGAGGTATCAAAAGAGTCAGACACGACTTTGTGACTAAACAACAACTTAGATCTTGCGGTACAAAGACATTATGCAGTAGTTGCAGAATGTGAGCTCAGTAGTTGTGGCACACAGGTTTAGTTGCGCTGAGCCACGTGGAATCTTCCCAGACCAGGGATCGAACCCATGTCTCCTACATTGGTAGGTAGATTCTTAACCACTGCTCCACTGGGGAAGTCCCCAAAACCCTTACATTTTAAAAACAATCTGAAGAGTTTATACATTAAAATACATGCTGTCTGGGATTCATTTCAGTTCATTCGCTCAGTCGTGTCTGACTCTTTGTGACCCCATGAACCGCAGCACGCCAGGCCTCCCTATCCATCACCAACTCCTGGAGTTTGCCCAAACTCATGCCCATTGAGTCGGTGATGCCATCCAACCATCTCACGCTCTGTCATCCCCTTTACAGGTGAAATAATATACTAAGGTGCATGGGGTAGATGAAACAAGACTGACCATGAAATAGCAAATAGTGCTGGAATATTGCAAAACACTGCAGCCATTGTCACGTGTCAAAATGGCATTTGTTTTGTTCTTCTCTTTTTTGAGATTGACAACAGATTCAGAAAGGAACTGAATATATGTGAGGATATGAGGTAATATATATTAAATAGATGAAAGTACTGCTCAATGAATTGGACAGAGTCAGTTCAATTCAGTCACTCAGTTGTGTCTGACTCTTTGTGACCCCATGGACTACAGCACACCAGGCCTCCCTGTCCATCACCAACTCCTGGAGTTTACCCAAACTCATGTCCATTGAGTCAGTGTTGCCATCCATCTCATCTTCTGTCGTCTCCTTCTCTTCCCGCCTTCAGTCTTTCCCAGCACCAGGGTCTTTTCAAATGAGTCAGCTGTTCACGTTAGGGGGCCAAAGTATTGGAACTTCAGCTTCAACATCAGCCCTTCCAGTGAATATTCAGGACTGATCTCCTTTAGGATGGACTAGTTGGATCTCCTTGCAGTCCAAGGGACTCTCAAGAGTCTTTTCCAGCACCACAGTTCAAAAGCATCAATACTTCGGCGCTCAGCTACAGTCCAACTCTCACATCCATACGTGATCACTGGGAAAACCATAGTCTTGACTAGATGGACCTTTGTTGGCAAAATAATGTCTCTGCTTTTGAATATGCTGTCTAGGTTGGTCATAACTTTCCTTCCAAGGAGTAAGCGTCTTTTAATTTCATGGCTGCAGTCATCATCTGCAGTGATTTTGGAGCCCCCCAAAATAAAATCTGCCTCTGTTTCCACTCTTTCCCCATCTGTTTCCCATGAAGGGATGGGACGGGATGCCATGATCTTAGTTTTCTGAACGTTGAGCTTTAAGCCAACTTTTTCACTCTCCTCTTTCATCAAGAGGCTCTTTAGTTCTGCTTCACTTTCTGCCATAAGCGTGGTGTCATCTGCGTATCTGAGGTTATGATATTTCTCCCAGCAACTATAAAGGCAGGATTTCTGTTGTCTTGGGAATCATTATCAGAGACCTATCTTTGTATTCCTTCCTCAAAGTGGCTCAGCATCCTTTTCCTTATCTACACTTTTGTGTATTTGTCTATATCAAACACAGATGAACAGTGCACTATTGTCTATTAGCTTCAGTTTCCAGTGTCTCCATTCTGTGTCTAAGTGACTCTGCATAGGTCACTTGGGTTTTTTTGTTTGTTTGGACGTGCTGGGATGCTTGTGGGATCTTAGTTCCCTTATCAGAGATTGAACCACGCCTCCTGCCTTGGAAGGGAGGAATCTTAATCACTGGACCGCCTGGGTAGTTCCAGGATGCATTTGGATTGATACATTTGAGAGCATCTGGAAAGGTGCTCTTAGACTCTAGGAACACTCTGAGCTTCGAAGACTTTGAAAAAAAAAAAAAATGTCTCCAAACACTTGGGTGATCAGTTACAGATAGTAATCCTCAAACATCTGAGTGCATTCTCTTTAAGAAGGAACGCCCCACCTCAGTCTCTGGACTTAGGTTGTTATTTTAGCAAATCTCACAGTGTAACTTCGACTTTTCTCCTGGACGTCATGGATAACTCAAACGGGATCTTGGTTCGTGTATCTGTAGGAAATACATTACCCAGGCGGCTGTGCGATGGGTGGCTGCGACGATCAGCCAATTAAGACAAAGCCGCATTTTCCTGTGAGGCTATAATGTCTGGGCGGGACTTCCGGCTGCGACGCTATGAGCGTCATTTTGAAAGTGCTAGAGCTTTTTCCTAATTCAAGCGCTTCGGTTACTCGTGCTGGGAAGCGAGGATGAGACTGAGAAGGTACCCGCTGCAGAGAGGCGGGTGTGAGGCTCGGTGACACCGCCCAGGGTGCGCCGCGCCAAGATCCGGAGGGGCCCCCCGGGCGGGGTACTCCAGCTGCTCCGGGCCCGCCCCGCCCACCGAGTCCGATGGCGGCGGCCCTAGGG
>NW_011494955.1:529929-540793 GCF_000754665.1 Bison bison bison | reverse complement strand
CGAGGGCTGCTGCTGCTAAGTCGCTTCAGTCGTGTCCGACTCTGTGCGACCCCATAGATGGAAGCCCATCAGGCTCCTCCGTCCCTGGGATTCTCCAGGCAAGAACACTGGAGTGGGTTGCCATTTCCTTCTCCAATGCATGAAAGTGAAAAGTGAAAGTGAAGTCGCTCAGTCGTGTCCGACTCTAGCGACCCCATGGACTCCAGCCTACCAGGCTCCTCCGTCCATGGGATTTTCTAGGCAAAAGTACCGGAGTGGGATGCCATTGCCTTCTCCAGACCAGGGACTAAGGTATAGCAATTCTCCATCCTCCTAGCAGTTTCTGCTAGGAGCAAGTTGCAGCTGGGCCAGTGAAGGTTGCAGTGTTGCTGCGAGAAAGGTTGGCCATTTATGGAAATTTCCTGGCAGCCCATTGGTTAGGATTCCACCTCTCTTGGCCGAGGTCCCCGGTTCAACCCCTGGTTGGGGAACTAAGATCTCACAAGTCCCACCGTGTGGCCAGAAGACAGAAAAGACCATTTATCTCATAGATAATAGAGGGTTTGAATCGTAAGCGGGAAGTGATTGCATGCAGACCAAAATAGGCTCCCTCTGACTGGCAAGAAAAAAAAACAAAGTAGGAGAGGGAGGAAGGAGACAGGAAGCACAGAGGTATTAATTGTAATAGCCTGGGTGTGTATTGATGGGCCAGAGTGACTACCTTGGATGTGTGAAAAGTGGTTGAATTCTGCATCAATTTTTTGAGAAGGTGTTACCGAAATTGCAAGTCCTTGTGCCCTACACACAGTCAGGCCCATCAATATTAAAACAGAGTTTCGAACAGAGGTTTATTACAGGTTTGCACAATGAGATGGGTGGCTCATGCCCTAAGAGCCCCAAAGTTACTGAAAGCTTTCAGCAAGGCCCTTTAAAAGCAAAAGATGAAGTGTGGGCGTGGTTAGTTTTTGTAAATTTCTCATGTCAGATCCTTTGTTCTTGCGATCAGTTCATGGTCAGGTAAGGATGTTCCTATAAGTCTCTACCAGATGAATGTTATTCTCTGTCCTGACAAGAAAGGGCAAAGTCCCAAGGCACAACTTTAACCCTCCAACGTCTCAGTCCTAGCTAAGAGGAGGCAGATTGCAGTTGGCAGCTCCTTCAAGGCCAGGTCCCCAGACTTGCCCTGCTGTCATCCCTGAGGGAGCCAGGCACCCGACCCAACTGGCCCTCAGTCTCAGTTCAGCCCAGTCACTCAGTCGTATCTGACTCTTTGCGACCCTACAGATTGCAGCACGCCAGGCTTCTCTGTTCATCACCAACTCCCAGAGCTTACTCAAATTCATGTCCATTGAGTCGGTGATGCCATCCAGCCATCTCATCCTCTGTTGTCCCCTTCTCCTCCTGCCTTCAGTCTTTCCAGCATCAGGGTCTTTTCCAATGAGTCAGTTCTTCGCATCAGGTGGCCAAAGCATAGGAGTTTCAGCTTCAGCATCAGTCCTTCCAACGAATATTCAGGACTGATTTCCTTTAGGATTTACTAGTTTGATCTTCTTGTTATCTAAGGGACTCTCAAGAGTCTTCTCCCAACACCACAGTACAAAAGCATCAACTCTTCAGCGCTCAGCTTTCTTTATAATCCAACTCGGGCTCTTCCGACTGCCCAAAGTGGGAAACCAGTTCTCACAGACTGCAAACCATGTAACGGCAACTGCTGTTACATCTCAGAGACAAGGATGGGAGAGAGGTTCACTACTGCCTCACGGCCTGGGCCACGGCTAGTAGAGGGCCTTATGAGGGCGCTGAAGCCCTGCAGGACATAATCCCCAGCCTGTTTCCTGGACTCTCCAGGTGACCCACTGGCCCAAGCCTGGTTGCGCTGGAGGGCCTCCAGAAGAAGGCCTGAATCTGCATCCTGGCTCACTCGGCAACTGATGATCACCACACCACTGACCCTTGACTGAATCACTTCCCTAAAGGTCACTCATTAACAGTTGGTTGCTTGTGGGGAGGGTCCTCTGAGGCACTGACCGGTGGCTGAGCAAGACTTGTTGCCTAGTTACAGAGCGCAAAGTAATGAGGCACAGCCATGGCTGCCTGCTAAGTGCTGTTCTCATCCTGCTGTCATACAAAGGGACAAATAAAATTGTGGGTGTTGTTGGTGATAAGAGACAGGCAATTGTAAGGGATGACTCTTGGGTTTTGGCCCTAGTAGACAAAGGGGTAGAAGACCCATCAACTGGATGGGGACCTTAGCAGCAGGTTAATTTTCCTTGGAAATATGAGTTTGTTTTGGCTCTCTGAAGAGTCTGAAGTGTTTCCAAGAAGACTGAGTGTAGGCAACGTGGGCAGTTGACTAGGCAGGTCTGGAAAACTGGGGGACATGTTCAGGAATGGAAATTTTCAAAAGTGATGACCATTGTGTGGATACAAGTGGAGCTGTGGATCACATTTAGGAAGGGAATGCAGGTTATAGTGGCCATGGTATTAGTAGGTCAGAAAGACTAGGGTGTGTGCTAAGGAGTAGTACTTTTGCTCAGGGTTTGTAGGGCATTGCAAACCCAAGTGAAGTGAGAAGTGGCCGTGGGACCCGTGTAAGAGACGTCAGCTTGGCAGGCGGCCAAGGCTTCAGTGGGATGAATGGAGTCTGAGATATGGCTGAGGAGACCCAGGGGTAATTGAGACAAGAAGGCAGTAAGGCTGGGGCTGCTTCTCGTTTAGTGCTATGTGGCTTCTCCAGAATGTTGCAATGGACTTTGACAGGGTCTGGGATGTTTTAGTCTTGCTAGCGGATAAGGTTTGGAGCAGATGTCATTTGTGCGTCATTATGACTGGAGGAGAGATTTTTAGGGCTGGATTTTTTTACAAAGGTTGAGTGGAGAGAGGCGTGTTGTGGTTGTTGAAAGGGCAAAGCTGGCAGTAAAGAAGTTGAAGAGAGTTATGGGAATGTGAAAATCATATGTGGTTTTAGGGTGGGGAATATTGAAGGAAGGACTGGCAACAGGTGGCAAGATCTAAGCAGCATGTGTGGCTTAGTCTGGTGTCAGATCCATCAGAGGACTGGGGTTGTAGTGAATCTTCTTTAAATTCTCAAGCATCCTCTGGATGGCAAGCACCAGGTGTGCATGTATGTTCAGGAAGAATTCTGTGGTGTGGTGCAGGGAGATGGCAGTGCTGTGGAAGTGTAACTGTAGAGTCTGAAATTGTGAGAGAAGTGCTACCTACAGAATGATGTGCCCATTGAGAGGAAGTGTGAACTGATGGCCTGTTGAGTATTTACAGGTGAAGCATGAGCTTATCTTTGGCTGTGTCTGGATTCCCATAATTTGGGAGACTCTAGGGGAATTGCTTATTTGGAGGGACAGGACATTGCAGGCCAAACCCAGAGTTTAGATGGCATCTGTGTGCACACAATTCTGGAGAAGCCTTGTAGTACTGCCCCCCGCCCAGTTACTGCTGAGGGCTGAACACAGTGAGTAAAGCATGTGGTGAAGAGAGAGAAGGCATCAGTGGCACCAGTGGAGGATGGGAATGGCATAGGTGTTTGGAGAGATGTGTTGTGGATTCTTAGAGAACGTTCAAGGTTTCATTTGTCCCCTTCACCACAGGGTAGTGTGACGTTTCCAGATGTTGCTGTGTACTTCTCCTGGGAGGAATGGAGGCTCCTTGATGAGGCTCAGAGACGCCTGTATCTGGATGTGATGCTGGAGAACTATGCACTTATATCCTCACTGGGTAAGACCTTCAGCCTCCCTACTGACCTGGGCTGGCCTCTGTATCCTGCCTCACGCCCCAGAAGGTGCTCTGTCCTCACATGGTGTAGGCACTGCTTGCTTCCCCAGTGTTCTGGGTAGTTGTGGTTAATAGGGCTGGGGTGTTTGCACTGCCCTTTTTTCTCCCCTACAGCCCTAATACCTGCTATACTGAACTGTCACAGGGAAGGGTTTGTGGTTCATAGTCTTGCAGTAAGGCCTTTGGGTGCAGCTTTCTCGCCCTTTCCCTGAATGGGTCAGTGTGTCCAGATCCATGTGGTTGCCCCTCCTTTAGCTGACAATTCTGTTTCTGCCTGTTTATGGAATTGCAGCCATTGTCATGGGGACTACTTACGTGAGCATTGGCTACTCTTGATCTCTCTCCTATATAGTTCTTTTTATGATGTTTAGACCTCTTGTTTCCATTTCGTCCTGTCGTCCCAACTTTATTGAGATATAACTGATAAAATTGTATGTACCTAATATATATAATGTAATGATTTGATATATATATAATGAAACAATTATCACCATGAAATTTATTAACACACCTATCACCAGACATAACCTTTTTTCTTTTGTGTGTGTGAGAATACTTAGGATTTGTTAGCAAATTTCAATTACACAATACAATATTAATGACTGTAGTCACTATTCTGCACATTTGGTTCTTAGAACTTACTCATAACGAAATGTTTTTGACCATCTCCCCGTTTTTCTAGCTCTCAATATTTGGCATTCTACTTTATGCTTCTCTAAGTTTGACTTTTAAAGATTCTGTATTTAATAAACTGTTTGTTCTTCTCTCTGTGGCTTGTTTCATTTAGCATAATGTCCTCTAGGCCCATGCTTGTTGCAAGTGGCAGTTTTTCCTTTTTCTTGTCTGAATATTCCTGCACACATAATCATGGGAAAGTTGGTACATGTTTGTGTGTGTACCATATTTTATCACTTCATCCAGTAATGAACACTTTAAAATGTTTCTGTATCTTGGCTCTTTTGAATAATCCTGCAATGAATATGCACATGCACCTGTTTCATGAAGATACTGGTTTTGTTCCTTGGAATATATACCCAGAAGTTGGTCTGTTTGATAATATGGTAGTTCTGCTTTCAATATTTTGATGAATATTTGTGGTATTTTCCATGACTACGTTAATGTACATTCTTTGCAACCATGTGCAATGGTTCCCTTTTCTGTGTGTCCTTGCTAGCATGTTACCCCTCATTTTAAAAAGAAATCATTTTTGGCTGCACTGAGTTTTTGTTGCTGTGTGTGAGGTTTCTCTAGTTGAGATCAGTGGGGGCTACTCTAGTTGTGATGCATGGGCTTCTTTTTTTTTTTTAATTGGCGGCTAATTATTTTTACAGTATTGTAGTGGGTTTTGCCATACACTGACATGAATCAGCCATGGGTGTACATGTGTTCCCCATCCTGAACCCCTCTCCCACCTCCCTCCCCATCCCATCCCTCAGGGTCATCCCAGTACACCAGCCATGAGCACCCTGTCTCATGCATCAAACCTGGACTGGCGATCTGTTTCACATATAATACACATGTTTCAATGCTGTTCTCTCAAATCATCCTACCCTCGCCTTCTCCCATGGAGTCCAGCAGTCTGTTCTTTACATCTGTGTCTCTTTTGCTGTCTCGCATATAGGGTCATCGTTACCATCTTTCTAAACTCCATATATATGTGTTAATATACTGTATTGGTGTTTTTCTTTGTGACTTACTTCACTCTGTATAATAGACTCCAGTTTCATCCACCTCATTGGAACTGATTCAAAGATGCATAGGCTTCTGATTGCAGTGTCTTCTTCTGCTGTGGAGCACAGGCTCTAGGGCAAGTGGGCTTCACTAGTTGTGGCCCATGGGCTCAGTCACCCTTCAGCATATGGAATCTTTCTGCACCAGGGATCAAACTTGTGTCCCATGCATTGGCAGTTGGGTTCTTAACCACTGGACCACCCTGTGCGGGGGTGGGGGAGGGGTGGTTAAGTTTTTTTTAAAGATTCGTTTATTTTTGGCTGTGCTGAGTCTTCATTACTGCATTTGGACTTTCTCTAGTTGTAGCAAGCAGGTCAACTTAGTTCCTTGACCAGGGATTGAACCAGGGTCATTGCAGTGAAAGCGCTGAGTCCTAACCATCAGATCTCTAGGGAATTCCCCTAGCTTTGTTTTCTTGAGGTTTTTTGTTTATTTTATAATAATCCTTTGACTACTTGCTAAGTTTTGTGGTTTTATATATAAATTGTCAGATTTTTTATTCTATTTCTGTGAAAAATGTCCTTGGGATTTCGATTGAGATTGCATTCAATCTGTAGATTGCTTTAGGTAGTATGGACATTTTATTTTTTTTTTTTTCAAGTTTTTTTTTTTTTTATTTAAATTTAATACTGTTAATTCATCCAGTCAGTGAGCACGTAATTTCTTTCCATTTGTATCTTTTTCAATCTTTCAACAATGTCTTATAGTTTTTCATGTATAGGTCTTCATCCTTCTTGGTTAAATATTCCTAGGTATTTTATTATTTTTGTTGGAATTATAAATGGCATTGTTTTAATTTTTTGCTAGCTCACTGTTCAAGTTTAGAAATTGAACTGCTTTTTGTATGTTGATTTTGTACCCTGCAACTTTGTTGGTTATTTCTAATAGATTATTGGTGGAGTCCTTCGAGTTTTCTATGTGTAAAACCATGATATCTGCAAATAGTGAAAGTTTTACTTCTGCCTTTCCATTTTGGATGCGTTTTTTTTTTTCCTTTTTTTTTTTTCCCCCTTGCCTGACTGCTCTTTGCTAGGACTTTTGATATTACATCGAATAAGAGTGGAGATCGTGGACATCCTTTTCTTGTTCCTGATTTTAGAGGGATAGCTTTTGACATTTCACCATTGAGCTTGATGTCAGCTGAAGGATTTTCCATCTATGGCTTTTATTATGTTGAGGTATGTTCCTTCTTTACCCACTTAATTCAGAGTTAATATTTTGTTCAGGATTTTTGCATCTGTGTTTATCAGAGATGCTGTCCTATAATTTTGTCTGTGTTGTCTTCATCTGGTTTTGGTATCTGGTGATGTTGCCATTGTAAAATGAGCTAGGAAGCATTCCTTTCGCCAATATTTTGAAAGAGTTTGAAAAGGGTAGGTATTTAATCTTTTTTGAATGTTTGGTAGAAGTCACCTGTGAAGCCAGGATTTTTATTTCCCTATATATGCCTACAGTAAGCAGTTATTGCTCTAAATTTCCCTCTTTGAACTGCTAAGGTATTTTTTGGTTTCTTCTGAGATCCATTATTTTTCCATGATTCTGTTGTTTAATTTCCACATATTTGTGAATTTTCCAGTTTCCTCCTTGTTACTGATTTTTTGCTTCAATCCATTGTGGTCAGCAAAGGTACTTTATATCATCTCAGCCTGCTTACGTGTGTTAGACCTGGTTTTATAGCCTATAGCGCGTGATCTGCTCTGGGCGGTGTTCTGTATGCAGTTGGACGTTATATTTTGTATATGTCCATTTGATCTAAAGTATATTTTCACGTGCAAAGTTTTTTTTACTGAATTTCTGTCTGGATGATCTACCTATTGTTGAAAGGAGAATACTGAAGCCTCTAGCTCTTTTTTTTTTTTTCCCCCTAATTTTATTTATTTGTTTGACTGTGTCAGGTCTTAGTTGCAGTACACAGGATCTTTTTTGTTTCATCACTTGAAATCTTTTGTTGAGGTACATGGACTCCCTAGTTGTGGCGCATGGGCTTCAGTATTCACAGCACACAGGCCCTGCACTGTGGTGAGCTGGCTCTGGAACTCATGGGCTCAGAAATTGTAGCATGCCAGCTTAGTAGCTCTGTAGCATGTGAGATCTTAATTACCTTACTAGGGATCAAACCCCTGTCCCCTGCATGGCAAGGTAAATTCCTAACCACCAGACCACCAGGAGAGTTCTGTGACGCCCCTTGTTACTGGGTTGTTATCCGGCTTTTAGATCGGTTAACATTTCATGCATACATTTTCATGCTACGATGTTCAATGCAGATACACTGACTATTGTTATAGACCCTTGATTAACTCTTTTATCATTATATCATGATATCATATCATTTGTCTTTTGTGGCAGGGTTTTACTTTATGTTTGTTTTGTCTGAAGCTATACAGTATTTATGCTGACTTCCAGTTTTCCATTTGCATGGAGTATCTTTATGTTGCCTTCATTTTGAGCTCTGTGTGTCCTTAGTACTGATGTGTGAGTCTTTTTTTTGACAACATAAAATTCGGTCTAATTTGATTGCTGTTTTTGTTTTAAGATTTTGATGTGGACTATTTTTAAAGTCTTTATTGAATTTGTTACAGTATTGTTTCTGTTTTCTGTTTTGGTTTTTTGACAGAGGCATGTGGGATATTAGCTCCCCTACCAGGGATTGAACCCACACTCCCTGTATTGGAAGGTGAAGTTTTAACCACTGGATCTCCAGGGAAATCATGGCCACTGTTTATTGTTTTCTGGCTGTTTTGTTGTTGATGCAGATGCAAATTTGTGATGAGCTTGACCCTTCCCTGTAGTCAATATGTACTTCACCTGCATTTCTTTCTGTTCAGGTTGCTGCTGTGGAACAGAGAATGCAGAGGCACCTTCTGAACGGATCACTTCTCTACAAGTGTCACAGGCTAGGACTCCGAAGGCAGCTTTGTCTACTCAGAAGATGAACCCTTGTGAGATTTGTGGTCCAGTTTTCCGCTTGGCTGAGCACCATGAAACACAACACATCCAGAAACTGTTGAGGTGTGGAGCATGTGTGAAACAATTCTGTTTTAGTGCAAACTTTCAGCAGCACCCAGAGCTGCACATGGGAGAGAAAACCCTCAGAAGCAGTGTGGACAAGGCCTCGTTTGTGAAGAGCTGCAGCTTCCATGTGTCACAGAAGCCATTTACCTGCAGGGATTTTGAAAAGGACTTCCTGACCATCATGGTTCACCTGCAGCAACAAGCTGTGAAGAAGCCAAACATAGTCACCCAGTGCGAGTCAACCTCAAATGGCAGGAAAAGTCATCACACATGGGAAGAATGCAAGAAAGCCCTTAGTCCCCCACGTACACTTGTTCAGGACGAGGGTGTCCGCACTGGCAGACCTTGTTTTGTGTGCAGTGAATGTGGGAAAGCATTCAGGTACAAATCCTCATTTGTTGTGCACCAGAGAGTCCACGCTGGAGAATGGATTCATGTGTGTGGTGAATCTGGAAAATCCTTCAGGCAAAGCTCATCCCTGTGTCAACATCAAAGCATTCAGACTGGGGCAGTGCAGTACAAGTGCAGTAAATGTGGGCAATCCTTAAGCCACAAATCTGTCCTCATTTCTCCCCACACGTGGCACAGTGGAGAAAACAGTTATGTTTGTAGTGAATGTTCGAAATCTTTTACCTCTAGCTCAGCCCTCACTTACCACCAGAGATCTCACACAGGAGAAAGGCCTTATGAGTGTAGTGACTGTGAGAAATCTTTTGTCTCTAGGCCTGCCCTCAGGTATCATCAGAGATCTCACACAGGAGAACGGCCTTATGCATGCAGTCAATGTGGGAAGACTTTTACCACTAGCTCTAACCTCCATTATCATCAAAGAGTTCACACTGGAGAAAGGCCTTATGAATGTAGTGAATGTGGAAAATCTTTTAACAATAGGTGGGTTCTCATTCAACATCAGAGAGTTCACACAGGAGAAAGGCCTTATGAGTGTACTGAGTGTGGGAAATTGTTTAAGTATGGATCCCAATTGAATCAACACCAGAAAGCCCACACTGGTGAAAAGCCTTTTAAGTGCACTGAATGTGGGAAGTCTTTTAACAATAGGTGGACACTCATTCAACACTGGAGAGTCCACACCGGAGAAAGGCCTTTTGAGTGCAGTGAATGTGGGAAGTCCTTTAATCGAAGAAATAACCTCATCTTACACCAGCGAATTCACACAGGAGAAAGGCCTTATGTGTGCAATGAATGTGGGAAATCTTTTACCTTTAGCTCCAGCCTTCGTTATCATCAGAGAGCTCACACTGGAGAAAGACCCTATGAGTGCAGTGAATGTGGGAAATCTTTTATCTCTAGGTCTGACCTCCATTATCATCAAAGAGTTCATTCTGGAGAAAGACCATATGAGTGTAGTGAATGTGGGAAATCCTTTATCCAAAGAAATAACCTCATAATACACCAGAGAATTCACACAGGAGAAAGGCCTTATGAGTGCAGTGAATGTGGTAAATCTTTTACTTGTAGTTCCACTCTCCATTATCATCAGAGAGTTCACACTGGAGAAAGACCTTACGTGTGCAGTGAATGCGGAAAATCTTTTATTACCACATCCAAATTGCGTTGTCATCAGAAAGGTCATATTGGAGAAAGGCCTTAAGAGTGCACTGAATGTGGAATATCTTTTGTAGGAAAAATCTAACCCCTTTCAACATCAGAGTTCACACAAAGGCATAGATAGGCAGGAAATGTGGTTTCAGCATTCAGTTTATGGGCACTGGAGGAAACTTTCTGAGGAGCCAATCTGTCTTAATTGACTTTCATCCATCTGTGCATAAACAGTGAGAGAATCCCTGGTTATGTGTGAAGCCTGTGTGACTGTGTTGCACTCTCCAACCTATCCAGAGTTCTTGCCACATTTATGTCACTGCCATCTCTGTTCAGTTAAGTTGCTCAGTCATGTCCGACTCTTTGCGACCCCATGAATTGCAGCACACCAGGCCTCCCTGTCCATTACCAACTCCCGAAGTCCACCCAAACCCATGTCCATTGAGTCGGTGATGCCATCCAGCCATCTCATCCTCTGTCGTCCCCTTCTCCTCCTGCCCCGATCCTCCCAGCATCAGAGTCTTTTCCAATGAGTCAACTCTTTACACGAGGTGGCCAAAGTGTTGGAGTTTCAGCTTTAGCATTATTCCTTCCAAAGAACACCCAGGACTGATCTCCTTTAGGATGGACTGGTTGGATTTCCTTGCAGCCCAAGGGACTCTCAAGAGTATTCTCCAACACCACAGTTCAAAAGCATCAATTCTTCGGCGCTCAGCTTTCTTCACAGTCCAACTCTCACATCCATACATGACCACAGGAAAAACCATAGCCTTGACTAGATGGACCTTTGTTG
>NW_011494955.1:522732-529829 GCF_000754665.1 Bison bison bison | reverse complement strand
GTGCTGTCTAGGTTGGTCATAACTTTCCTTCCAAGGAGTAAGTGTCTTGTAATTTCATGGCTGCAGTCACCATCTGCAGTGATTTTGGAGCCCCAAAAAATAAAGTCTGACACTGTTTCCACTGTTTCCCCATCTATTTGCCATGAAGTGATGGGACCAGATGCCATGATCTTAATTTTCTGAATGTTGAGCTTTAGGCCAACTTTTTTACTCTCTTCTTTCACTTTCATCAAGAGGCTTTTTAGTTCCTCTTCACTTTCTGCCATAAGGGTGGTGTCATCTGCATATCTGAGGTTATTGATATTTCTCCCAGCAATCTTGATTCCAGCGTGTGCTTCTTCCAGCCCAGTGTTTCTCATGATGTCCTCTGCATATAGGTTAAATAAGCAGGGTGACAATATACAGCCTTGACGTACTCCTTTTCCTATTTGGAACCAGTCTGTTGATCCATGTCCAGTTCTAACTGTTGCTTCCTGACCTACATACAGGTTTCTCAACAGGCAGGTCGGGTGGTTTGGTATTCCCATCTCTTTCAGAATTTTCCGCAGTTTATTGTGATCCACACAGTCAAAGGCTTTGGCATAGTCAATAAAGCAGAAATAGATGTTTTTCTGGAATTCTCTTCCTTTTTTCATGATCCAGCAGATGTTGGCAATTTGATCTCTGGTTTCTCTGCCTTTTCTAAAACCAGCTTGAACATCTAGAAGTTCACAGTTCACATATCGCTGAAGCCTGGCTTGGAGAATTTTGAGCATTACTTTACTAGCATGTGTGATGAGTGCAATTGTGTGGTAGTTTGAGCATTCTTTGGCATTGCCTTTCTTTGGGATCCGAATGAAAACTGACCTTTTCGAGTCCTGTGGCCACTGCTGAGTTTTCCAAATTTGCTGGCATATTGAGTGCAGCACTTTCACAGCATCATCTTTCAGGATTTGAAATAGCTCAACTGGAATTCCATCACCTCCACTAGCTTTGTTTGTAGTGATGCTTTCTAAGGCCCACTTGACTTCACATTCCAGGATGTCTGGCTCTAGGTGAGTGATCACACCATCGTGATTATCTTGGTCGTGAAGATCTTTTTTGTACAATTCTTCTGTGTATTCTTGCACCTTAATATCTTCTGCTTCTGTTAGGTCCATACCATTTCTGTCCTTTATCGAGCCCATCTTTGCATGAAATGTTCCCTTGGTATCTCTAATTTTCTTGAAGAGATCTCTAGTCTTTCCCATTCTGTTGTTTTCCTCTCTTTCTTTGCATTGATCACTGAGGAAGGCTTTCTTATCTCTCCTTGCTATTCTTTGGAACTCTGCATTCAGATGTTTATATCTTTCCTTTTCTCCTTTGCTTTTCACTTCTTTTCTTTTCACAGCTATTTGTAAGGCCTCCCCAGACAGCCATTTTGCTTTTTTGCATTTCTTTTCCATGGGACTGGTCTTGATCCCTGTCTCCTGTACAGTGTCACGAATCTCCGTCCATAGTTCATCAGGCAGTCTTACCTATCAGATCTAGTCCCTTAAATCTATTTCTCACTTCCACTGTATAATAATAAGGGGTTTTATTTAGGTCATACCTGAATGGTCTAGTGGTTTTCCCTACTTTCTTCAATTTAAGCCATCTCTGTGGTCAAGGCCATCTCACACCTACCACCTCGCAGTCCACATAATGTGCTCAGGGAAATTTAACTCTGTCCTCCCATGTATTGGCCAAATCAGGAGTTACCTGAGCCCTAGGGGGTCTTTCCGTCCTCTACAGTGTTGGGCATAGACCTAACCCAACACTGATCCATAGAACGTCATTTGAGTTTGCTGGTAGTGCTCCAAAAAAGACGACAGTTTTAAGGGACATGTTGGTGTCATGTGATACTTGTGATGAGTATGTCCAGCTTGCAAGTCATGGACTCCAGAGCTCAGCTACACATTGCTTTGAACAGTAACTAAAGGCCTTACCGTTGAAGTCGTCCTTAATCTTGACAGTTCTGTTCCTGTGTAGGGTAGTTTAGAAACTAGTACAGATTTCTAGTCTACAGGCAGGAAGGAGGGGAGAAATTTTTATAGATCTTCCGTGCTGTACCTGAGGAGGGGCAGCATCATGGCAGGAAGTAACTTTGTGGTTTTGACCAAATTTGCATTACTGCCCAGAGCCTCCTAGGAGAGACTGAAGGACTTTCTCTTCATTTGGAGCCTGTATGTTATATTTTTTGAGTCTCAGATGACTCTTAAGGAAGGGGAGTGGTTCTGAGAACCACATCATTTTTTTCTCTTACTTGGAGTTAAGATCACAGAGATTCCCACCACTGTTGTCAGAATGTCTTCCCGAGGTCTACAAAGATCCACATTCCTTGATGGCCACAATCCACTGGTTGTCATTGGTTGTAAGAGAACCCTGATAGATACAGAACGGTTGTAAGGGGAACCATAATAAGTATGGAAACTCTGGTATATAGTGTAGAAGACTGCAGCCAATTAGATGAAATGTACCTCTTCTAAAAATGTAGCTAGAGGGAATTCCCTGGTGGTCCAGTGGTTAGGACTTACACGATTTCACTGCCAAGGGCCCTGGTTCAATCCCTGGTTGGGGAACTAAAATCCCTTAAACCTCAAAGCGTCGCCAAAATAAAGCAAAAGTGTAGCCAGCAATGTTTCTGTGACTCTGCAAGATCACAGATCCTGCAAACCTCAGGACTTGTGGGCACGCCTGTCTTATGTAGCTAAGGATGCTGTCAGGGAAATTAGTCAGGCTTTGAGGATCGCTGTAGCCTCTCAGTGATGTTCACCTCAAGGCCCTTACCATGCAGGGAGGAAAAAAGGGAAGAGGTTTCATATTCCGAGGATGTGGCTCTCGGCTAGTGTGGCACTCCTCCTGATGGATAGAGATGTTCGTAGCTCCCTGTATTTGCTGCTACTCAGACAAGACTGGCCTTCCAGAGGGCATAAGGAGAAAGCTGCTGGAGTCAGTACAGGGCTTCTTAGCCTGTTTTCCGTAAAGAGTGGGCATGGGCTTTTGTTGTTTTTTTTTTTCTTGAGCCAGTTTTTAAAGCTTTATAAGGATACAATTTTCATGTAATTAACAGCTTATAAGTAAAATATACAGTTTTACAAATTTTGACATGTGTACAGACCTCTGAAAACATCATCCTACTCTTGAGAATGACCAGATCTGTCATGGTGTATTTACCTCATGTCTTTTTATCATCTCTTCTTGCTTTCCCACCTCTCCAGGTAACCGTTTACTCTCCCTTATAATAGATAACCTTTGCATTTTCTTATGTCATGGGACTAAGCTGTTCTTTTTTTTTTTTTTCCCTGGTTTTGTTTGTTTTGTAATTACTTTGAGATATGGGTATCTCTTTTTTTCCCTGAGTAATATTCTTATCTTTGGATATGCCACTGTTGATTTACTTATCCATCTCTTTATGGTTCTTCAGGTTATTTCTAGGCTGTGACTATTGGAAGTAAACCTGTTACAAACATTTGTGTTAGTTTACATGGATGTGTGTTTCTTTGATTTTGTGTCAGTAACTTAAACTGGGATGTCTGAGTTACAGGATAGATCTAAAATGATTGTACTTTTTTTTTTGGCATATTAACTAGCAGTATGCTTCTTCTACATCCCTGCTAATGCTTGATATGATTTATAGCAGCCCTTTTTAAAAACTGAATAGTGCTATCTCGAGGCTTCCCCAGTGGCCTAGTGGTAAAGAATCCACCTGCAATTCAGGAGACACGAGTTTGATCCCTAGGTTGGGAGGATCCCCTGGAGGAGGAAATGGCAACCCATGCCAGTATTCTTGCCTAGAGAATCCCATGGACAATGGAGATTGGTGGGCTGCAGTCCAGTGGTCACAAAGAGTTGGACATGACTGAGTGACTGAGCATGCACATACAGAGTGCCATCTCAGTGTGACTTTAATTGCATTTTTTAATGATTTGTGGTTTTGAGCACTTTGCAAGTCTTTGCCACCTGTATATCTGTTTCTGTGCTGTTTCACTTCTTATTTGCTATTTTTTAATATGCATTATGACAGTTTCCCAATTCATTTACAAATAAGACACTGAAACAGCAAAGACATGTGGAATTTTATTCTTTCTTAAATGAGTAACATTTGCCATATGGAATCATTGTTTTTAATACAGGTAGGATATTTCCTCATTTTTCTTCAAATTTTCTGAGTTATGCACAATGTCATGACCACACCCCACACATATTTAAGGTCAGTCTGCCTTATAAACATGACCTCCATTACTTAAACCCAGGTATTCAATAATACAACAAATGTAGTCTTACTTTATAGTGTTTCCCAATCACCACTAATTTGGAATGTGGTCAGAGAAGGAGCTGAAACTTTCTTTGTGTGTATATGTGTTTGTATTTGGCTGTGCCCTGTGGCCTGTGGGATCTTCGTTTCCTAACCAGGGATGGAACCCGCACCCCCTGCATGGAAGCATAGAGTCTTTTATTTTTTTGAACTTTCTATTTTGTAGTAGAGTATAGCTGATTAAGAATGTTGTGATAGTGTCATGTGAACAGTGAAGGGACTCAGCCATACAGTATACATGTATCCATGCTCCCCCAAACTCCCCTCCCATCCAGGCTGCCATATGACATTGAGCAGAGTTCCTTGTGCTAGAGTAGGGCCTAACTGTCCTGGAGGTGTGAAGCCACTGGACTGCCAGGGAAGTCCTGTGGAGCTGGAAAATTCTACCCAAGTTCCACCAGGCTTTTGGTGGAAAACTGCACATGTGCAGGAGGAGACTTTACCAGGCAGGCAGGCAGCAGCTCAGGGCACCATGACCTGACTGAGGCTCAGAGGCCTCAAAGACATAACTTACTGACCAGAGGGTAGGCGTGTCCCTGAACACACTGGAGCATCCCTGGAAAACCTCACTGGCCTGACCTTTTTAGCGTCAGGGTATCTGAGTGGTCATGCTATTCTGAGTTGCCCCGTCTGACTCACTGGTTACTTTGCAAGGGCTTCTTACACCAAACTCTCCAAAACTCTATCTCTCCCTTTCTGTAACTGTTGACTATTTGCAACTGCTTTTACCTTCTGTGGATCTCACCACATTTGGCTGCTTTTCCAGACACTTGGACTTCAGGGCCACTACTCACTCCTGGTTGGGGCAGGGTCTCAAGAACTGGGGTGGGAGTGTACAGGGCAGGGGCCTGGGGCATGCACTCTTCGCTCTATACCTTAGGAGGGACATGTATCAAGTCTGTGGGGACACCTGTGATCTAAGGTTGTATCTCAGGAGGAGGAATACGGGTACAGTGGTAATGGAGGAGCACAGTAGAGAGTGCCAGATCCAAAATGTCAGTTGGGGGGGCTGGGATGGTACAGGGGCCGCAGGAGACGCCTAGCATGTGTCTGCCCATTGTGGAGAGGCACAAAGGACCCTCTGCGCTGAATCCTTGCTTCTCCCTCTAAAATCACCAAAGGCTAGGCCCTGCCCAGAGTTCCTGGCAGATCTGCCCCTGGAGGCTTCTGAGGGAGGCAGCGCAGTTCATGGGGGTCCACAGGCTCTCCAACTTAGCCAGTAGTACCCCACCATCCGTCACTCATGCATCCAGTGGTGGTTCAGTCGCCCAGTTGTGTCCAACTCTTTGCAACTCTATGGGCTGCGGCATGCCAGGATTCCCTGTCCTTCCCTTGTCCTGTCAGAGAAACCCGTGTCCATAACTTTGGTGCACCCTGGTAACAGCATGCACAAGTTGGGATTCTGCCTCTGAAGTGAAAAGGCAGGATTCAGCCTCTGAGTCAAAAATCTCATTTTTGGCCTCTGGAGCCAACTAGGGACTCACTAAGTGATTGGATTATCTAGGATAAATTATATTGTATATTGGTGCTTCCCAGGTGGTGGCGCTAGTGGTAAAGAATCCACCTGCCAATGCAGGTGGTTTGAACCCTGAGACAAGAGTTCGATCCCTGGGTCAGGAAGATCCCCTGGAGCAGGGCATGGCTACCCAGTCCAGTATTCTTGCCTGGAGAATGCCATGGACAGAGGAGTCTGGCGGGTTACAGTCCACGGGGTCGCAGAGCCGGACATGACTGAAGCGAATGAGCACACACATATGAGCTGGCTGTTTCATGGAGTCTGAAATAGTATCTTTTCGCCAACAAGCAAAGCCTCTCCCTCCTTTGAGGTATAAGAACCACTGTCCAGCGTTCCTCGTTCGAAGAAGGCAATGGCACCCAACTCCAGTACTTTTGCCTGGAAAATCCCATGGATGGAGGAGCCTGGTGGGCTGCAGTCCGTGGGGTCGCGCAGAGTCGCACACGACTGAGCGACTTCCCTTTCACTTTTCACTTTCATGCATTGGAGAAGGAAATGGCAACCCACTCCAGTGTTCTTGGCTGGAGAATCCCAGGGACGGGGGAGCCTGGTGGGCTGCCGTCTATGGGGTCGCACAGAGTCGGACACGACTGAAGCGACTTAGCAGCAGCAGCAGTCCAGCGTTCCTCCCTAGTCCGTTTAGCTTACGTGTGTGCTCAGTCGCCTCCGACTCTTCGCGACTCCTTGGACTGTAGTCCGCGCCAGGCCCCTCTGTACATGGGATTTCCCAGGCAAGAATAACTGGAGTGGGTTGCCCTTTCCGTCTCCAGGGGATCTTCCCGACCCAGGGATCGAAGCCTGCACTGGTTGGCCGATTGTTTACCACTGTGCCACCTGGGAGTGGATGCCACGGTCCCTCAGGGGGTTGCAAAACCAATGCTTCAGATGAACAATAACTCTGTTCACTGCGCCTCCAGAGCGCAGAAACAGAAGAGGGCATGCCGAGAAGCTTCAATTAAGAGGCAAAGACCAATCAGAGCGAGGGATTCCTGCGCCAGCGTCTCGCTTTGGGGAGGGACTTCCGGCGTCGTCGTTGGGGCAGTGATTTTTTCGCGCCCGTTGGGTCCTTTCCGGCTGCAGACCGTTGTGTCGGGATCTAGGTCACCGCACCAAGAGGGTCCGAGAGGAGAGCCTGTACCCGCTGCACAGAGCCAGATCTGAGACTCGGCGACGCCGCCCGGGGTGACCCGCTCTAGGCCCAGGAGAGGCCCTGCTGTGCCCGAGTTCTCAGGCCGCTTCCGGACCCGCTCCGGCCAGAGCCCGATG
>NW_011494955.1:505969-522632 GCF_000754665.1 Bison bison bison | reverse complement strand
CAGAGTCCGATGGCGGCGGCGGCGCTGAGGGACCCGCCTCAGGTAAACGCTCGATCTCCGGGCCTCACCGCCCTCACCCCACCAGACACTAAAGCTCCGAGCGCGAGGCTCCAGCTCAAGCGCCCGCAGCCGCGGGATCTAGGACGGTGGGGCGGTCGTGGGTGGGGCCCTGTGTCTGACAGTGTGATGGCGCGTGGGAGAGGGTGACAGGCGGAGGGACCCCCAGGCGCAGAGGCTTGGAGGTCGGACTGAGGCAGGAGGATGGGGAAACCTGGGTCCGTCTTATATGTGCAGTGTGAGGTGAAATCAGGCCTGGCCTGGCAGAGAGAGGTTGTTCCTTTATTCTGAGGGACTTGGGAACCATGGAGAGTTTTGAATGGACAAGGAACACTGTCAGGGCTTTAAAAGTTTTCAAAAACCTACTCCGAGAAGGAACGTACTGGAATGGGGTGACAGAGAAAGGCACAGGAAGTTGAGTCTTCGTCTAAGGTCTCAGGGTCTGATAAGAGGCAGCACTGAGGACTGAAGCGCAGAGGTTAGTTAGGTTGACGTCACTAGGTTCCAGTGCCAGGTGGGGATACAGGCGAGCTGATACACATTGAGCCCAGCCATGGTTGCCTTCCTTTCCCCCCAGGTCCTGAAGGTTGAAAAGGCACATATGGAACCTACCTAAAGCAGGAGAGGATGTCCCAGCCCCTCTCTGGTTCTGGGTGGCTAATACTGAAACAAAGTTCAGAGGGAAAGTAGGCAGTGCTTCAAAACAGCATTCAGGACTTCTCTGGGTGTGGGAGCCCTCAGAGTTCTGGGATAATACTAGATCATGTTTGATTTTGTTAAGCATGCTCTGGATGTCATATTCCAGGTACATAGGTGAGTCCACAGAGATGCCTGTGATGTGGGGCAGGGTGGTGGGAGAGCTGCGAGAGTGCAACTGTGGGGTCTGAAGATGTGAAGGAGTTTTGGTCAGCTGATGTGCACATCAAGAGGAAGTGCGAATTGAGGGCCCACAGGCCCTGGTGCTGGGGACTTAAGGGTAACAATGAGACCATGTTTGGCTGTGTCTTAGAGGCACAATGTGGGAGTCCTCAGGGGAATTACCTCGTGGGAGGGATGGGGCCCTATATGCCAGGCCCAGAGTTTAGGTGGAGTTTATCCCTCCTGGGCACCGCCTTTTGTGGCTGAGGGCTCAACAGTGATTAACGGGACAGTGAAGAGACATCAGGCATCACTGGCACCAGACCCTGAGTGGACGAACTATGGGGGAAGATGACTGGAATAGATGTGTGAGATGGATTGTGGGTTTTCAGAGAGAGAATGTTTCTGGTTTCAGCTATCTCATTCATGACAGGGTGGTGTGACCTTTGAGGACGTTGCCCTGTCCTTTAGTTGGAAGGAATGGAAGCTCCTTGATGCGGCTCAGAGACGCCTGTACCATGATGTGATGGTGGAGAACTATGCACTTATATCCTCACTGGGTAAGACTGTCACCCTCCCCAGACTGACCTGGGCTAGGCTCTGGATCTTGCCTCACCCTCCTTTCCTCAAGGGGTGCTCTGTTCAAACACATGCACCTTGGGCACTGTTTGTTTCCTCGGCTTTCTGGTTAGTTGTTTTGATAGGTAGGGCTGGGTTGTTTGCACTGCCCTTGTCTCGCCTTGTAGCCCCAATTATTATTTCCAAAAAGAAGGAAATAATATTACTGTTTTCCTTTACAGGGTCATTGTAAGAATTAAATGAGATACTGATATATTATTGAAATATCTATATATATATATATGAAATATATATAGTATTGAAACTATTTCAATACTAATAATTGAATAAGCATAGGGATTTCTGTACTCAAACCTCATATGGATTTATTTGAAGTCAGCAATCTTGCAGTGAGGCTAATGGATTGCATCTTCCTTCCCTTTTACCTGACCAGGTGGTGTATCCAGATCCATGGCGCTTCTGTGTCCCTGGTTTTGTTCCCTTTTATTATCTCACATTTCCTCATGTCTCTGTATGCCAAGAGTTAAAGGCATTGTCATGGTCATAACCTGGATCATGGGCTGTTTTTCAAGGATATCCTTTATGGTTCTGTCTGTAGTGTTTAGATCTCTTTTTTGCTTTTCTCTTATTGCGTTATAATTAACAGTACTGTATACATTTAAAGTGTACAGGGAGTTCCCTGATGGTCCTGTTATTAGGATTAGTTCTTTCATTCCTGTGACCTGGGTTCAATTCCTGTTTGGGGAACTAAGATCCCACAAACCTTGAGGTGGTGAACTCTGGGGGAGGATGACTGGAATAGATGTGAAGATGTGAACTGAATTGTGGGTTCTCAGAGAATGCTTATGGTTTCATCTATCTCATTCATGACAGATGGTGTCATGAATGAAGACAGCCAAAAAAAAAAAAATGTATACAGTGTTATGATTTTATATATATACACACGTATTATGAAATGAGGGCTATAATAAAGTTAATTAACATATCCGTTTCCTGATCTATTTACCTTTTTCATATGTGTGAGAACACTTAGATCTACTCTCTTAGCACATTTGAAGTGTACAATTGAGCATTATTAACTATAGTCTCTGTGCTATATTAGATCCCCAGAGCTTATTCACCTTATAACCAACCACCATTTTCTGTAGACCTGAGCCCCCATTCTTTGTTTCTGTGCTTTCAACTCTCTTTTTCAAGATTCCATATATAAGTGATAGCATACAGTATTTGGGCTTCCCTCGTGGCTCAGATGGTAAAGAATCTGTCTGCAGTGCAGGAGCCCTGGGTTCGATCCCTGGGTTGGAAAGATCCCCTGGAGAAGGAAATGGCTACCCACTCCAATATTCTTGCCTGGAGAATTCCATGGACAGAGGAGCCTGGTGGGCTGTGGTCCATGGGGTCACAAAGAATCAGACATGACTGAGCGACTTTCATTCATTCAGTCATACAGTATTTGTTTTTCTCTGGCTTATTTTACTTTGTGTTAAGCCCTCCAGGTTCAGCAATGCATGCTTTCCTTTTTTGGCTGAGTGATAACTCCAGTGTGTATAAATACCAGACTATCCATTTATTCGTGTACAGATACAGGCAAGGCACACCTCACAGATATTGCAGGTTTGGTTCCAGACCACCACAATAAAAAGTGAGTATGACCCTAAAGCAAGTGACAAAGTTTTGTTTCCCAGTGAATGTAAGTGTTACGTTCACGCTGTGCAGTAGCCTAAGTGTGCAATAGCATTATATATAAAATGACAACAAATATACTTTAGTTAAAGAGAAGTCTTCATTGCTAGAAAAATGTTAACTGTCATCTGAGCTGTATCTTTTTGCTCATGGAGGGTCGTCCCTTAATTTTGACTGATCGAGGTGCTGATTAATCAGGTTGCTGAAGGCTGGGGTGGCTATGGCAATGTTTTCACATAAGACGATGAAATTTCTCGCATGAATGGACTCTTCCTTTCATGAATGATTTCTCTGTAGTATGGAATGCTGTTTGATAGCATTTTGCACACAGTAGAAATTGTTTCAAGGTTGGAATCAATCTTGTCAAACCCTATTGCTGCTTTATCAACTAAGTTTATGTAATATTCTAAATCCTTTATTATCATTCCAACATTCTTCACAGCACTTTCACCAGTATACTCCATCTCAAGAAGTCATTTTCTTTTCTCATCTGTTAAAGTTTTGTTCTGAGATTGCAGCAATTCAGTTCTCTTCTAGCTCCATTCTAATTCTAGTTCTCTTGTATTTTCCACCACATCTACAGTTACTTCCGTCACTGAAGTCTTGAACCCCTCAAAGTCACCCATGAGACTGGTCTTCAATCAACTTTTCTCCAGATCCTGTTAGTGTTGATATGTTGATCTTTTCCCATGGTTCATAAATATTCTTAATGGCATCTAGAATGATGAATCCTTTCCAGAAGGTTTTCAATTTACTTGACCTGGATATATGAGAGGAATCAGGCCTTCCCAAGTGCTCAGTGGTAAAGATTCCAAGTGCCAACGTAGGAGACATGGGTTTGATCCCTGGATTGGGAAGATCCCCTGGAAAAGGAAATGGCAACTCACTCTAGTATTCTTGCCTGGGAAATCCCATGGAAAGAGGAGCCTGGTAGGCTACAGTCCACGGGGGTCAAAAAAGAGTCAGATGTGACTTAGAGACTAAACAACAACAACAATTAGAGGAATTCTTATCTATGGTGTCTATAGCCTTATGAAATGTATTTCTTAAGGTTGGCAGTCTAGTCTACTTGATCCATGGGCTACAGAATGGATGTTGTTGTACTAGGCATGGAAACAACATTAATGTACATCTCCATCAGAGCTCTTGGGCGACTGGGTACATTTTCAGTGAACAGTAATATTTTGAAAACAATCTTTTTTTCAGAGCAGTAGGTCTCAACAGTAGTCTTAAATTATTCAGTAAACCATATTATAAATATATGCGCTGCCGTCCGGGCTTTGTTGTCCCGTTTATAGAGTATATGAAGAGTAAATCTAGCATAATGCTTTAGGACCCAAGATTTTCAGATCAAAGAGCATTGGCTTCACCATCTAGTCACCAGCTGCATTAGCCCCTAACGAGAGAGTTTAACTTATCCTTTGAAGCCAGGCATTGACTTCTCTCTCACTGTGAAAGTCCTAGATGACATCTTCTTCCAGCATAAGACTGTTTCATCTACATTCAAAATCTGTTGTTTAGTGTCGCAGTGTTTATTCATTAGCTTAGCTAGATCTTTTGGATAACTTTGGTACAGCTTCTACATCAGCATTTGCTGCTTCACCTTGTGCTTCTGTGTTATGCAGACAGTTTCTTTCCTTGAACCTCATGAACTAACCTGAGCTAGCATCAAACTTTTTTTTTTTTTTTTTCAGCTTCTCACTTCTCTCAGTCATCACAGAATTGGAGAGGGTTAGGGATTGACTCCCTTAGGCTTTGGCTTAGGGAACGTTATGCCTGGCTTGATCTTGTATTGTTGTTCAGTCACTAAGTTGTGTCTGACTCTGCGACCCAGTGGACTGTAGCACACCAGGCTCCACTGTCTCCGGGAGTTTGCTCAAACTCATGTCCATTGAGTTGGTGATACCACCCAACTATCTCCTCCTCTGTTGCCTCCTCCTCCTCCTGCTTTCAGCCTTTCCCAACATCAGCGTCTTTTCCAATGAGTCCGCTCTTTGAATCAGATAACCAGAGTATTGGAGCTTCAACATGGGTCTCCCCATTGAATATTCAGGGTTGATTTCCTTTAGGAGTGACCATTTTCCTCTCCTTGCAGTCCATCTGACTCTCAAGAGTCTTCTGCAGCATCACAGTTCCAAAGCATCAATTCTTTGGCACGCAGCCTTCTTTATGGTCCAACTCTCATATCCGTACATGACTGCTGCAAAAAATGTAGCTTTGACGATACAGACCTTTGTTGGCAAAGTGATGTCTCTGCTTTTTAATTAATATGCTATCTAGGTTTGTTATAACTTTCCATTCAGGGAATAAGTGTCTTTTAATTTCATGGCTGCAGTCACAATCTGCAGTGATTTTGGAGTCCAAGAAAATAAAATCTGTCACCACTTCCACATTTTCCCCCTTTGATTTGCCATGAAGTGATGGGACCAAATGCCATGATCTTAGTTTTTTGAATGTTGAGTTTTAACCTAACTTTTCACTTTCCGCTTTGACTCTCATCAAGAGGCTCTTTAGTTCTTCTTCACTTTCTGCCATTAGAGTTTGGGCTCACTATTCTGTTCCATTGGTCTATGTGTCTTCTTTTATGCCAGTAACATAATATGTCGATTACTGTAGCTTTGTACTACTCTGAAATCAGGAAGTATGATGCCTCTCGCTTGTCCTTCGTTGTCAAGATTGCTTTTGCTATTTGGAATTTTTTGTGGTTCCCTATGAATTTTAGGATTGTTTGTTTCTGCGGAAATGTCTTTGGAATTTTGATATGGATTGTTTTCTATCTGTAAATTGCTCTTGGTAAAATTAACAATATTCATTCTTGAAATCCTAGAACACTGGATATCTTTTCATTTATTTATGTCTTCTCCACTTTCTTTCATCATTGTCATATAATTTTCAGAATATAAATTTCTCAACTCCTAGGTTAAATTTATTCCTGAATATTTTGTTTTTGATTCTATTTAAAATAAGGTTGTTTTCTTAATATTCTTTTCAGACAGTTTTTACATTCGTGTATATAAATATAACTGTAACCAATTTGTATATTGGGTTTTTTTTTTTTGGTCCTGCAACTTTACTGAATTCATTTAGTAGAGTAGAATTGTGGGGTTTCTAAATATGAGACTGTGCTACCTACAAACAGTTTTGCTTCTTCTATTCTTGCTGTTAAAGTGCTGGACTCAATATGCCAGCAAATTTGGAAAGCTCAGCAATGGCCCCAGGACTGGCAAAAGTCAGTTTTTATTCCTGTCCTAAAGAAGGACAATGCCAGAGAATGTTCAAACTACTGTACAGCTGTGCTTATTTCACACGCTAGCAAGGTAATGGTCAACTGAGAACTTATAGATGTACAAGTTGGATTTACAAAAGCCAGAGGAACCAGAGGTCAACTTGCCAACATTCATTGGATCGTAGAGAAAGTAAGGGAATTCCAGAAAAACATCTACTTCTGATTCATTGACTATGCTAAAGCCTTTGACTGTGTGAATCACAACAAAGTCTAGAAAATTCTTAAAGAGATGGGAGTACCAGACCACTTACTTACCTTTCTCCTGAGAAACCTGTATTCAGGTCAAAAAGCAACAATTAGAACCAGACATGCAACAATAGACTGGTTCAAAATTGGGAAAGGAGTATGATGAGGCTGTATACTGTCACTCTCTTTATTTGACATATATGCAGAGTATCTCATGCAAAATTCCAGACTGGATGAATCACTGGCTGAAATCAGGATTGCCAGCAGAAATATCAGCAACATCAGATATGCGGATAATACCACCCTAAGGGCAGAAAGTGAAGAGGAACCTCTTGATGAAGTTGAAAGAGGACAATGAAAAAGCTGGCTTAAAACTCGAATAGAAAGCTAAGATCATGGCATCTGGTCCTATCACTTCATGGCAAATAGATGGGAAAGCAATGGAAACAGTGACAGACTTTGTTTTCTTGGGCTCCAAAATCACTGCAAATGGTGACTGCGGCCATGAAATTTAAAGACCCTTGCTTCCTGGAAGAACAGCTTTATTACAAACCTAGACAGCATATTAGAAAGTAGAAACATCACTTTGCTGACAAAGGTCCGTACAGTCTAAGCTATGGTTTTTCCAGTAGTCATGTATAGATGTGAGAGTTGGACCCTAAAGAAGGCTGAGCACCGAAGAATTGATGCTTTCAAATTGTGGTGCTGGAGAAGACTCTTGAGAGTCAGTTGGACTGCAAGGAAATCAAACTAGTTAGTCCTAAAAGAAATCAACCCTGAATGTTCATTGGAAAGGCTGATGCTGAAGCTGAAGCTCTGGTACTTAGGCTACCTGGTGCAAAGAACCAACCCATTGGCAAAGACCCTGATGCTGGGGAGGATTGAGGGCAAGAGGAGAACGGGGCAACAGAAGATGAGCTGGTTGGATGTCATCACCAACTTTTTGGACATGAGTTTGAGCAAATTCGGGGAGACAGTGAAGGATGGGGAAGCCTGGTGTGTTGAAGTCCCAGAGGTGGCCCAGAGTTGGATGGGACTTAACAACTGAACAATGACATCAATTCTGGTTTGAATGCCTTTTCTTTCTTTTTCTTCCCTACTTACTCTGGCTAGGGCTTCCTGTACTGTGTTGAATAAAAACAGAAGTGATGGGCATCCTCGTCTTGTTGCTGATGTTAGAGGAAAACCTTTTTAGCTTTTGAGTGTTGAATATAATGTTGTTGTTGTTGTTGTTTAGTCATTGATTTGTGTCTCACTCTTTTGTGACCCCATGGACTGTAGCCCACCAGGCTCCTTTGTCCTTGAGATTTCCCAGGCAAGAATACTGGGGTAGGTTGCCATTTCCTTATTCAGGGACTCTTCCTGATTCAGGCATCAAAACTGTTTCCTGCTTGGCAGGCAGATTCTTTACCACTGGGCCACCTGAGAAGCCCTGAATGCGATGTTAGCTGCAGGCATATCAGATGTGTTGAGGTACATTCCTTCTATATCTAACTTGTTGAGAGTTTTTATCTTGAAAAGATATTTAACTTTATCAAATGCTTTTTCAGCATGTATAGATATGATTATGGTTTTTATCTTCCATTCTGATAATGTGTTTGTCACATTTTTTTATGTTGTACATGATGTTTAACCATCTTAGCATCCCCAGGATAAATCCTCCTTGATTGTGATGTATGATCTTTTTAATGTGCTGTTGGATTTGATTTGCAAGTATTTTGTTGAAGAGTTTTGTATCTATGTTTATCAGGGATATTGTCCTATAATTTTCTCCTCTTGTGTTATGCTTAAGTAGCTTTGATATCAGAGTAATGCTGTTCTCATAAAATGAACTTGGAAGTGTTCCTGCTTCAAGTTTTTGGAAGACTTTTGAAGGATTAATATTAAGTCTTTAAATATTAAGTGGATTTCTCAGTGATTCTGTCTAGTCCTGAACTTTGCTTTGTTGGGAGATTTTTTTTATTAGTGATTACGTCTCCTTATCAGTTACAGATCTGTTCAGATTTTCTATTTCTTCATGGTTTATTTTTGGTTGGTTTTATGTTTATAGGAATGTTATTCATTTCTTTAGGTTATCTAATTTGTTGGTGAAGAAATGTTCATTGTAATTTCTTCTGATTGATTGTATTCCTGCAGTATGAGTTGTGATATCTCCTCTCCTATTTCTGACTTTGAGTCTTCGCTCTTCATAATCTAACTAAAGGCCTGTCAATCTAACTAAAGGCCTTATGTCTTCTAAGAAACTGACTCGTGGGAATTCCCTGGTGTCCAGTGGTTAGGACTCTGTACTTTCATTCCAGGAGACCCAGGTTTGATCCTTGGTCAGGGAACTAAGATTCTTCAAGCCGCATGGTGTGGCCCAAACAAACAAACAAAAAAAAACCCTGTTAGTTTCATTGATGTTTCCTATCATATTCCTAGTCTCCATTTCATTTTTTTGCTCTGATCTTTGTTATTTGCTTATTTCTGATAATTTTAATCGTAGTTCTTTTTCTCATGTCTTGAGGTATAAGCATATGTTGTTTATTTGAGATCGTTCTTTTATTCTTAATGTAGGCATGTATTGCTGTACACAATCCTCTTACAATTGCTTTTGCTGCATCCCACAAATTTTGGTGTGTTATGTTTTCGTTTTCAGTTGTCTATATATGTTTTTTTTTTTTTTTTTAACTTCTTATTTAACCCATAGGTCATTCAGGACCGTGTCACTTAAATTCCAATATTTGTTAATTTTCCAGGTTTCTTCTTATTAATGATTTCTAGTTTCATACCATTGTAGTTTTAAAAGATACTTGATATGATTTTTATCTTTGTGAATTTTTTAGTATTTGATTTTTGACCCAACATGTCATGTCTCCTAGAGAATGATACATGCACTCGAGAAGAACGTGTATTCTGCTATAATTGGAGAGCGTCTTTTGTATATGTCTATTAGGTCTGTTTGGTCTTAGGTGCAGTTCAAGTCCAATGTTTTCTTACCCAGAGTGGGATATTGAACCCTTAATATTATTGCAGCTATCTATTTCTACCTTCAGATTTGTTAATATTGGCTTTATATATTTAGGTGCTCCAATATTGGGTACATATGTATTTGTAATTTTTATCCTCTTGATGAATTGATTGCTTTATTGTTACGTAATGACCTCCTTTGTCTCTTGTGACAATTATTTACTTAAAGAGTGTCTCATCTGACATAGTATGATTACCCTGCTTGTTTTATTTAATCCCTGCTTTTGAAAAATAGGTATTTTTCTACTTATTTTTGATGTGGTGGATCTGTCTTGCTGCGTGGTCTTTTTCTCTAGTTGTGGTGAGTGGGGGCTGTTCTCATTGCAGTGCAAAGGCTTCTCATTGTAGAGTATGAGCTCTAGGTGCATGGACTTCAGCGGTTGTGGCTCATGGGTTCACCAGTTGCAGCTCCTGGACTCTAGAGCACAGGCTTAGTAGCTGTGGCACACATGGGCTTAGTTCCTCTGCAGCATGTGGGATCTTCCCAGACCAGGGATCAAACCTGTGTCTCCTGTATTGGCAGGTGGACTCTTTACTAGTGAGCCACCAAGGACGCCCCATACGGGGTCTTAATTGTGGCTCATGGGGTCTTCATTGTTACATGCAAGGCCTTTTTTTGTTTCATTTGCACGTTTGTGCAAAGAGTTGCCCCTTGCAATAAAGTGAATGTGTACCTCATCAGCATTTCTTTCCATTCAGGCTTCTGGAGCGGAGAGGAGAAAATTGAGACTTCCTTTGAACAGAGTGTTTCTGTGGCAGTGTCACAGGCCAGGACTTCCAAGGAACCTTCCTTTTCTCAGAAGACTCACCCCTGTGAAGTGTGTGGTCCAGTCTTGAGAGGCATTTTCCATTTGGCTGAGCAGCAGGGAACACAACACAGCAAGAAATTACTGAAGTGTAGGGCATGTGCAAAAGGATTTTCTTTCAGTACAGACCTTCGGCAGCAGCAGGAGCAGCACAAGCAAGAAAAACCACCCATAATCAGCGTGGACAGGTCTTCATTTGTGAAGAGCTCCAATTTCCATGTGTCAGGAGAGCCTCTAACCAGCAAGCAAGTTGAGGATGACTTCAGAAGCACCTCAGAACATCTGAAGCAACAGGCCAGTCACACTGGGGAGAAGCCAAATGCAGTCACCCACTGCATGGAAAGTTTACAAAGCAAAAAAAGTCATTGTCCCAGGGGAGAATGCAAGAAAGCCTTCAGTCCCAAACACACACTTGTTCAGGACCACAGTGCCTGCCCTGAAAGACAACGTTTTGTGTGCAGTAAATGTGGGAAAAAATTCAAGTATAAATCCTCATTTATTGTGCACCAGAAAGCCCACACTGGTGACAGGCTTTATGAGTGTGGTGACTGTGGAAAATCTTTCAGAGGAAGCTCAGCCCTCATTCAACATCGAAGAATTCATACGGGGGCAAGGCAGTACAAGTGCAGCAAATGTGGGAGGTCCTTTAGCCAAGAATTCGTCCTCATTTATCCTCAGAGGAGTAACACTGCAGAAAATTGCCATGTGTGCTATCATTGTGCACAGTCTTCTGGCCATAGCTCCATCTTTATTCAACAACGGACAGTTCACACTGGAGAAATCAGTTATGAATGCACTGAGTGTAGGAAGTCCTTTAAACGAAAATCAGATGTAATTGAACACTGGAGGGTTCATACAGGAGAAAGGCCTTATGAGTGCAATGAGTGTGGGAAATCTTTTACTTCTAACTCTGCCCTCCATTATCATCAGAGAGTTCACACTGGAGAAAAGACTCATAAATGTGGGGAATGTGGGAAGTCTTTTACCTCTAGCTCTGGCCTGCGTTATCATCAGAGAATTCACACAGGAGAAAGGCCATATGAGTGTACTGATTGTGGGAAGTCTTTTACCCAAATAAATCACCTCATTATACACCGAAGAATTCACACAGGGGAAAGGCCTTATGAGTGCAGTGAATGTGGGAAATCCTTTAGCCATAAATCTTACCTGTCTCAACACCAGAGAGTTCACACTGGAGAAAGGCCTTTTGAATGTAATGAATGTGGAAAATCTTTTACCTCTGGTTCTGCCCTCTGTTATCATCAGAGAGTTCACACAGGAGAAAAACCTTATGAGTGCACTGACTGTGGGAAATCCTTTACCAATGGACCAATACTCATCCGACACCGTCGAGTTCACACAGGAGAAAGGCCTTATGAATGCAATGAGTGTGGGAAATCCTTTACCCAAAGAAATCATCTCAACATACACCAGAGAGTTCACACAGGAGAGAGGCCTTATGAGTGCAGCGAATGTGGAAAATGTTTTACCTCTGGCTCTGCCCTTCGTTATCATCAGAAAATTCACATTGGAGAAAGGCCTTATGAGTGCAGCGAATGTGAGAAGTCTTTTACCTCTAACTCTGCCCTCCGTTGTCATCAGAGAGTTCACACAGGAGAAAGGCCTTTTGACTGCAGTGAATGTGGGAAGTCTTTTAGGGATAGTTCCCAGTTGAATCAACACCAGAGGGTTCACACTGGAGAAAAGCCTTATGAATGTACGGATTGTGGGAGATCCTTTAGCCAGAATTCATACCTCTCTAAACACCGGAGAGTTCACACTGGAGAAAGGCCTTATGAGTGCAGTGAGTGTGAGAAGTCTTTTACTTCTGTTTCTGCCCTTGGCTATCATCAGAGAGTTCACACTGGAGAACGGCCTTATAAGTGCAGTGACTGTGGGAAATCTTTTACCAATAGCTCGATACTCGTTCGACATCGGAGAGTTCACACAGGAGAAAGGCCTCATGAATGTAGTGACTGTGGGAAATCCTTTACCCAAAGAATTCACCTCATTATTCACCGGCGAGTTCACACAGGAGAAAGGCCTTATGAATGCAGTGAATGTGGGAAATCTTTCACCTCTCGTTCCACCCTTCATTATCATCAGAGAGTTCACACGGGAGAAAAGCCGTATGACTGCCTCAAATGTGGGAAGTCTTTTAGCCGAAAATCTAACCTCTCTCAGCATCAGAGAATTCACACTGGAAAAAGGCCTTAGATGTATAAGAAATATATAGTTTCATTGTTCAGTGTAATGACACTGGACCAAACTGTGAGACACTAATTGCCTCATAAATCCAAACACCAAGAGTAAAGAGAATCTTCATCATAATTTCACTTATGTGGGAAGCACATGTAACTGTGTTGCACACTAATCTGCTCTTGATAGATTTACATCACTTCCAGTGTCTGTCGCCATATGCATTTCACCTCTAACCTGGCAGGTCTCCACAGTATGCATCAGTCACTACCCCAACACACTTAGGGAAGCGTACTCTGTTCTCTCATTTGTTGGAGGAAATTAGGATTAGCCTAAATAAACCCTTGGGATGTCTTCATTCCCTTTCTGAGCACCTTTTGCATGGCCCTGATGCAATATTGGCCCAGAGAACATCAAGAGTTCATCTGGCAGCTTGCAGAGAAGGACCTCCATTTTCAGGGACATGTTGTTCTGAAGATACTAGTGATGAATTTTTCTAGCTTCCGAGTCACCAATTAAGAATTGCCAGCCACTGCTGGCAGATCTGCCTGACCATTGCTGTGGTTTCTACAATAACAAATACTTGACTGTTTAAGTCCTCCTTAATCTTGGACATTCCATTTACCATGTCATCGGCTTTGTAAACAGACTTGGGCTGTACAAGCGTGAAGACGTGTGCAGCCTTCATGGATGTGTCAAACTTTCTGTGCTTCAGAGGAGACAATACAGAGGCGGAAATTGGCTTACTATTTTTGCCAAATTTGCATTTCTGCCCATAGCCTCCTGTGAAAGGCTGCAGGACTTTCTTGTCCTCATTTCAGGCCTGGATGCTATGATGAGTTTCAGGAGCCTTAGATCCCACTGAGGAGGGGTCAGCTGTGACAACATAACTGCTTCTGGGAGCAGCATAAATATTTTCCTTTTCCACAAGGGATGTCATTAGGGCTGAGGGGAATTTCTTCCCCAGGTCCTACCAAGAGTGAGGCAGGCAAAAAAGAATAAATATAGAAAAAAGGAGAGTCTCATCCACAAATGTATTTGTGACCCAGGCCACATTCCTATTGACTCAGGTGGAAAGTCATTCATTGCACAATCTATTTGCTGTCTTGAGGTAAAACTGATCCACAAAGGGCCTGAGAAAGTGGAATGAATATAGAATTGCCAAACCTACTTTCCAGAAAGTTGGACATAGAGGTTTGTTTTTTGTTGTTGTTGATTTTAATCGTGAGCCATTTCAAAAGCTATTTGATGAGTTCTGACATATGTATGGAAGTAAAACCATCATCATAGTCATGGTAATGACTATGTTACTGTATATTTACCTCACGACCTTTTATACTCTCTTTCCTTGCCCTTCACAACCCTCCATGTAACCATTGATTTATGTTCCACTGTAATAGATAACTTTTGCATTTTTTAGAATTCATATGATGGGAAGTTACTCTTTCTCCTGCTTTTATTTAAGTTGCCTAAATACTTGAAGAGTCATCAATAATGTATGAGCAGCTCATACTTTTTTTCTAAGAAATATTCTTGTTTTTCAATATACCACTATTATCCATTCTTTTGTTTATGAACATTTGAAGTTTTTCTAATTTTTGACTATTGAAAAAGAAAGCTGGTAAAACATTTGTGTATAATTCTTTATGTGGGTATATGTTTCATTTGTCTTTACTTCAATAACTCAGAGTGCAAAGTGTGAATCATAAGATAGGTGGGTGTTAAATTATCAAATTTTGATCTGAACTAATTATACCTGTTCTTCCATTTTTGGTCACATTGTGTGGCTGTGGGATCGTAATTTCCCAGTCAGGGATTGAACCTGGTCCCTGAGCAGTGAACACCTGGAGTCCTAACCACTGGACTGCCTGGGAATTTTTGTGTTTTTCATTCTTAGCAGCAGTGTTTGAAAGGTCCATTTCCTCTTTTATCCTAGTGAATACTTCATTTGGTCAGTCTTTTTTTTTTCCCTCTTAAGGAAGCTGTCACTTTAATATATTGTACATATATATATCTTTCTCCATAAATGGGGTAGAGGATAAACTTCCAGGATATTAGTGATTTTATTAGGAATATGTTTATCTTAATTTTTTTAATTTTTATTTTTCTTCTGATCAGTTATTCTTAATTTTAACCCTTCTGATAAGTTCGTCATACTATCTCACTGTTGTTTTGTTTGCATTTCGCTAAGGATTCATGATCATTTTTCAGATATGTATTTGCTATCTCTGTATCTTTAGTGGAATGTTCATATTTGCCGCCTAGTCTATGAGTTTTGGCTATTTTCTTCCTTTCACAAAAGAACAGTGAAACAGCCAAGTCATACTGGAATTTCACTCATTTTGTGACTTTTTAATTTATGGAGTATTTTAATAATGGAATAATGTGTTCTAATTTTTTCACTTTTTTTATGCTGTGTGCACTGTAACGGACACGTATATCATTCACTTTTAATCTGTGTTACTAATGTACTCTCCATCACTTTCTAAAGTCCAAGCATTTAATAAAACCGCAAACCCTTGCTTAATAGTGTTTGACCAGTTTCCTGATCTATCATCATGGGGTTTGGGTTGGAGCAGAACTCTAGAGGAAGGGGAACAAGATGGCATCAGAATGAAGAATCTCAGAGCCCAGCTGGGCTGGAAAGAGGGCAGTAATCAGACTCCCCAAGCCCTGGCTCAGGCAGCCTGGGTTTGAATCCTGATCACAAAACATCATTATGACTCACAGGCAAATGATTCCCCACCTCTGGGCCTCAGTTTCCCCTTGTAAGACAGGTGTAAGATGTGGCTCTACCCATGAACCGTGGGAGGTTGAGCTGGAGCACCCATCTGCTGCCCCGTGACTGTACCCACAATCTCACTGGACCTCCCCACTAGCCTGGCCAGGTACCCCTCATTTCCCCTAAAGTCCCTGAGCCCCACTGGCACCGAGTGCATTTGAGAAAGAAATGGGGCTTCTCATAAGCCACTGACACACTCACCTGAAGGAGGCAGAGGCTGCAGAGGGCTGGTATCTCAGTATGGGTTCCCCTCCTGGGAATCTCTAGGCAACTCACTAGAGCTTCCTGAGCCTATTTGCTGACTGACGTAGAGGTGAAGAAGGTGCTTACCTTGGTCCCTGTGAGAATCAATAGAAGTAACAAAACACTAAGTACTTAAGTGAGTGTCACACTGAGTGCCAAGATTCCAGGGTTTGCTTTATAAACATATTCTCTTTAATTCTCACAACTGAGAAAGTAGGAACTATTGTTTTACTACTGGCAAAATCCAGGGTCGAAACAATGAAGTGGGTTCCCCAAAGTCACACAGTGGAGAAGTACCTGAGTCAAGATGGATTCATACCCCTCAGTCTAGCTCCAAAACTTGAGATGTTTAATCTATTTACCTCGGTACATGAAGCCCTCAGCCTGAGGCAGACATACAGAGATTTCCAAGGAGTCCCAGCTGCCTTTAGCTTTGTTGGAATCATCAACACAGCCAGGTACCCATGTACCATCTGCCCTTGTAGTTCTCACTGTAATCCCCTTGTCTGTCACCGCCAGTAGCTTCCCCCACTGGAGGCTTTTCTCTCAGCTGCAACTGCTTATACCCCAAGGCCACATCTTCCATTTGAGCACAGCAGAGAGCTCAACCTTCAAGAATCAGTGATTCTGAGCTGGGTCTCCACCCTCAGCGGTTGACTGACAGCCTGTGACATCATCTAACAACCAGGTAGGAGGTTTAACTTTCTCAGGTGTTTGTAACCTTCAGCTTGGAAGAGCAGAGACAGTCCAGAGGACCTGGTACCAGTAAATGATAATGGAAATCTGTGCTCTTGGTCTCACTGGGTAGCAGCTTGCCTCTGCTCCATTCATGGACCTACTGCCTGTTGGAGCAGGTTGAGAAGACTGACTGGTTGAGAAGACCATTGGCACACACCAGCCTTCTTCCCTGCACTCTGCACATGTTCTGAACCATCATCCTCTCTTTTAACCTCTATGTGTCCACACCAAGAAAAA
>NW_011494955.1:503256-505869 GCF_000754665.1 Bison bison bison | reverse complement strand
ACACTCCTTAACACGAATCCTCACTGGAGTGCCCAGCATGCTCTGGCCATGTCTGAGGTCCTTGTTCCAGATTCCACAGAAGAGGAGCTGACTGGCCCAGCCTGCTCGTGTTCCAAGTTTGCAGGGCCGTGGATGATAGGTGTGTCAGAGAATAGGGTGATTCAGACAGTACTTCTTGGAAGCCATTTGCTATCAGTTCACCAAGGGCATCTTCCCAAACCATACAATCCCAGTTGAAATGGGCTCTGCAGTGCTACACCATTGTTCCTTATTTCTAAGGCCTGGACCACAGTCTTGTGCGGCCTGAGACCATTTTTTAGAGTGTGCACAGATACAACAAGTGGCATGGCTGGATGCTGAGAAAGCTGCCAATCCTTTTTCCCTGCTCTTTCCCTTGCTTCTGTCTGAAGAAAGTTTTGCTACAGTATAGTGCTAGATCTCAATTTACCCACTGTTACTAATATCCCCCATTTGCGGGGGTGGGCGGCGGGGAATCTAAACACAGACTTGAAACTAATGTCCCTCTTTAACAGAGGGAGCAGCCTTGAGCGTAGCCCATGAGGTCCCTGGGACTTCATTATTTCGATTTCATTTTTCATGTTAAACTTCCACTTGTTGCAAATCAAACTGGTTTTCCCAAATAGCAAACAGATACAAATATTCTTTTTAAGATACTGTCTACATAAGAAAAATAAAAGGTAGGTTATTTAAAAGAGAATTACAACAGTGGTCACAGCCAAGTTTCCCTAAGCACAGACAAGGTGTTGGGTTTGTTGCAGGCATTGATAAAACTGTGTTCCTTGAATTCAAACATCCTGTCCTTAGCAAAGCAAGGCTGCATGAAAACACATGTCTTTGGTTGCTGATGTATATAACTCATTATCTAGATGAGCCTCTTAGGCAGATGAGATGTTTAATAAGTGATTACCGATGGAATAAAACATGATGTGGCTTTCTTTCTACTCTTCTACACCTTTCTGGTCTATTTTTCTTCAAGTTAGTTTTCCTCAGAGATGTCATAAATGAAAGGATTCACACTTTGTGGAAATAAGATCTTCATGGTAGCCATGTTTCTAGCATAATCATGGACTCAATTCTCTCAAATTTAGGACTCAGTGTCCTTCGTTTACCACCCATTAAACTTAACCTTTTCTCAGGATTCACAAATCCTTTTTCTCTTCTAGTGATTTCAACAGTGCCCAATGGTTGACCCAATTAATCAACATTAATAACTGTAATTTGCTCACTCTACAGCTATTTTCCTGAGATACTCTAATGTACTCTTGCAGTGACAACGATTCCTTTTATAGGTAAAATGATAATCACTTCCAAGCAAGTAGATGAGATCATGGAATTAGCAACTTTTATCTCTTGTTGGGTGCCCACTTTTTACCGCTACACGGATGCTGACATTTCAGGTATCCTGACAAGTATAAATTTGGTAAGTAACTAATATCCACAGATCCATGTCATATTCTTAAAAGAAATAGAGCATGTCTCAGAAAATTCAAAGTGACAGAAGGGATGCAGTCTGAGGAACCAAGAGGCATGGTGCCACCTTATCTATTACACTTGCCTTAGGGCTACCTAGTAATTTCCTCAACAAACTGGATTATATTTGCTCTTATTGCTGACCAAACACATTGAACCTCACAATGTCCATTCTAAGGCTTTGTTCCCCACAAAGAGTAAGGAGACTGTTTTATTCAGTTTTTGAGTGGATATTTATGTCAATTCTTGGATATGCATTGTTTACCTTTTGGGAGCATCATTTGAAAATGGAATCTGTAGGAGGGTTTTACTAAGATGCCTCTGATGAGTGCCAGTGTTAAAATTTCTTGTCAGATTTTTTTTAGTGAGAGCAAGTCATGCAACGTGAATAAGATTGTAAGATACAGATAACAAGATAATCAGGGATATAAAGAATCTCAAAGCTAAAGGTTATCTAAGTATGATATCATGTTTTTTATATATATAATATCTTCATTATTGTTAATATTTTGCTCTCTTCTCTCTAGAAAGATCTCTGATGATTCAATGGTGAATCAGTAGGTTTCTAGTAGTCATGAGATGGCTTATTCTAACAAATCATACCCTGATCACACACTGATAGGGATCTTTCAATCCATTTATGGAGAGTGAGATTTCTTTCCTTTTTATACTTCTCTTACTCTAATTTCTTGGCATATTTATAGTACTGCCAATTTCCTAATTTTGTTCAATTTTATAAAATGCTATATAAATCAGAATAATGACTGAGAAAATTTTTACTCAATCATACAGGTATGATTTTTCATGTATAGATTTGATTAAATTATTTTCCAATTCGAGAAAATTTTTTCCATCTCAGTTTTCAATCCACTTTAATATTTTATTGCATTATATATTTTATCTCTAAATTGATAATCAAGTTTAATACATGTCAGATCAGATCAGATCAGTCGCTCAGTCATGTCCAACTCTTTGCAACCCCATGAATCGCAGCACACCCGGCCTCCCTGTCCATCACCAACTCCCGGAGTTCACTGAAACTCACGTCCATCGAGTCAGTGATGCCATCCAGCCATCTCATCCTCTGTCGTCCCCTTCTCCTCCTGCCCCCAATCCCTCCCA
>NW_011494955.1:482986-503156 GCF_000754665.1 Bison bison bison | reverse complement strand
CAGGGCTGATCTCCTTCAGAATGGACTGGTTGGATCTCCTTGCAGTCCAAGGGACTCTCAAGAGTCTTCTCCAACACCACAGTTCAAAAGCATCAATTCTTTGGCGCTCAGCTTTCTTCACAGTCCAACTCTCACATCCATATATGACCACTGGAAAAACCATAGCCTTGACTAGTAACGCTGAAGAAGCTGAAGTTGAACGGTTCTATGAAGACCTACAAGACCTTTTAGAACTAACACCCAAAAAAGATGTCCTTTTCATTATAGGGGACTGGAATGCAAAAGTAGGAAGTCAAGAAACACATGGAGTAACAGACAAATTTGGCCTTGGAATACAGAATGAAAAAGGGCAAAGACTAATAGAGTTTTGCCAAGAAAATGCACAGGTCATAGCAAACACCCTCTTCCAACAACACAAGAGAAGACTCTACACATGAACGTCACCAGATGGTCAACACCAAAATCAGATTGATTATATTCTTTGCAGCCAAAGATGGAGAAGCTCTTTAGAGTCAACAAAAACAAGACCAGGGCTGACTGTGGCTCAGATCATGAGCTCCTTATTGTCAAATTCAGACTTAAATTGAAGAAAGTAGGGAAAACCACTATACCATTCAAGGGAGAGCAGGTACAGCCTCAAAATAGTGTGGGGCCATGGATGTTGGAAATGAACAGACGATTGTGTGTGGTTGAGTCTCAGGTAAGAAATGGATCCTGTCAGGGAGGCCTTTAATAGAAGATTTGGGCACTGCCACTGCTACTAGGAGCCATGAGAGGTCTAGGGAATTACTGGATCCTGTATGAATTTGCCAAACATAACTCTGGATGCTGTCTGCTAAATTGTGGTATAAATCCTAAAATCAAGTCCCAGTATTATATGCTGCCTGGACATGTGTTAAAACTGGCAGGACCTCAAATGACCCGAGCACCAGTTCCCCACCTTGCTCTGCTCCAGTGGATAGGGTCTCCTTAACTAAGCTACCCTTTTCATAAAGGGGATGAGGTATAGTTCCTGCTTATCCCTTCGTAGTGGGTTTCAGTGCCCTGTCAGCCAGCCCTTTGGGATTATTTAGAAAAGAAAATTGCATCCTCCTTTGGAGAGCACGGGCACCTTACCTTCTTGGTACTATAAAGCTTACATCCCACAGCTCTTGGTTGTCCACTCTTTTCCAGAGTGTAACACCATGTATCCCTGTGTGGTGTGTGGTGTCCTCCTATTCTAGCTGTGAATATATAGGATTAATAAGATGCTACTGATAGCATCTGTCCAGTGTTAGTTGTCCTATGTTTGGTCATCACTATAACTCTAGGCAGGAATCCCCTCCTCACCAGTGGAGGGAAAAGGATGTGATCAACATAGTTCAACATCAGGGGAGGCCAAGGAGAGGCTTATAGAGCGGGATGGTGAGGTGGTGCTGGCTGAGGGCACATGACTGTGGTGTCTGGAGATAAGAGGGATGTGCAATCTAGAGAGTGATGTGTACATGGAGAGGGTGTGTGTCTGATGGTCCCAGGTCCCTGGTATTGTAATTTACATGACCTTGACCATATCAGAGTTATTGCCTGGCAGGAGTGTTGGATTCCTCCATGTCAGGTTCACAGTTTAAGTATCTGTTTGTGCACCTGTCTCTTGTCGCTGATGGCTGGACCCCATAATCAGTGGGCCTGTAGGGAGACAATGGCACCAGGGCCTAGTTTCTCCTCTGACTGGGGAGATTGGGAGGAGGATGGTCATAGAATAGATGTATGGGGGAATGGATTGTAGGTCGTCTTGAGAGCAGCTTGTTTGTGATTTCATCTGTCCCAACTATGACAGGGTAGTGTGACTTTTGAAGATGTGGCTGTGAACTTTTCCTGGGAGGAATGGGGTCTCCTTGACGAGTCTCAGAAACGCCTGTATCATGATGAGATGCTGGAGAACTTTGCACTTAAAGCTCCCTGGGTAAGAACCTTAAACCCACCCCTGTGCCCTGAGCTAGTCTTGGCCCTTTCTCTTTTTCCATTGACAAGTCTCCCTTGTCATGTCAGGACCCTGGGCACTGCTTCCTTTCTCAGTTCCCTCAGTAGGTGTTGTGGCTGGTAGGACTGAGCATTGAGCACTGCCCTCTTTTCTCCTTGATAGATCCAAGACCTGCTACCCCTTGCCTCGCAGGGATGGATCCAGAGTCAGGAGTCTTTCCACCTTGTTTACCCTCTCCATAGCCAGGTGAATTTTCCAGATCCAAGGTACCAGTGTACCCCAGGTTCTGTTTCCTTTCTCTAGCTAACATTTCCTCATTCTTGCTTGTTCCAGAAATTGTCATCATTGATCTGCTCCTTTTATATGGAGCATGGGCTATTCTTGCAAGATACTCCTCTGAAGTTCTTTTTATAATATTTAATTTTATGTCTTGTGCTCTGTCATGTGCTGAGTTATTTTTGGCCAGTGCTGGCTACTTTTCTGTCCTGTCTTTACCATAGTCTTTGAATCATCCAGGTTCTTCATAGTTGTTCATCAAGAGGATGAAGTGGAGAGGTTCACAGAATAGAAAGGACTCCGACTACAGCACATGGAACTCGGACATAGTCTAATAAGTGACCCCTGGGGGAGGGTGTAATGTCAGGGCTATATACAGATCATACCAGAAAGCTTTTCTCTGACTAGCCTTTGGGTGCCAATCACAATGGTGGCCATACCTCATTTCTCCCTGTACTTCCCCATTCTTCGGTTAGCCACCTTCTCAACACTGTTACTTGTCACTTCTTATTTCCGACTTAGGGCTAATTCTTACCTCCCTGGACTCCATTCCTCAGTGCTTTTTCACACTGCTTCTTCTGCAGTGCTGTCCAACATCAGCCTATACCTTTTATGTCATAAAGTGTGTACATCTTTAATCCTTCAACACCAGCTGCTCTGTTACAGTTGGAATTTCCTGAGCCTGAATATAACTTACTACATAGTATTCATGTGTCACTACTAGTCAAGGTCCTACTGAAAATTGTTTGCAGAATGTGCTGTAGACTCTGCCTCTTCTTGTGTTATTCTCCATGGTTGTGTCCTTTACTTTGTTAGGACTCCCCCATTCTGTAATCTTTAAAAGCCCAGTGCTGCTAAGCAGCCCCATCCTTAACTTGAACGTAACCACCTTGTCTTGCAAACAATCCCATTGATTCATTCCAGGGTTTATGATACCCACATTTGTAATGGGCCTTTTTCTTTGCACAAAGTCAATGTGTATGTCACCAGCATTTCTCTGCTTTCGGGTTGTTGGCAGGGAGAAGAGGATAAGGAGGCATTTTCTGAACAGAGTATTTCTGATCAAGGATGCTCACAGATCAAGATTGTTAAGGCAGGTCTGTCTCTCCCAGAAGGCCAACCTCTATGAGATGTGTGGCCTGATCTCGAGTGACATTTTTCACTTGGCTGAGTACCAGGAAACACAATGTGGGCAGGAACTCCGCGTGAGTGGGGTATGTGAGAAACCATTCTATTTTAGAGTAAACCTTCATCAGCACCAAAAGCCGCATATTGGAGAGAAACCATTGAGAAGTGATGTGAGGAGAGCCTTGGTTGTGAGCAGCTGCAAATTCTATGTATCAATGAAGCCTTTTACCCTTGGGAATATTGGGAAGGACTTCCTGGGCAACTCAGGATTTCTTCACCAAGAGGCCACACACACCTGGCAAAAGTCACATAGTGAAACCGAGTGTGAGGCTCCCTTTCTAAGGGGAAAAAATCATTATAATTGGGGAGACTACACAAAAACTTTGAGTGGCAAACATGCAGTTGTTCAGCACCAGAGAGTCCTCACTAGAGAAAGATGTTACGTGTGCACTGAATGTGGAAAATCATTTAGCAAAACTCCCATTTCATTAGACATCAGAGTGTTCACACTGGAGTAAGGCCTTATGAGTGCAACAAATGTGGCAAATCTTTTAGCCAAAGCTCAAACCTCATTCAGCATCGGAGAGTTCACACTGGAGAAAGGCCTTATGAGTGCAGTGAATGTGGGAAAGCCTTTATCCAAAGATCACATCTCATTCAGCACCAGAGAGTTCACACTGGAAAAAGGTCTTAAGAGTGTAAAGAATGTGGGAAATCTTTTAGCAAAAGCTACAGTCTCATTCACCATCAGAGTGTTCATACTGGGAAAAGACCTTATGAATGTGGTGAATGTGGGAAATCATTTTCCCAAAACTCTGTGCTCCTTCAACATCAGAGGGTTCACACTGGAGAAAGTCCTTATGAGTGCAGCGAATGTAGGAAATCTTTTCGGCAAAGCTTTGCACTCCTTCAGCATCGGAGAGTTCATAGTGGAGAAAGGCCTTATGAATGTGGTGAATGTGGGAAATCCTTTAGATATCTCCAACCTCATTACACACCAGAGATTTCACACAGGAGAAATGGCTTATGACTGCAGTTAATGTGGGAAATCCTTTAAGAAAAGCTCTTCACTCCATCAGCATTGGAGAGTTCACACTGGAAAAAAGACCTTATGAGTGCAGTGAATGTGGGAAATCATTTAACCGAAATGTTGTCCTCCTTCAACATCAGAGAGTTCACACTGGAGAAAGGCCTTACAAGTGCAATCAGTGTGAGAAATCCTTTAGATACATGTCCAACCTCACTACTCATCGGAGAGTGCATACTGGAGAAAGGCCTTATAAATGCAGTGAATGTGAGAAATCGTTTAGCCAAAGCTCTAACCTCATCACACATCGGAGAATTCACACTGGGAAAAGGCCTTACAATTTGGGGAATCTGCTGAGTTCTTTTTTTTTTTTTTTTTCCTGCTGAGTTCTTTACCTACAACTCCAGTCTCTTAAAACACTGGATTAAGGCCTTATGAATGCAACGAAAGTGATAAGGCCATTAACCCAAAGTCTTGACTCTTTGGAACCACAGATTTCAGAAGGAAAAAATACCTTACATGTGTAGGATTGTAGAGTTTCCTTTTTCAGTGGATCTACACTCGAGATCTTTCCTGGTGGTACCATCTGAATTGAACATCATACATCCAAACATCTGCAAATATCCCAGGTGTGTGGGAGCTATATTGTACTTTTTAACCTGGCCTCTTGCCAGACTTCTGTTGCTGACAGTTTCTGTAGCCAAAGCCATTTCATTTCTCCCACCTGGCAGGTATTCACAGTGTACAGCATTCAGCCACCCCAGGGTGTTCAGGGAAGGAACCTTGATTTCTCCCATTCATGGGAGGGATTGTGAGAACCCTGAGCAGCACTCATGTCCTTCTTGTTGCTTTGATGAGTTAAGTCACTGACATGACCCATTTGGGCCCAGAGGACTCTGCCTGTTGCCCAAGGCTTCCAAGGAAAGTGCAGAGCTCTCTGGTTCTAATCGGTGGCCTGAATGTGTATTTTCTGGGTTCAGAGGTCCATCTAAGGAAGGAGTAGTCATTGTGGCAACCTTCAGTGCTTCTGAAAATAGCATGAAGTTGTCTTGTTCACGGGAGATATTGCCTTGTGTGTGCGCACTGGTGAGGAACACACTCTCAGGCCCTGCAGTGGAGCCGTGTGCTGTCACATGCAGAATTCTGTAGGTGGTATCACTGGCTGTAAGGTTATAGTGGGAATGGTAATTGTTACAGAAAGCACTAAGTTAATAGTGGGAGTAGGACACTATTACAGACTGGCTGGATGTGCCCATTTAAAAGAGCCTCCACAGTATCCCAGTCATTGTGGCTGTGAAGGATGAATATGTACAGAATTCTCAGGCCTCCTAAATTGTGCATCTTGTATTAGCAGAGAGCATTACAGGAGAAAATAATCTGAAAGTTTTGTGGTTTCTGTAATCTTTCTGAGCTATCCTCCTCAAGGCCATTTCTGTCCAGATAGAAAATTGAGGATAGAGAGAAGGGATATCTTTCAGTGAGTAACAGACATTGTGACAATATTCCTGTTGAGTCACGTTGGGAACAGTCTTCGTTGCTTATAGTTTTGACCACTGAGGCCAACTGCCCCTCCCAAAGCATGAGGCAGGAAGTGGTGAAGTCAATATCGGGGATTTTATTTAAACAGTAAGAAATCCAGATTTGTATTTTGAATATATTTTTAAGTTTTAATAACCTAAAAATACTTGCAGTAAAATGCACGTAGTTAAAATGCACACTTTGATAAGTTTTGACATTTATATAAATCCGTGAAACCATCATCACATCCATAAAAAAAAATCTACTTTCATTTTTACCTTGTTTCCTTTTTTGATGTTACTCTGACCTCTAGTCAACCATTGATTTGTTTTTCTTTAGATAAGTTTTAATTGTCTAAAATTTTGTATGATTAGAATCATGAAGTGTTTATGCTTTTCCTCTCAGGTACCCTTATGTGAAATATTTATCAGTGAGTAGTTTGGTTTTTTATATTGATGAGAAATATATTCTGTGGATATACTCTTTGTCCATTCATCTGTTTATCCATATTTGAGTTCCCAGTTTTTGACTGTTGCAAGTAAAACTGCTGCAGACATTTGAATACAGTAAAAGTTCTTCACATGGTTATGTTTCACTTTTCCTGTATTTTCCTGTACTTCAGGCTACAATGCCTGAGTTACAGGCTTAGTGAATGTATGACTTTTTAAAGAACATTATACTATGTTAAGATAGGAGAGGTTACACAAGAAAAAGATGAAAACCCAGCAGTCTTCCTGAGCTAGGTGATGAGAGGCATTAAGGAATTATATCTGTACAGACCCTGAGTCCACAGAGGGGAGAACACTATTTGCCATGCATTTTATCATGCAGGCTACTCCTGATATCTGTAGAAAATTACAAAAGCTTAAGCTGGGCCCCAAACCCTATCATCAACCTTGGTAGAGGAGGCCTTCAAGGTCTGTAACTATCGAGACTTGATGGAGGAGGCCAATAAGGATAAGAGACTAATAAAGAAAATGCAGCTCTTGGCTGTTTTGATTCATCCACAACCTCGAGGGGACCTTGAAGGACTGAGAAAGCTGGGCAGACCCCCAAGACGCCACTTGGGCCTTAACCAATGTGCTTCTGTCAGAAAGGGGGACACTGGAAGGGGGGATGTCTTGAGAGCCCTCCTGGGGGACACCCAAGGGGTAACCCCGACCAACCCCAGTTCTTTGTGAATAAGTTGGATGAGTAAGTTGGATCAGCCCACACACTGACTGATGAGTTCTGAGTGCCTGCCTGGATATAGATCCCTCTTGATCCATTTTCATTACCCCGGCAGAGCCTTGGGTCACCCTTGATGTAGCAGGTAAAACTGAATTCCTTGTAGACACTGGAGCTGCCTGCTCTGCTCTGACTTGGCCAGCTGGCCCTCTCTCCATCTGTGGACTGTACTGTGACTGGAGTTGGTGGACAGCCAAATAGAGGGTGATTTAATCTCTCCATGGCTCCCCAGGTGGCACAGTGGTAAAGAATCTGCCTGCAATGCAGGAGCCTTGGGTTCAATTCCTGGGTCAGGAAGATCCCCTGGAGAAGGAAAAGGCAGCCCACCCCAATATTCTTGCCTGGAGAATTCCACGGTCAGAGGAACCTGGTGGGCTTCAGTCCATGGAGTCACAAAGAGTCAGCAACAACTGAGCACATCAGCACATACTGTAATCTAATATGATTGTTTCGTTTTGTATTCTTACAGAAGAGTTTGGAACTTCCAGTTCTTCCATATCCTTGCCAATCTGTTTAGTCTTTTTAAACTTTTGACTTTTACAATAAATGTGTAATGTTGTCTCACTGCTGTTTTCATTGCATTCCTCAGATGTTTATGATGTGGAGCATTTTTTCATTTTTTCAATTTCCCACTAGTGTATGTCCTCTTGGTAATTTTCGTCCATTTTTATAGAAATAATTTTGACTGTTTCTTTTTTTATTAGCAAGATAGTGAAACAACAAAGACTTAATTTGAAACTTCATTCTTTAGGGATGTAATTCCTGGCCATAAGAAATAATTATTTTTGAATTCTGAAATCCTATTTTCTAATTTTTTTTCTGCTGTATATAGTGCAGTGGCCCCATACAGCATATTTTAAGTTTAATCTGTATTGCTAACATATTCCCCATAATCAAGCCAAGAATTACATTGTTTGCAGTTTCCCCAATATGAATATTCCCACTGCTGTCAATTTAAAACTTCTAATGTGATATCATTGAACATGGAGTTTGAGAGTTGACAGCACACCAGTATATTATGTTTCCTCTGTAGTGATGTTTTCTGGGCTTCCTAGGTGGCACAGTGGTAAAGAATCCCCCTGCCAGTTCAGGAGACACAAGAGACATGGGTTTGATCCCCTGGAGGAGGAAATGGCAACCTACTCCAGTATTCTTGCCTGGAAAATTCCATGGACAGAGGAGCTCTGATTCCTTATCCTAAAACCATTGAAGTAGGTCTACTTGAAAGGTAAGAAATAGGCTCAGAAAACAAACCAAAAAAAAAAAAAAGTCAAGAATTTGACAGCACCACTTGTCACACATGGTTCTTCCTAAATTTATTCAGCCATTGGGGTTACTATTGTGAAAGGAAAATCAAAACGGAGTCTATATTGAGCAGGGCTTTCTAAAATGGTGCAGAGACTATTACGGAAGTGTGATTTACGCACCTCTCAGCCTGGATGGAATCTGATCTTTTGACGACTTGTTGTCCTAATGAAGCCACCTAGAACATCTGCCAGGAACTCAGGATGCTTATCAAACCTTTACCCTAAAGTAACTCATGATTGCCTATCTACCTTTTGGATCCCAACCCTAAAAAACTCCTAATTGCTTAAGGACAAATATTTCCTAAATTGCATCAGACTCAGTCACAGTTCTCACAAGGCAACTTGAAGAAACTCATGGCTTTCTGTCTTTGTAAGCCCCCGAGTCTCTTTTCCCGGAACACTCTTTTGGAATTACCTGATTCTGTGTCTCCTGAATTGCAGTTCTTAAAACTCCAAAGAAACTCTTTTCTTACTTGCAGCCTCCTGTGTTGTTTTTTGGTTGGCATTACGTGGTGTCAGAAGCAGGATACAGGATGCAGACCTGCATAAGCCCTATACCGACTCTAACACTGCCTTGGATTCAAGTCAGGTGCCTAGAAGACCCCGTTGAGCTTTTCATCTCCTTGGTGATCCCAGATCATGGTGGTGAGTCTTCCTGTACTTAAGCCACCTGCCTTGGTAGAAGTTCTAGTTTCAGCAAAGGGTGTCCTTTGTTGCTGACTTCTGTCCTCTAGGATTTTGTTTCTGGTTTTGTTTGAGTGGCCTCCACTATTTTTAAAATATTTTACTGAAGTATAGCTGATTACAATGCCGTGTTTATTTCTTTTGTACAGCAAAGTGACTCAGTAATACATTCTTTTTCACTTTCCTTTCCATTGTGGTTTGTCTGAGGATATTCAATATAGTTCCCTGTGCTATACAGTAGTACCTCGTTTATATATCCTATATACAATAGATGGCCTCTGCTAAGCACATATTCCCAGCCCTTCCCTCTCCTCCCCCTACTCCGCCCTGGCAATCTCAGGTCTATTCTATATATTTGTGAGTCTGTTGTTATTTTATAGTGGCCCCATTCCACAGACAGGGAAAGTGAGGCTCCAGAACCAGCAGGCAGCCTTGCTGCTGGGACGAGGCAGAGCAGAGACCTGAACCCCTAGGCAGAAGAGTCTCAGCTGGGTAGCTATCTGTCTGCTGAAAACGCAGGTGCAGCCTCCAAGTGGGACCCACAGTAGGGATCCCAGCTACTTTGGGAAGAGCTCCCTGACTGGCCAGAGCCCCTTGGCTCCTGGAACTCTCTGCTGTCCCTGTAGCCTCCCTGTGGGCCCCACCACCTCTCTGCAGGCTCTCGACTCACAGCTGCCCCCTTGGGGGCCTCCTTCCAGGCCCGGCCCTATCTGTCCTCTAAGAGCCCCCAAGGCAGCCCCGTCATTAGCCCCCTTTTGCACTGGGAAAACGTCATGAGTGAGACTAGAGGGGCATCTCTTGCTGTGAGCCTGGCGGAGGTGGGGTGCAGACGTCAATCCCAGGCTCACCCACTGTATCCCCCATCCCCTCTGACCTGGTTCCATCCCAAGAAACCTCTCCTCTTTGTTCCCTTGGGCCCCTCTCAGGGTCCCTCTCAGCCTCCCCTGGGGCCCTGTAGATTCTCTCCAGCTGCTGCTGGTCGCTGTGGTGATGTGCTCAGGTTGCCTAAACAAGGCCCCACGGTCTGGGAGTTTTAAGCACCAGATTACTTCCTCACACTTCTGGAGGGTCAAAGTGTGAGATCAAGGGGTTAACCCTGGTTTTTTGGGAGGCTTGCAAATGGCTGTCCTCCTCCTCTGTCTTTATGTGGTCTTTCCTCCCACATGGTCTGAGCATCTTCCCCAGGTGTCACCCCAAACACATGACTGGCCCTTGCTGCCTCATGTGAGTCATCCCAAGGCTGTTGGTCTTCCTCCTCACGTCGCCTCGGGGTGTCTCCTGCAATCAGTGCCCCGCTATGTGAGTCATCCCAAGGCTGTTGGTCTTCCTCCTCACGTCGCCTCGGGGTGTCTCCCCCAATCAGTGCCCCACTACTCAGCTGTCACCCAGTGATCACTGTCACTGTTCTGGACCCTGGAAGAGAGGCTCAGGACTAAGAATGTCCCCTGTAACCTTCACCAGTCCCTGTCCCCATGGCACTTCTCTCACCCCCTCCAACTGGTGAATTTAGTTCTCACCACCTTCTAGGTAAAAAGCAAACCAGTGACTGACAATGAACATTCCTTAAGAACATTCCTATTCCCTCGTAGGGAACTAAAGTTGACCACCGTCCCTGAATGGACTAGATGAGGTCTGGCCCATCTTGTACATCTTGCACCTTTCACATACAATAGGATGACAGTGCCCCACACTGTCACACTGTCCCTAGATACATGGAGGCAGGTCATATCTAGGACGTGAAATGTTTGTATCCAAGCTGTGTCATGGTGTGGTACCAAAACACAATCACACTGTTCGTGTTTCCAGATGGTCACATACAAATTATTTTATTCCACAGATACACACTTAAAAAGACAAGAGATTGAACTTCCCTGGTGGATCAGTGGTAAAGAATCTCCCTGCCAATGCAGGAGACCCTGGTTTTACCCCTACTCCAAGAAATCCCACATGCTGAGGAGCAGTTAAGCCCATGTGCCGCAACTGCTGAACCCACACACCACAGCTACTGAAGCCCACATGCCCTAGAGCCCAGGCTTCGCAATAAGAGAAGAACACTGCAGTGAAGAATAGCCCCGGTTTGGTGCAACTTGAGAAAAGTCCTCGCAGCAACGAAGACCCAGCCCAGCCAAAAATAAATAAATAAAAAACAAGAGATTTACTTCTTGTTGAAAATGGGGAATGAGATTTCCTTCCTCTCAGAACATTTACCTTAGAAAATTTGTAGGAACCGTCTCATCTTTTTAAAATGCATGTCTTTGAAGACTTCTAAGAAGGCCTTTTTTCAGCTGGTCTTTTTTTTTTTTTTTTTTCCCAGTTTTAGGACTCAGATGTCTTTCTCAAGAACCTGGGACCTGTCTCCTCCCACTGCAGACAGGGAAATAGCTCACCAGTCAGTTCAGGTAGGAAGATAGGAGTCTCATCTTAGTGGATGCTGTGCTCCAACTTTAAAAACTACCTTCAGTTACAGAGATGAGAAGTCTGTGTTTCCTCTAGATAAAACCAGTAAACTACACAGTCACCCCATTACCAGGTAAAATTAGGACGCTGTGTGACAAACGGTATTGTCAGCTCCTCTTTCTTGAGGATTAGGGGAGTTAGATTTTTTTCCTGTCTTTACAATTTCCTAGTGGATTGCCTGTGATGCACTGTAATCCTTTAATACTTATTTTAACAATAAAATTTATTTTGTCTCTTTATTACCTTGTGGAAAAGATTTCTTGATTGGGAGAAATTTTGTTTTCATTTCCCTAACAGTCATCATCATGCACCTCTCCACAGGGATCAAACCTCATCACCCATCTCATCAGCATCTAGTGTACAGGATATATGGGGGAAGGGTGGTCAGTTCAACAGTATCAGAGACACATCTAGAATACGCCAAAATCAGATGAACTAATGACAACAAACTGTAAGAAATGAGAATTTTACAAGGTAACCCCATGTGTTAAGAGATCTGTGAGAGACAGCTAATGAACGCTTTTGAAATATATTTTGGATTCTGATTGCAACTAATCTGAGTTAAGAAACATTTTTGAGACAATTCAGCATTGATAAAATACTTATATTTTTATGATTATTGAGTTATAAAAATACCTTTTTAAAAAGTCAGTTCTCTGCGATCCATAAGTCTACAAGCAATAAATGCTGGAGAGGGTGTGGAGAAAAGGGAACTCTCTTACACTGTTGGTGGGAATGCAAACTAGTACAGCCACTATGGAGAACAGTGTAGAGATTCCTTAAAAAACTGGAAATAGAACTGCCTTATGATCCAGCAATCCCACTGCTGGGCATACACACTGAGGAAACCAGAAGGGAAAGAGACACGTGTACCCCAATGTTCATCGCAGCACTGTTTGTAATAGCCAGGACATGGAAGCAACCTAGATGCCCATCAGCAGATGAATGGATAAGAAAGCTGTGGTACATATACACAATGGAGTATTACTCAGCCATTAAAAAGAATACATTTGAATCAGTTCTAATGAGGTGGATGAAACTGGAACCTATTATACAGAGTGAAGTAAGCCAGAAAGAAAAACACCAGTACAGTATACTAACATATATATATATGGAATTTAGAAAGACGGGAACAATAACCCTGTACGAGACAGCAAAAGAGACACTGATGTATAGATCAGTCTTATGGACTCTGTGGGAGAGGGAGAGGGTGGGGAGATTTGGGAGAATGGCATTGAAACCTGTATAATATCATGTATGAAACGAGTCGCCAGTCCAGGTTCGATGCACGATACTGGATGCTTGGGGCTGGTGCACTGGGACGACCCAGAGGGAGGGTATGGGGAGGGAGGAGGGAGGAGGGTTCAGGATGGGGAACACAGGTATACCTGTGGCAGATTCATTTTGATATTTGGCAAAACTAATACAATATTGTAAAGTTTAAAAATAAAATAAAATTAAAAAAAAATAAAATAGTTTATTTATAAATAAAAAAGTCAGTTCTGTAGAGATTATGCATTAAATGACGCTGTATGTGGAACTACTACTGGGCCCCCCTTATCTGCAGCAGGTAACATCCCAGGACCTCCAAGTGGATGCCTGAAACCAAGCCCTACATGTACTGTGTTTTCCCTTATACGTATGTACCTGTGATAAAGATTAATTTTAACAATAACTGTAATAAAACTTAGTGAGGGACTTCCCTGGAACCCCTAGATCCCAATGCAGGGGTGCTGGGTTTGATCCCTGGTCAGGAAACTAGATCTCAAGTGCCGCAACTAAGACCCAGCACAGCCAAATAATTATGTATTTGTTAAGTGAATGTGGTCTCTCAAAATATATACTACTGTACGCACCTCTTCTGTGACGCTGTGAGATGATAGAATGCCTGTGTGGGTTACTAGACAAATGTATATTCATGTGGGAGAGATGAAGAGGGTGGTGAAAGATTGCTTATGCAGAAAGGCTTGCAATTTAAAACTCGTGAATTGTTTCATTTCTGAAATTTTCCATTTAATATTTTCAGACTTCTGTTGACCTTGGGTCTCTGAAACCCCTAAAAAGCAAGTTTGTGAATAGGTAAGAAACTGGCAAACTAGACCGCTGGTGTAGATGGGATAGATGAAATAAGAATGGCCATGAAGGCCTCCCTGGAGGCTCAGTGGTGAAGAATCCTGCTGTCAATGCAGGAGACACAGGTTCTAGTCTTGATCCAGAAGGATCCCACATGCCACGGAGCAAATAAGCCCACTTCAAAAAGCAAAGAATGGCCACAAAATGATGGATGATTGGTTCATCTAGCTTCATAATAGTCTCTTTTTTTGGTATATATTTGAAAGTAGTCATAACAAAATATACAATATGTCATTGTATCATTAATTTTATATGCTGAGTAGGATAAATTTTAAAAAGCAGGAGGAAAATTGGTTTGGGGATTTTGAACATGCATCAGTGCATCAAAAATTACTTATTAATAAGTGTGTGTAACTTTTCAATTATACCTATACATTCAACTTTTAAAATCAAATATTAAAACTTCCAACTCCTTAATCATATTAAGTTCTATTACTGTGTTCTTGAGGTTAATTGCAGCTACACTATCTCTAAGGTGGAAATAGAATATATTGTTGGGCTCCTGGAAACTCTCCAACTCCCATCAACAGTGAAATCACACTGACAGTATTTTTTTTTAATTGAAGTTTAGTTGATGTATATTATAGAAATTACAGGTGTATAGTAATTAACACTCTTAAGATTATACTTCATTTACTTATTACAAAATGTATGCTGTATTTACCATGTACAATGTATCCTTCTAGCTTATTTTATGGGCTTATTTTATGGACTTTCCAGGCGGTGCAGTGGTAAAGAATCCATCTGCCAATGCAGGATTTGATCCCTGGGTCAAGAAGTTCCCCTGGAGTAGGAAATGGCAATCTGCTCCAGTATTCTTGCCTGGAAAATCCAATGGACAGGGGAGCCACAGAGTCGGACACAAATGGATGACCAAGCACACAGCTTTATTTTGTATTTAATAGTCTCTGCCTCTTTATCTGCTACCGCTAGTCTCTTCCCCCCTTTTCTTACCCCTCCTCCCTCTCCCCGCTGGTAACCACTAGTTTGTTCTCCATATCTGTGAATCTGCTTCTTCTTAAAACTTCATTCACTATCATTTGTTGTATTTTTTAGATCCCACGTGTAAGTGGAATCATACAGTATTCGTCTTTCTCTAGTTGACTCGTTTCACTTAGCGTAAACCCTCTGAGTTCATCCGTGTGGCTCTAAATGGCAAAATTTCATCGATTTTTTTTATGACTGAGTGGAACTCCATTTTCCTTGTGAGTGTGTGAATATATATCAGTTCATCAGTTGATGGACACTTTATCTTAGTAATTATAAATAAATGTTGCTATGAACATTGCGGTGCATGTGTTTTTTCAATGTATACATGTTTTTTTCAAAGTGGTTTTTTCTGTTTTTGCACATATACCCAGGAGTGGAATGCTGAGTCATATAGTAGCTCTAGTGTTAGTATTTTGAGGAAGCTGCACGCTTTTTCCCTCAGGGTATGCACCTGTTTACATTCCTAACAGCAGTGCACAAGAGTTCCCTCTTCTCTACATCCTCTCCAGTGTTTGTTATTTGTGTTCTTCTGGATGGTAATCATTCTGACAGGCATGCATTTCCCTGATGATTAGTGATGTGAAGCATCTTTTCTCGTGCATGTTAACCATATGCATTTCCTTTGGGGAAAAAAATGTGTATTCAATTCTCTGCCCATTTTTTATTTGGACTATTCCACTGACATTGAGTTATATGAGCTGTTTATGTTGGCTATTAACCCCTTATTTTGGTGGTTCAGATGGTAAAGCATCTGCTTGCAATGTGGGATACTTGGGTTCAATCCCTGGTTTGGGAAGATCCCCTGGAGAAGGAAATGGCAGCCCACTCCAGTACTCTTGCCTGGAAAATTCCATGGATGGAGGAGCCTGGTAGGCTACAGTCCATGGGATCACAAAGAGTTGGACATGACTGAACGACTACTATATATATAACCCCTTAACAGTCACATCATTTGCATATATTTTTTCCATTCAGTCTTTTTTTTTTTTTTTGCTTTCTTTGCTGTGCAGACGTTTTTTAATTAAGTCCGTTTGTTTTTACTTTTATTTCATTTGTTTTAGGGACAGATCCAAAAAATATCACGATGATTTATGTCAAAGAATGTTCTGCCTATGTGTTCCTCTGGGAGTTTTATGGTTTCTGGTCTTACACTTAGGTCTTTAATGCATTTTGAGTTTATTTTTGTATATGGTCATAGAGAATGTCCTAATTTCATTCTTTTACATGTAGCTGTCCAGTTTTTGCTGCACCATTTATTGAAGAATTTCTCCATTGTATATTCTTGTTTCTTCTGTTGTAGATTAATTAATCATAAGTACATGGATTTATTTCTGGGTTCTCTATTCTGTGTCAAAATCAGGGAGTGTGTAACTTCAGATCTTTTTAGAATAAGGTAAAATTTAAGTCATAAGGAAGCACACTCATGTATTGTTTCCTTTTAAGGTTGATAGACATCATTGTATTTCATCAAAAGCAAGATTTCATCCCATTTTCAGAAGAATCATGATTATATGTACCACTGAAAAAATACACAGCCAACTAAATCATGTTACACATTCAATAAAAACATGCTGATTTCAGAGATGTGAAAACAAATGTGTGTCTTAAAATTGATGAGATGTGATATATAAAACTGGGTTGGCCAGAATGGTCAGGAGTCAGCATTCAGGCAAGCAGAAGTGTATTCCAACAGGGCTTTCACACCGTGTCTGACACTCGTCACTGACCTGTTTGTTGTCTCTGTGCACCTGTTTTGTAGGCTGACTCCCTCCAAGGTGCTAGTTGGTGCGGTGTTAAGTCCATTTGTCTCAGCCAGAAATCTGAATATCATACGGGTTGCCTTCCCTCCTATAGCTGACTCCTGTTCCTTGATTCTGCCTCTTCAGTTCCTGTAGCTGCCTCTTCCAAATTGCTGAGAGTCACAACAATCCCACTGGAGCAGGCCTCCGCCACCTGTTACAGGCATGTCCCAGGAGTCTCCGGACAGGACTCTGTGTCCAGACTTTATGCTTCCACTTGATTCTCTCCACGACAGCCAGCTGAAACATGTTACTGCCGGGTGGGTGCCAGATTGTGCTCTTCACTGTCTGAGAATGGCACTGGAGCCAGTTCCCTGAACTTACTTCAATCCAAGGCATGAATGCCACAGGCTCTTTCACACCTGCCAAACATTCTTCCCAGGTGGTGCTAGTGGTAAGGAACCCACCCGCCAACGCGGGAGACTTAAGAGGCGCGGGTTCAATCCCTGGGTCGGGAAGATCCCTGGAGGAGGAAATGGTAACCGACTCTAGTATTCTCGCCTGCAGAATCCCATGGACAGAGGAGCCTGGCAGGCTACAGTCTGTGGGTTCACAAAGAATCAACACAACTGAAGCAACTTAGCAAACAGGCTAAGGCTTCATCACTACCAACTGCACAGAACACAAAACCCACAGACAAAATCAGGCCCACTCACCCGGCCAGAATCCTGGCTGTAGATCGTTAATCATTTGAGTGTAGCTGTTTGGTTTTTACCTCTTTATCTAATGTGAGTAAAAATTTCTTATCTCGTGTGTGTTTAGCCAATATTTTTTCTTCCCACTTGGTGGCTTAACTTTTGGCCTTCAGAAGGAGGTTTTTCACCCAAGAGGATTTTGACTTTATTTTTTTAAAATAAAGTGCATTTAATTGATTTTTCTTCTCATGTGTGAGGCCTTCTTATAACATGTGTTACAAATCAGAGCTCGTGCTCTGTCTGAAAAGACCCATGGCCATGTCACTTTCTCTGTGGGATCCTCTCTAATTTTTTATATAGCTGTGCACATTTTAAAGTTGGCTGAGGCCAAGATGGAGTGCCTTTTGGTGTGAGTCCCGAACTGTGTTTAGATTGGTTTTCGGACACGTGTTTGCTCATTGCCCTATATTTATGGTGCCAGTCGTTGCTTAGTCACTAAGCCATGTCCTACTCTTTGTGACCCCATGGACTGTAGCCCACCAGGTGCCTTAAGTCCATGGGATTTCCCAGGCAAGAATACTGAAGTGGGTTGCCATTTCCTTCTCGAGGGGATCTTCCTGACTCAGGGATAGAACCTGTGTCAGCTGCATTGACAGGTGAATTCTCTACCACTGACCACCAGGGAAGTCCTGGGATATTGGCCTCGACACGTTTGAATTTCCAGAGGCTAGTGTGTTAAGCAGGACTGGCAGGAGAAACCTCAGCCTGCATTGCAGTGGGAGCGGGTGGGCCTGCATTCTCCCAGTTGGCCCGCAGAGGGCGACAACCTGCCTCTCTTCCCAAGGCGAGACCTGTGTCTTATGCCCACAGGCTTGGTCCAGGGCACAGCAGACAGGCGTTAGGTTTCCTCACGACCAGGCAGTGCTTTGGTTTGGGAAGTATTCAGCCCTCTGTCCACTCAGAAGGTAGCTAGGTTTCCTCAGGACCTGCTGGGAGGGGACCCTGTGGGAGAAAAACTGAGGGAAAAGTGGGGGGATGCTGCCTGCTGGGGGCTGTCTGCAGGAAAAAGGGAGGAGGTCTGTCTGAAAGGAGCCAGCAGAGGAAAAGCTGAGCGAGGAAAATGCTGATCGAGTTCGTCTTGTGTGTGGTGTGGAAGGAGCTCCAAGGAATTGAATTGGTGGGTGGATTTTTTTTTACCACTGAGCCACAAAGCCTGGTATTCACTTTGAATGTAGGTGTTTGCTTTATGGTTCTTAGTACAATTTTAGTAAAACTTTCTAATCAGGTGTGTGGTGGGTAACTTTTTTACTTTTTTCCTCCCACTCTGCGGCTTAGCTCTTGGGCTCCAGAAGGTTTCTTACCCTGCAGGATTTGTGTGTGTGTGTTTAATAAATTGTGTTGTTTTGTTTCCCATGTGTGAGGGCTTTTGGTGATGTGTGCTGCCAATCAGAGCTCCTGATCGCCATGATGAGACACATGGCTGTGTCAGTGTTCCTCTGTGGGGTCATGTCTAATTTTTTCTGTAAGGCTGTAGATTTCACAATTGCCTGGGGACAGTCTGGATGCCTTTTGGTATGACCCCTGAAGTGTGTGCCTAGATTGGTTTGGGGGCATGATTTGCTGTACATTTTCAGTCATTGCCCTGTAGTTAGGTTGCAGAAGTCCTGGGATAGTGGCCGAGACTCGTGTATTTCCAGAGTGTTGTGCCTTCAGCAGGATGGGCAGGAGAGACCTCCGCCCGCTCTGCGTGGGAGCGGGTGCGGCCTGCATTCTCCCAGTTGGCCCGCAGAGGGCGACAAGCTGCTTCTTCCCAGGGCGGGACCTGAGTGTTCAGGCCACAGGCTTGGTCCAGGGCGCAGCTGACAGGCATTCCAGTTCAGTCGCTCAGTCGTGTCCTACTCTTTGCGACCCCATGAATCGCAGCACACCAGGCCTCCCTGTCCATCACCATCTCCCGGAGTCCACTCAAACTCACGTCCATCGAGTCGGTGATGCCATCCAGCCATCTCATCCTCTGTCGTCCCCTTCTCCTCCTGCCCCCAATCCCTCCCAGCATCAGAGTCTTTTCCAATGAGTCAACTCTTCGTATGACGTGGCCAAAGTACTGGAGTTTCAGCTTTAGCATCATTCCTTCCAAAGAACACCCAGGCTGATCTCCTTTAGAATGGACTGGTTGGATCTCCTTGCAGTCCAAGGGACTCTCAAGAGTCATCTCCAACACCACAGTTCAAAAGCATCAATTCTTTGGCGTCCAACTCTCACATCCATACATGACCACTGGAAAAACCATAGCCTTGACTAGACGGACCTTTGTTGACAAAGTAATGTCTCTGCTTTTGAATATGCTATCTAGGTTGGTCATAACTTTTCTTCCAAGGAGTAAGCGTCTTTTAATTTCATGGCTACAGTCACCATCTGCAGTGATTTTGGAGCCCATAAACATAAAGTCAAAGCTAGTGGAGGTGATGGAATTCCAGTTGAGCTATTGCAAATCCTGAAAGATGATGCTGTGAAAGTGCTACATTCAATATGCCAGCAAATTTGGAGAATTCAGCAGTGGCCACAGGACTGGAAAAGGTCAGTTTTCATTCCAATCCCAAATAAAGACAATGCCAAAGAATGCTCAAACTATCGCACAATTGCACTCATCTCACACGCTAGTAATGCTCAAAATTCTCCAAGCCAGGCTTCAGCAATACGTGAACCATGAACTTCCAGATGTTCAAGCTGGTTTTAGAAAAGGCAGACAAACCAGAGATCAAATTGCCAGCATCCGCTGGATCATGGAAAAAGCGAGAGAGTTCCAGAAAAACATCTATTTCTGCTTTATTGACTATGCCAAAGCCTTTGACTGTGTGGATCACAATCAACTGTGGAAAATTCTGAAAGAGATGGGAATACCAGACCCCCTGACCTGCCTCTTGAGAAATCTGTATGCAGGTCAGGGAGCAACAGTTAGAACTGGACATGGAACAACAGACTGGTTCCAAATAGGACAAGGAGTACGTCAAGGCTGTATATTGTCTGTC
>NW_011494955.1:472674-482886 GCF_000754665.1 Bison bison bison | reverse complement strand
TACATCATGAGAAACGCTGGACTGGAAGAAACACAAGCTGGAATCAAGATTGCTGGGAGAAATATCAATAACCTCAGATATGCAGATGACACCACCCTTATGGCAGAAAGTGAAGAGGAACTCAAAAGCCTCTTGATGAGAGTGAAAGAGGAGAGTAAAAAGGTTGGCTTAAAGCTCAACATTCAGAAAACGAAGATCATGGCATCTGGTCCCACCACTTTATGGGAAATAGATGGGGAAACAGTGGAAACAGTGACAGGCATTAGGTCTCCTCAGAGCCAATGCTTTGGGGTCGGGAACATGCCAGACACTGTCTTCAGGGAGGGTAGTCATGTTTCCTGAGGACCTGCTGGGAAGGTTCCCCCTGGGAGAAAAAGCTGAGGAAAAAGCTGAGGAAAAAGTTGGGAGATGCTCCCAGCTGGGGGATGCCTGCAGGAGAAGGGAGGTCCGTCTAGGAGGACCCAGCAGAGGAAGAGCTGGGGGAGGAAAATTCTGACTTTGAATTCGTCTTGGGTGCGGTGTGGAAAGTGCCCTGCTTCATTTCGTTTCTTTTTTCAAGGGAGTTTTTTTCCGTTTTCCAGGTTTTTCCCTAGGGTGACGGTCCTCTCACTGCCATAGGTCCATGGAGCTTGGTCAGAAGTAACGTAACCACATATGTCTGTGTCTGTGTTGCTTTCTGGTTTCTCTAAACGTATCCTTTTTTTTTTTTTTTCCCCTCCTCTCATTTCAGCACACGAGTTTAGTTCCTCAAAGGCATGTGGGATCTCCCTGGACCAGAAATTGAACCCATGTCTCCTGTGTTGGCAGGTGGATTCTTTACCGCTGAGCCACCAGGGAAGCCCGGTACCCATTTTGAACGTAGGTTTTACTTTCTGGTTCTCAGTCTAATAGGAATGAAAATTCCTCATCAGGTGTGTGGTGGGGAATACTTTTTCCTCTCACTTCTGGATTAGCTCCTGAGATTTAAAAAGGTTTCTTGCCCCCGTGACCTAGGTCCTGTGGACGCACGCGGCGCCCCGCCCCCCGCACGGCCGCAGCAGCTGGGAGGGTCTCCGCCCCGGTCCGCGCCATCCAGCCCGGGCGGCGGCGAGGCCTTCGCTGGATGGTTCTCCTCGGCCGGCGACTCTGCGTGCTGCCGCGGTGGGGGCGTGCGCTGGGCCTTCCCCTGCGGCACGTGGCTGCCCAGCCGCGCCGAATGGCTGCTAGCGGTGCGATCGATCCAGCCGGAGAAGGAACGCATCGGCCAGTTCGTCTTCGCCCGGGACCTAAGGCTGCCCTGGCTGGTCGTTTGATGATAAGGAAATTAGTTGCAGAGAAATTGAATATACCTTGGGATAATATTCGTTTGCAAAGAACTGCAAAAGGAAAACCGGTTCTTGCAAAAGACTCATTGAATCCTTACCCCAATTTCAACTTTAACATCTCTCATCAAGGAGACTATGCTGTGCTTGCTGCAGAATCTGAGCTACAAGTTGGAATTGATATAATGAAGACTAGTTTTCCAGGTCGTGGTTCAATTCCAGAATTTTTTCATATTATGAAAAGAAAGTTTACCAACGAAGAATGGGAAACAATCAGAAGCTTTAAGGATGAATGGACTCAGCTGGATATGTTTTATAGGAATTGGGCACTGAAAGAAAGCTTCATAAAAGCAATAGGTGTTGGATTAGGATTTGAATTGCAATGGCTTGAATTCGATATATCCCCGTTAAACCTGGGTATAGGCCAAGTTTATAAAGAAACACTTTTATTTTTGGATGGAGAAGAAGAAAAAGAATGGGCATTTGAGGAAAGCAAAAGAGATGAGCACCATTTTGTTGCAGTAGCTCTTAGGAAGGAGAAGGCAATGGCAACCCACTCCAGTACTCTTGCCTGGAAAATCCCAAGGGCAGAGGAGCCTGGTAGGCTGCAGTTCATGGGGTCGCGAAGAGTTGGACACGACTGAGCAACTTCCCTTTCACTTTTCACTTTCATGCACTGGAGAAGGAAATGGCAACCCACTCCAGTGTTCTTGCCTGGAGAATCCCAGGGACGGGGAGCCTGGTGGGCTGCCGTCTATGGGGTCACACAGAGTCGGACACGACTGAAGCGACTTAGCAGCAGCAGCAGCAGCTCTTCGTGAAAGGTTGTTGTTGAATCACGCGAAGACACTGGGGTTCTTGGCCCCCAGAGGAGAAGAATTCAATCCGGGGCCAGAGACGAGGCTTGATCGCTCAGAGCTTTTGTGTAATAAAGATTTATTAAAGTATAAAGGAGATAGAGAAAGCTTCTGACATAGGCATCAGAAGGGGGCAGAAAAAGTACCCACTTGCTAGTATTAGCAATGAAATTATATACTCTCCAATGAATCCAAAGAATGTCAAGGTTGTAAAGACCTCACTAGACCTACTCCATAATTTACATTTTAAGATAGCAGAATTAGCCAGAAGGTTTAATCCAGAGACTGTCCTCAGGCAGGATACATTATTGTTATATAATCCTAAGGAATGTAGAGAAGGAAGAAAGTTTGTCCTTTCTTCCTCCTTGAGAATTCCAGGCCCGTCTCTTCTTTGGGTCCCCTAGACTCCTTATCAACCTGCCTAGGAAATGACTCTCTCATTAGGAAACCCAGTGGATCTAGACATCAGAATGTTACATCTCAAGATGGTTCTAAAGCAACCCAGAGGCAGTTTACTATTCTCACCTTTAATGATTTAATATCATCTGCAGTTCCTGTGACCCCCGAAGAGCCTTCATTTTGGGACTGTTTTTGCTTTACAGAAGAGATTTCAATAAGAAATGGTACTAACTCATGAAATGATTTTCTGAGTAACAAAGGGAAGTGAAAACTGTAGTCTTCTGTATTCACTAAAAAATAAATGCCTGAGAGTATCAAATTTTATGTCACAAAACATTTTTAAAAAGAAGAAACAACTTTTCCTATTAAAAAGGCAGACTCCCAGATCAAGATAGGTGCTTAGAATACATGTTTGCCTCTTTTTCCTCCCCAAAATCACATTGGATTTGATTTTTAAAAAAATATAGAAATCGATGGTAGAGTCTTAAAGTGATAAAACGGAATACACAAAATAGAGAATGTTCAAATTCCTATTTTTCAGAGATCACTATTTTAGAGGTACCTATCCTTAAAACATGGAGTATCTTCCCAGATCTTTTTCTTGGCGAATGATTCCCTATTAATGTACTTACTCTTTTTTTTTAATAGAACATACTATATTTAATTTTTCTCTGCAGCCATGAAATTAAAAGACGCTTACTCCTTGGAAGGAAAGTTATGACCAACCTAGATAGCATATTCAAAAGCAGAGACATTACTTTGCCAATAAAGGTTCGTCTAGTCAAGGCTATGGTTTTTCCAGTGGTCATGTATGGATGTGAGAGTTGGACTGTGAAGAAGGCTGAGCGCCGAAGAATTGATGCTTTTGAACTGTGGTGTTGGAGAAGACTCTTGAGAGTCCCTTGGACTGCAAGGAGATCCAACCATTCCTTCTGAAGGAGATCAGCCCTGGGATTTCTTTGGAAGGAATGATGCTAAAGCTGAAACTCCAGTACTTTGGCCACCCCATGCGAACAGTTGACTCATTGGAAAAGACTCTGATGCTGGGCAGGGTTGGGGGCAGGAGGAGAAGGGGACGACAGAGGATGAGATGGCTGGATGGCATCACTGACTCGATGGACGTGAGTCTGAGTGAACTCCGGGAGTTGGTGATGGACAGGGAGGCCTGGCGTGCTGAGATTCATGGGGTCTCAAAGAGTCGGACACGACTGAGTGACTGAACTGAACTGAACTATATTTAATTTTTCTTTTGATTCTACATCTGAGGCCCATAACTATGCTGGTGTAGCATAACTTTTAGTGCTGCTTAAGTATTCTCTTTTCCAGCTACTATCAAGATGCAATTGACCAGAGGTAATACAGTTCAACTCTAATTGACTTAGTAACCAAGGACATTTATTGTGTCACATAACAAACAATTTAAAGTTGTCATTAGGGCCTTTTTTTTTTTTTTGCCTCCTTCTTAGTTTATTTGTTTTTCTCTAGGCTGGTCTCCCTCATGCATCTGAAAGAAAAGGCTGTTTTGCTTCTCACATCTCAGTTTTGTTAGTGAGGAAGGTTTTTTCTTCTTAAGAGCCCCCAGAAAATTTCCGCAAAGTTTCTGGTGACCCCGGTCAGGTCACTGAGAAAGCTGAACTTGACACTCTTGGCTTCTGTGGAAAGGGAACTACTCTTGGTAAGGAAGAAGCCTAAGGCAGAGTCTGGGGGAGTGATACCTAGGGGAGGCCCACTGCCTGCCGTGAGGAAGGTGTGCCACAGCTGACTCATTCTGTCCTGTCTGCTAGGCATTTTGAATGTCTGCAGTTTTTACTGTAAGCAGTGGTTTATTGAATATCCTTGTAGCCACATTTTGAACTACATGTTTAATTATGTCCAAAGGAATTAAATATATTTAGAGCCTCAATAAGTATTGCCAAATTTTTCTCCAAAAAGGCTGCATAATTTATATTTCCAGTTAGTGTTATATGTTTGATCATTCTCTCACCACTCCCACCCCCCATCAACCTACAGATTTGTCATCTGTAGATAGGATCTTTTAAAAAAAATTTAATCTTTGCCAATATAGATTAAAAATGGTACCTTATATTTTAAAAGTGTGTTTCTTTCATTACAAACGAGGCTGCTATGGCAGTGTTATTGGCTGTTTGTATTCTTTTGGTATGAACTGCCTGTTCATTGTCTTAACCTGTTTTTATTCTGGTAAATAAGACTCAAAGTGCAAACATACGTAAGATGCAAGACCATCATTTTGATGACAGAATCTATTCTATGGCTGTAGTGCATGTCTTGGGGAGTTTGAAGTCTTACATTAATAATTGTTAAATGTCAGAAGTGAAATAGTTTCATTGTTTCTATTACTAAAGTGAAAAGTTGTGTTTAAATTATATAAAATTAGGTATTTTGCTTAAGTACAAGAAAAATTTTGAACATTTTACTTTTTACTTCATTAAGCCTGCACAGATATTCCAAGCATTAAGTAAATAACTTGTTATAAAAGGATCAAGTAGCATTTGTAGCAGAGGAAGCATTGTTATCCGTAGCATGAGTGTAATGGTGATATGAAAATGCCACCGTCTGTCTTGTTATAACATTTCTGAACTTTTATGGATCAGGCACCATGCTGCGTTTCCAGGGGTGGGGCGGGGGCGGGCAGTGGGTGGAGATCTGTTAAGGTTTCACATCAGATGAGATCAGATCAGATCAGCCGCTCAGTCATGTCCGACTCTTTGAGACCCCATGAATCAAAGCACGCCAGGCCTCCCTGTCCATCACCAACTCCCAGAGTTCACTCAGACTCACGTCCATCGAGTCGGTGATGCCATCCAGCCATCTCATCCTCTGTCATTCCCTTCTCCACTGGTTGGATCTCCTTGCAGTCCAAGGGACTCTCAAGAGTCTTCTCCAACACCACAGTTCAAAAGCATCAATTCTTCGGCGCTCAGCCTTCTTCACAGTCCAACTCTCACATCCCTACATGACCACAGGAAAAACCATAGCCTTGTACTAGACGGACCTTTGTTGGTAAAGTAGTGTCTCTGCTTTTGAATATGCTATCTAGGTTGGTCATAACTTTCCTTCCAAGGAGAAAGCGTCTTTTAATTTCATGGCTGCAGTCACCATCTGTAGTGATTCATATAGTCAGAATCAAATAAATACACATAGTTTAGACTCAAGTAGGTCTATAAAAATTTTTTTTTCTAATAAAAATTACCATTCCCTTGACCACCTCCTATTTCCTGTCCCCAGAATGAGCTGTTTCACTGATTTTTTTTTGTTGTTATTTATTACTGTATCTCTAAAGAGCATGCTTATATTGCTTTACCTGTTTCTAGTTTGAGGCATTTCTTTAATTTCTAATATAAAACTTTGTTCTGCTGCTTCCCAGCCATTACACTTTCTCTTCCTGCTCCCCTTTCCCGGTGTATGTAATTCAGCGTCTTCATTACTGACTGTGATTAAGGATGTATGCACGACTGAGCTTATGTAACACTGTACCGCTAAGTGATGTGTTACTCTTACCCTGTTCTGCCTTTTTAGTTCCTTGACTTAATAATTAATTTTGTTTGCGTAGGTTTCTGTGTACTTATCGCTAATTAAACCCAAAACTCTACGTTCAGACATAAAAAAATTAAAAATATATATATAATAAAAAGAGGTTTCTTAACCTACAGGAATCTTTTTTTCCTGTTTAAAAAATTGTGTGTAATTTTGTTTTATTTTCCCTCTGGGAAGGCTTTTGGTGATGTGTGTTTCCAATCAGAGCTCGTAATGTCCCTGACCAGACCCATGGCTGCATGGATGTTCCTTTGAGTGATCTAATTTATTATATACTGCTGTGGTTTGGAAAATTGCTTGGAGATAACCAGGAGTGCCTTTGGGTATGAGCCCTGAAGTAAGCACCTACATTGGTTTGGAGGCATGTTTTCGATCATTGCCCTATAGTTAGGACTATAGAAGTTCCGGGATAGTGACCTCGACCTGTTTGAATTTCCAGAGTGTAGTGCCTTGAGCCAGACTAGCAGGAGCGACTGTGGCCTGCCCTGCGGTGGGAGTGTGTGCGGCCTGCATTCTCTCAGTTGGCCTGCAGTTCAGTTCCGTTGCTCAGTCGTGTCTGACTCTTGGTGACCCCATGGACTGTAGCACACCAGGCTTCCCTGTCCATCACAAACTCCTGAAGCTTACGCAAACTCATATTCAACAAGTCGGTGATGCCATCCAACCATTTCATTCTCTGTTGTCCCCTTTTCTTCCTGCCTTTAATCTTTCCCAGCATCAGGGTCTTTTCAAATGAGTCAGTTCTTTGCATCAGGTGGCCAAACTATTGGAGTTTCAGCTTCAACATCAGTCCTTGCGATGAATATTCAGGACTGATTTCCTTTAGGATGGACTGGTTGGATCTCCTTGCAGTCCAAGGGACTCTCAAAGTCTGTTACTGTTTCCCTATCTATTTGCCATGAAGTGATGGGACCAGATACTATGATCTTAGTTTTCTGAATGTTGAATTTTAATCCGACTTTTTCACTCTCCTCTTTCACTTTTATCAAGAGACTCTTTAGTTCTTCTTCACTTTCTGCCATGAGGGTAGTGTCATCTGCATATCTGAGGTTATTGATATTTCTCCCAGCAATCTTGATTCCAGCTTGTGCTTCATCCAGTCCAGCATTTCGCATGATACACTCTGCATGTAAGTTAAATAAGCAGGGTTACAATATACAACCTTGATGTACTCCTTTGCCTATTTGGAACAAATCTGTTGTTCCATGTCCAGTTCTAACTGTTGCTCCCTGACCTGCAAACACATTTCTCAGGAAGCAGGTAAGGTGATCTGGTATTCCCATCTCTTGAAGAATTTTTCACAGTTTGTTGTGATCTACACAGTCAAAGGCTTTGGCATAGTCAATAAAGCAGAATTAGATGTTTTTATGGAACTCTCTTGCTTTTTCTATGATCCAGCAGATGTTGGCAATTTGATCTCTGGTTCCTCTACCTTTTCTAAAACCAGCTTGAACATCTGAAAGTTATTGGTTCACGTACTGTTGAAGCCTGGCTTGGAGAATTTTGAGCATTACTTTGCTAGTATGTGAGATGAGTGCAATTGTGCAGTAGTTTGAACATTCTTTGGCATTGCCTTTCTTTGGGATGGGAATGAAAACTGACCTTTTCCAGTCCTGTGGCCACTGCTGACTTTTCCAAATGTGCTGGCATATTGAGTGCAGCACTTTACAGCATCATCTTTTAGGATTTGAAATAGCTTACCTGGAATTCTATCACCTCCACTAGCTTTGTTCATAATGGTACTTCCTAAGGCCCACTTGACTTCACACACCATCGTGATTATCTGGGTCATCAAGATCTTTTTTGTACAGTTCTGTGTATTCTTGCCACCTCTTCTAATTATCTTCTGCCTCTGTTAGGTCCATACCATTCTGTCCTTTATTTTGCCCATCTTTGCATGAAAAGTTCCCTTGGGATCTCTGATTTTCTTGAAGAGATCTCTAGTCTTTCCCATTCTGTTGTTTTCCTCTATTTCTTTGCATTGATCGCTGAGGAAAGCTTTCTTATCTCTCCTTGCTATTCTTTGGAACTCTGCATTCAAAACTTGTATCTTTCCTTTTTTCCTTTGCCTTTCGCTTCTCTTCTTTTCACAGCTATTTGTAAGGTCTCCTCAGACAGCCATTTTGCCTTTTTGCATTTCTTTTTCTTGGGGATGGTCTTGATCACAGCCTCCTATACAATGTCATAAACCTCTGTCCATAGTTCTTCAAGCACTCCATCTATCAGATCTAATCTCTTGAATTTATTTGTCACTTCCACTGTATAATCATAAGGGATTTGATTTAGGTCACACCTGAATGGTCTAGTGGTTTTCCCTACTTTTTTTAAGTCTGAATTTGTCAATAAGGAGTTCGTGAGTCGGCCCGCAGAGGGCGACAACCCTCCTCTCTTCCCAGGCTGGGACCTGTGTCTTCTGGCCTTAGGTTTGGCCCAGGGCACAGGCGACAGGCCTTAGATCTCCTCAGCACAGGCCAGTGCTTTGGCGCAGGGGCCACCCTGCAAGGAAACTTGAGGAAACTGTGGAGTAGGGGGAGGAAATGCTGCCTGCTGGGGGCTGCCGGCAGGAGAAAGGGAGGAGGTTTGAATGCCCATCCCCAGCACAGGAAAGCTGGGGGAGAAAATTCTGACTTTGAGTTAGTCTTGTGTGGAAGGAGCCTGTTTTTTTTTGGGGGGGGGGTTGTGATGTTCAGCTTTTGGGGTTTTAGCTTAGGGTGATGGGGTTTTATCTAAGCAGGTCTCTGGCAGCTTGGTATTAAAGGAATAGACCACATATGTGTCTGATGCTTCCTGGGCTGTCTCCACACCTGTTTTTTAACCCATGGGCATAATTCTGGGATGCCCTTTATATTCCAGTTATCTCCAGAGAGGTACATCCTCATGCCAGTATCACAGTGTTTTATTTACTGTGAATGTGGGATGCACACTTGAAATTGCAAGAGCCTTCAAATGTGACTATTTTACAATTGCTTTAGAGAGGTGGGTGTGTTGGAGTTACATATTGTGGGGTGTCATCATCTGATCCTATTCATTGGGATATACCATTCGCTGCTCCCCTCGTCTGATGCACGCAAGCACTGAAGACCTGCTGAACTTTTTTTTTTTTTTTCCTGCTGAACTTTTTAAGGTTCAGAAAGTATGGGTAGAGCCTTCGTGCAAAAGAGCGCCCTTGTTTCCCTTAGGATACAGGTTGGGAAAGCAATGGTGTGAATGCCTGGTGGCCTGATGGCTGGTCTGCGGGGTTTGGTTGGTTTGGTTTTGGAAAATGCTGCTAAAAGGTATCTCAAGGGGCTGTTAGGGGTGTCCCAGCAGCAAGAAAGGAGCGGTGCTTGCTGTTGCCCTGTAATCGGAACCACCCTTTCTGGAGGAGGGAGGCAGTTGTAAGAGGTGTGTGATGCTGTTCATTTCCCTTTCCCTCGGGTGATACCATGTGGATCATTTTTCTGTCCACTTGCTAGTTACCTGTTTATCTTTGGAGGCCAGAGGCCTCTTCAGATTAGTACTCATTTTGAGTGTAACTCTTTCCTTCATGGTTCTTAGTCTAATGTGAATAAAAATTCCTCATTTTTTAAACAAAAAAGGAGCTTTATTTTTATGACTAGTTTTTTTATTTTTGGCTGTGTTGGGTCTTCATTGCCAGGTGGCTTCTGATCATTGCAGCAAGGGATGGGCATTCAAACCTCCTCCCTTTCTCCACACTCCAGTTGCCCTGCACAGCTCTCAGTGCAGTGACTTTTGTTGTCACGGGACTGGGCTCTAGGGCAAGTGGGCTTAAGTCGTTTCGGCACATGGGTTCAGTATTTGCGGCTCCCAAGCTCTAGAGCACAGGTTCAATAGTGTGGCGCTCGGGCTTGGTTGTTCCTTGGCATGTGGGATCTCCCTGGACCAGGGATCAAACCCCTGTCTCCTGCATTGGCAAGCCTATTCTTTACAACTGAACCACAGCGGAAGCCCTGCACTCATTTAGAGTGTAGATTTGCCTGTGGTTCTTAGTATAATGCCAGTAAAAATTCCTCATTAGTGTGTTGGGGAGTATTTTTCCTCCCACTTTGTGGCTTTTCTGCTCAGTTGCTCAGTTGTGTCACACTCTGCAGCCCCATCAA
>NW_011494955.1:471785-472574 GCF_000754665.1 Bison bison bison | reverse complement strand
TAGCACCTAGGATTGGAAAATAGGTTTTTTTGACCTGCAGGCTTTGTGTATGTGCGTTTAATAAAGTGTGTGCCATTAAGTTTTGTTTCCCGCGTGTGAAAGGACTTGCTGATGTGTGTTGCCAGTCAGAGCTCATGATCTGCCTGACCAGGCCCGTGGCCTTGTGGATGTTCCTCTCGGTGATCACGTCTGATTTTTTCCCATACTGCTGTAGATTTCAAAGTTGCCTTGGGGAAATCTGGAATGCCTTTTGGTGTGGGCCTTGAAGCGTGCGCCTAGGTTGCTTTGGGGGGACATGTTTGCTCATTGCCCTGTAGTTAGGGTTACCAAAGTCCTGGGATAGTGGCCTCGACCCGTTTGAATTTCCAAATGTAGCACCCAGCAGGACTGACGGAGAGATGTCTGCCTGCACGGCTGACGTGTGGCCGCAGCCTGCATTCTCCCAGATGGCCCGCAGAGGGCGAAAACCCCGCCTCCCCGTCCCACCCAACCCTACCCGACCCCACCCACCCAAGGGCGCTGGACCTGAGTTCTGGCCTCAGCCTTTGCCCGGGGCCCAGCTGTCAGACATTAGTTCTCCTCAGGACCGGCCAGTGCTTTGGCTCCGGGAAAATGCAGGGCTCTGTCCACTCGCAGGGTGGCTGGGTTTCCTCAGGTCCTGCTGGGAGGGGCCCCCAGGGAGAAAAGCGATGAGGAAACAGTGCGGGGGATGCTGCCTGCTGGGGGCTGCCTGCAGGATACGGGAGGTCCGTCCTGGCGGGGCCCGCCGAGGGAGAGGCGGGGGGGGGC
>NW_011494955.1:449226-471685 GCF_000754665.1 Bison bison bison | reverse complement strand
ACCCAGCAGAGGAAGAGCTGGGGGAGGAAAATTCTGACTTGGAGTTAGTCCTGTGCATGGCGTGGAAGGAGCCCTGTTCTGGTTTTGGTTTTCACAGTTGTGATATTCCGTTTTCCAGGTTTTTTCTTAGGGTGACGGTCCTTTCACTGCCATAGATCCATCATCTAAGACGACTCGGCCTGCTCTGCGTGGGAGCGGGTGCGGCCTGCATTCTCCCAGTTGGCCGGCAGGGGGCGACAAGCCGCCCCTCTTCCCAGGGCGGGACCCGCGTGTTTGGGCCGCAGGCTTGGTCCAGGGCACAGCTGACAGGCATTAGGTCTCCTCGGGGCAGGCCAGTGCTTTGGCTTTGGGAAAATGCAGGATTCTGCCCTTTGGGAAGGCAGCTAAGCTTCCTCAGGACCTGCTGGGAGGCGCCTCCCTGGGAGGAAAACTTGAGGAAACTGTGGGGAGATGCTGCTGGCTGGGGGCTGCCGGCAGGAGAAGGGAGGAGGTCCAAATGCCCACAACCAGCACAGGAACGCTAGGGGAGAAAGTTCTGACTTTGAGTTAGCTTTGTGTGTGGTGCGGAAGGAGGTGTGTTTTGGGTTTGTTTTTTTTTTTTTTTTTGGCGGGGGGTGGGTTGTGGTGTTTCGCTTTCTGGGTTTCATCTTAGAGTGATGGCGCTTTAATGGAGCAGGTCTCTCCAGTTTGCTGTTAAAAGAATGGACCACATGTCTGTCGCTTCCTCGAGTGCCTTGATGCCTCTTTTTCGACCCATGAGTATATTCCTGGAATATCCTTTCAATTCCAATCATCTTCAAAAGGTACATTTCATGCCAATATCATGGTGTTTTATTCTTGTGGGTGTGGGATGCATATTTGAAATTTCAAGGCGTCAGCCTTCAAATGTGACTTTTTTCCCCAGTTGCTTTAGAGGAGTGGACTGTGTTGTAGTTTCATATTGTGGGGTGTCATTTTCTGCTTTCCTTCAGTGCGTGTACTCTCATCCCATGCCCGACTGATGTGCATACACTGAGGACCTCCTCAATTTTTTTAAGGTTTAGAGGAGGAGTAGAGCCTCCAGGCCGGAGAAGGCAACGGCACCCCACTCCAGTACTCTTGCCTGGAAAATCCCATGGACGGAGGAGCCTGGTAGGCTGCAGTCCATGGGGTCTCTACGAGTTGGACATGACTAAGCGACTTCCCTTTCACTTTTCACTTTCATGCATTGGAGAAGGAAATGGCAACCCACTCCAGTGTTCTTGCCTGGAGAATCCCAGGGACGGGGGAGCCTGGTGGGCTGCCATCTATGGGGTCACACAGAGTCAGACACGACTGAAGCGCTTAGCAGCAGCAGCAGCAGAGCCTCCACGCAAAAGAGCTCTCTTGTTTTTCTTTGGACACCGATTGGGAATACAGTTGTGTGAATGCTTGTTGGCCTGACGGCTGGTCTGCAGGGGTGAGACTTGTTTGGCTTTGAAAAGGCTGCCTGTGGTTGACTGGAGGACCCTTTACAGGTGTCCCAGACCTGAGAAAGTAGAGTTCCTGCTCCCTCTCGTGCTCCAGTAATCCGAATTGACCTTCCCGAGGAGGTGGCACTTGTAAGTGGTGTGTAACGCTGTCTTCTTTTGTAATTTGCCATTCCCTTGGCTAATGCCATGTGGGTCATATTGCTGTCCACTTTCTTGTTACCTTTTTATCTTTTGAGGAGAGGGCTCTCTTCAGATCAGTACTCATTTTGAATATAGTTGTTTCTTTCTGGTTCTTAGCCTAATGTGAGTGAAAATTCATCTGGTGTGATGGGGAATACATATTTTCCCCACTTTGTGGCTTAGCTCTTAGTCTTTGGAAGGAGGTTTTTCACCATGCAGGACTTTCTGTGTGTGTAATAAATTACGTGTGTGTTCCCAACCAGAACTCATGATCTACCTGACCTGTGGCTCTATCGATCTTCCTCCGGGGCATCCTGTCCAAATTTTTCTTTAGTGATGTAGATTTTAAAATCGCCTGGGGACAACCTGGATGCCTTTTGGTGTGAGCCCTGAAGTGTGTTCCTAGATAGGTTTTGGGCCACGTGTTTGCTCATTGTCCTGAAGTTGGGGTTGTAGAAGTGCTGGGATCCTGGCTTCCACGCATTTGAATTTCCATAGTGTAGTGCTTTGAGCAGGACTGGCAGGAGAGACCTCGGCCTGCTCCGCAGTGGGAGTGGGTGCGGCCTGCATTCTCCCAGTTGCCCGCAGAGGGCGACAAGCCCCTTCCCTTCCCAGGGCGGGACCTGTGTGTTCAGGCCACAGGCTTGGCCCTGAGCGCTGTAGACAGGCATTAGGTCTCCACAGGGCAGGCCAGTTTTTAGCTTCGGGGAAATGCGGGGCTGTATACATGTGGAGGATAACTAGTAACTAGATTTCCTCAGGACCTGCTGGGAGGGGCCCTTGGGAGAAAAACCTGAGGCTCCGTCCTCCTCTGCTCCTCACAGAGCCCGGCTCGCTTCTCACTGAAGTTCCCTTCTCGTCCCTGAGGCTTGACTTTGCTATTCTGAGTCCCGGCTCCGGTCTGCACAGAGGCGCAGCCCCAGAGCTCACTGAGGCGCGGGTCTGCTTCACACTAAGACGTGGCTCTGCTCCCCACTAGGCCTAACTCCAGTCTTCAGTGGGGCCCCGCACTGAGGCCTGGTTCCATGCCACACGGGGGTCCAGATCTGGTGATCAGTGAGGCCCAGCTCACTTCTCACTGACGCTCCATTCTCCACCTCTCTCAGGCCTGACTTTGCTACTCTGAGTCCACACAGAGGCCTGGCTCCGGACCTCAACGCTGAGAGCTGGCTCTGCTCCTCACTGAAGTCCAGCTGCACCCCTGCCTGAGTCTCGGCTCAGCTCAGCACTCCAGGTCCTCTCCGCACTGAGACCCGGCAAGGCTCTGCCCCTCACTGGGCCTGGCTGTGGTCCTCGGTGAGGCCTGGCCCCACTGCACAATCACGTGTGCCGCCCTTTCTCCCTGAGGTCCGGCTCCCTCCTTGGTGAGGACAGCTCTGCTCCACACGGGCCTGGTTACGGTCCCCACAGAGGCCAGGCTCTCTTCTCACTGAAGTTCAGCTCTGCTCCTCCTTGAGGCATGACTTTGCTCCTCTGAGGCCTGGCTCTGCTCTCCACTGAGAACCAGCTCCGGTCCACAATGAGGCCTGTCTCCCGTCCTCACTGAGGTTCCACTCCGGTCCTGTGATGTGCTCTGGGGCCCGGGTAGGGTCCTCACTGAGGCCAGGCTCCGCTCCTCCGTGAGGCTCGGCTCCAGTCCCCAGTGAGACCCAGCTCCTCCTGCACTGAGGCCTGGCTCCGCTCAGCACCGCCGCACAGCTCCGCCCTGCAATGGGCCTGGCTGTGGTTCTCGGTGAGGCCACGGTATCGTCCTCAGTGAAGCACAGCTCCAGTCCACGCTCAGGTCCTTAGTGAGCCCCGGCTCTGGTCCTCACAGAGATTTGGCTTGCTTCTAACTGAGGTTTGGTTCACCTCCGTGAGGCCTGACTGCTACTCTGAGGCCAGGCTCCCCTCCTCACTTGGGGCCAGCGCCACTCCTCAGGAAGGCCTGGCTCTGCTCCGCACAGGGGCCTGGCTCCAGTCCTGAGTCCCTGCTCTGCCCCTCACTGAGATTCAGCTCCAGCACTGAGTCCTGCTCTGGGCCTCACTGTGGTTCAGCTACCCTCCTCACTGAAGCCCAGCGTTCCTTCACTGAGAGTGAAGGTTCACCTCCACTCTTCACTCAGGCCCAGCTCTGGTCCTCCTTGAGGACGGAATTTGGTTCTCTGAGGCAAGACTCCATTCTACACTGAGGCCCAGCTACACTCCACATAGAGACTGGACTCGGGTCCTCTCTGAGGTCTGGCTCTGTTCCTCAGTGAGACCCAGCTTCTCTCTGACTGAGGACTGGCTCCACCCACACTGGGGTCTGGCTAGGGTTCTCACTGAGCCCAGCTTGCTTCTCACTGAGGTTCTCTTCTCCCTCTTCCTGAGGATTGACTGAACTGCTCTGAGTCCCGGCTCTGGACCTCACTGAGGCCAGGCTCCACTCCACACCGGGGCATGGCTACAACCTCAATGAGTTCTGGCTCGCTTCTCACTGAGGTTCCATTGTCTTCCTGAGGCCTGACTTTGCTACTCTGAGTCCTGGCTGTAAGGCGAGCATGGAGAAAAAGAGAGTGAGCCGGACAGTCAGGCAGAGAAATATTTATTATAGGAAGAAAGAAAGTGGTTTTAGAGAGAAACCAGTGCTCTCTTGTTACAGCCAACCCTTCTTATACCGTATCGATGGGAAATTGTGCCCCAGAGGGGTTTATCCTTAGCCCACAGCTGGAGTCCTGTGGTCACATAGTCAAAGGGGTCTCATGGTCGGGTGGTCATGTAGTCTTGAGAAACTGGCACCAGCAGGGAAAAACAGGGTATCGCCTTAAGGAAAAAACAGGAAGCCGTCAGGGCAATGTGGCCACCGCGATTTCACCCCTTGTGTCAGGTCACCACCATGGGCCATATTTTAACTACAGCTATGAGCCCCTTGAGAGCCCTAACACTGGCTCTGGTCCTCAACAAGGCCCAGCTCCTCTCCTCACTGAGGCCTGGCTCACTTCTCACCACGGTTCACCTCTGATCCTCCCCGAGACCTGACTTTGCTTCTCTGAGGCCCAGCTCTGGTCCTCCTCGATGCCAGACTTTGCTTCTCTGAGGCAAGGCTCCATTCTGCACTGAGGCCTGCTCCACTCCACACAGAGGATGGCTCCAGTGCTCAGTGAGACCGGCTCCTCTCTGCCCTGCACTGGGGCCCGGCTATGGTCCTCAGCGAAGCCCGGCTCCACTCCTCACTGAGGGTCGGCTCTTGTCCCCAGGGAGGCCAGGCTTCGGTCCACACAGAACCTGGCTCACTTCTCACTGAGGTTCTGTTCTCCTCCTCCCTGAGGCCTGAATTTACTTCCCTGAGGCCTGGCTCCTCTAGGGACTGCAAACCGGCTCCGCTCTCCACCGAGGCTCCTATCCGCTCCTCACTGGGACCCACCTCCCTCAGCACTGAGGCCCGGGCCTCACAGAGGCCAGGCTCGCTTCTCACTACCTTTCAACTGCTTCTCCCTGAGGCCTGACTGCTTCACCGAGTCCCGTCTCCGCTACTCAGGAAGGTTCGGCTCTGGTCCTCCCTGAGGCCCAAGTCACACGTTACAGAGGCTCAGCTCTGCTCCTCCCTGAGGCCTGACTTTGCCTGTCTTCAGCCCGGCTCCGCTCCACAATGAGGCCCGGCTCTGCTCCTCACCGAGGCCCAGTCTGGTCCTAAGGCTCGCCTCCGGCCTTCACTGAGTCCTCGCTCTGCTCCTCGCTTAGGCCCAACTTTGCTTCTCTGAGGCCTGGCTTGCTTCTCACTGAGGTTCGGCTCTGCCCCTCTGAGTCCAGACTTTGCTACTCTGAGGCCCTGCTCCGCCCCACTCCACACTGAGGCCTGGCTCACTTCTCACTGAGGTTCCGCTCTCCTCCTTGAAGCCTGACTCTGCTTCTCTGAGGCAAGTCTCCGCTCCTCACAGAGGCCCAGCTGTTCTTCCCTGAGGCCCTGCTCCACTCGTAGGTATGGCCCGGCTCTGCTCCTCACTGATTCCCAGCTCTGGTCCTCATTCTGACCTGATTCTGTTCGTCTCTCAGACCTGACTATAACAGGAGTCTCCATCAGTATGGAACTTAAAACCACAACCTTCACATACTTTAAAATTGTTATATTAAAAATAAAGGTAATTTTTGGCAACAATGTATAGAAATTGGAACTTTTAAATGTTAGTTGTCAAAATGTGATATGGCTCAATCTACTTACGTAAAACTTTGGCATCTTATAAAAAATATAAAAATGCAGTTATCATCAGTTTCAAAAAGTCTGATCTTACATATATACCCAAAGAATTTTAAATAACTGTTGAAATAAAACTTGTATACCAACACTCACAGCAGCGCTGCTCTCGATGCCCCTCTGAAAGAAGAATCAAAACGCCCATCATTGGGTTATGGGATAAGGAAAGTAGGGTAGATCCGTTAGGTGTGTTATTTTACCATATAAGGAGCAGAATCTGTGGACATCAGTGGGTGGGGTCCTCAAACACTGAAACATGAAGTTAACGTATAACGCCTGGATTTGCCTACGGCCATGCCACCCTGATCACACCTGATCTCGACTGACCTCTTAAGCTAAGCAGGGTCTGACCTGGTTAGTACTTGGATGGAAGAATCCCTCAATTCCACTCCAGGCTGTGCCCGCAAATATTTAAAAGCAAGGACTGGAACAGGTATTTGTACCCCATATTCACAGCAGCCAAAAGGTGAAATCAAAACATGTGTCCTTCAGCAGATGAATGGATAAACATAATGTAGTAATGAACAAAATAGAACACAATTCAACCTTTAAAGTAATTCTCACACAGGCTTCCATGTGGATAAACCTGGAAGTCAATATCCTAATTGAAACAAACCAGACACAAAAAGACAAAGGTTATCGTTCCACTAGTATGAGACATCCAGATAAGCCTCATTCTAGGTTGCCAGGGATTGAGGGTGCTGAGTGTTTGTTTAATGGTTACAGTTTCACTTCAGGAAAATGAAAAGATTCTAGAGATGAATGGCAATAATATTTTTACAACAATGTGAATGTAATTAATGGTATAGAAGTGTATAGTTCATATGATTCAAATGATAAATGTTGTATGTCTTAATCACAATGAAAAGCTCTTGCTACATGGTGCAAGGGAACACACTGAAATTATCCTCAGTGAAAAAGCCCTACAGAAAAGCCACCCAGACCATATGCATCTTGTACACTTTAAATCCATGAAGACTTTTAACGTGAGGAAAACCCCAGGGATGGTTCCAGAAAAGAAAATTGCATTAGAATGGAGAAAGGCCTTTGCACAAAGTTGGGGGCACCTGGCGAAAGTTGAAGTGGTCTTGTGGATAGGATTGCAATGTGGAAAGCATAATTATCCCTCATTTTGGAGTTATGTGCAGGGAGAGAGGCCCTGTTTTGGGTAAAACACACTGTAGTGCCTGGTATGAGTGTAGCAAACTTTGTACTGCTATTTAAAGTTTAAATATTTGAAATTGACTAGAAAATAAATTACTTTTCAATACATGTCAGTAACATGCCAGAAAACCAGAGATGACATCAAACACTGCTAATAGAGGCCAAGACTTACTTACCCAATTCAAATTCACCCAAAGTAGTGATGCTAATTGCCCTTGTAGAAGTCCGCATAGTATAAAAAGGCACCATGGGAAGAGTATATTAGTAGCCATGTCTTGGGTGCTGAGGATGACCCTGTAGCTGAAACTGTGGGATTTCTGAATTCTAGTTTTCCACATAGTACCACCAAAAAATGCCAGAACTAAAAAATGAGTTCAGTAAAACTGCAGGATCATTTGTCATTCTCTACACTAATAATGAAGTATCAGAAAGAGAAACTAAAAAAAAAAATTTACAATTGTATCCCCCAAACAACTAGGAATAAATTTAACCAGGGACTTAAAAGGGCCACACACTGAAAATGCTAAGACATTGACCAAAGAAACTGAGCAGACACAAAAAAATGGCACGCTATCCCATGCTCATGAGTGAAAATGTTGTTAAAATATCTATTCTACCCAAAGCCACATACACATGCAATGACTACCAGTATTTCAGTGATATTTCCCACAGAAACAATCTTAACATTTGCATGGAGCCACAAAGGACCCGGAAGAGCCAAAGTGACGCTGAGAAATGAGAAGAGGCTGGTGGCATCTTTCCCCTTGACTTCAACCCACATTAAGCAGCTAATGACACCACAAGACGTGTGGAATTGACACAGAAACAGGCAGAGACGAGAGCCCAGAAATAAACCTACAGGCCCATGGTCAGTCAGTTCACAAGAGAGGACCTAAGTAAATACACTGGGGAAGGGCCAGTCCTCTCAATAAACAGTGCTGGGGGATGGACACCACACACAACACTGGACACCGTCCCGCAGTGAAAGTGAAGTGAGGTCGCTCAGTCGTGTCCGACTCTTTGCGACCCCATAGACTGTAGCCTACCAGGCTCCTCTGTCCATGGGATTTTCCAGGCAATAGTACTGGAGTGGGTTGCCATTTCCTTCTCCAGGGGATCTTCCCAACCCAGGGCTCCCACATTGTAGACAGACGCTTTACCGTCTGAGCCACCAGGGTAGTCACCATCCTATACTACAGACAAAAACTAAAAACCCACAACTTTCCACATCAAACTTTTCCAGTCCTGAGTTCTCTGAAGACAGACACACTCAGCATCAGCCACACACAGAAACTCTCTCCGCAATTTCCTCACCTTCTCTTTCAATGGCACCTCTTCTCTGCAAATCCTGAGGAGACCAGACTCCCATCAGCCTTCACTGAACCCCACAATGTCCCAAAGCTGAAGCCCCAAATGGGTTCTGAAGGGCCAGGCTCCTGTCACCATGAACTGAACCCCACAATGTCCCAAAGCTGAAGCCCCAGTGGGTCCTGAAGGGCCAGGCTCCTGTCACCATGAACTGGACCCCACAATGTGCCAAAGCCAAAACCTGAGCAGGTCCTGAGGAGACCAGACTCCCTGTCTTCCTGAACTGAACCCCACAATGTCCCAAAGCTGAAGCCCCAGCAGGTCCTGAGGAAACAAGACTCCTATCAGCCTGAACTGAATCCCACAATGTCCCAAAGCCAAAGCCCCAGAGGGTCCTGAGGAGACCAGACTCCCATTAGTGTGGACTTGACCCCATGTTGTCCCAAAGGTCCCAGGCTTTCAGCATGGACTCAGCCACGAGTGTTCCAGAAGCCAAAGCCCCAGCAGGTACGAAGGAGACCAGGCTTCTGTCCACTGACAGAGGGAGCCAGGTGCACGGGCGGAGGTTCAATGCCCTGGTGGGTCAGGGAGGGGAGCTGTGCGTTCCCTGCCAGCCATTAAGCAAGTGCAGACCGAGCTGCCCTCACAGCTGAGTGGGGACCCCACACCCCTGAGGGCAGTTCTACTAGGTCCATTAAAGTGTGGAAATTCAAACTGAAACAGAGCCAAGGATCCCAAAACTTCTCCAAAATAGTCAAGGAACAATTAATTTAAAGACATAAACACAGAAAATCGACATGATCTTGGGTTTAGCACACAAAAAGTCAGTCCACAAAAAATATTGTGGACTTTAAAAATTAAAGATGTCTACTCTGAAAGACCTTATTCAGGAAATCAAAAGATAAGCTACAAACGGGGAGAAAAATGTTTGCAAAACTTGTGTCTGATAAAGGATTTGGACTCAAAATAGACCTCTTGAACAGAATCTATAGACTAAAGGCAAAATGGATCTTTCATAGACAGTGGGCTTTATTTTACAGGGTTCTTTCCAGAGCGCGGTAGCTAAGAGCACCGAAACCTGTGCACATGTAATCCGGAAAGAAGCGACACACAGAGGGCAGATGGTGGGAGCCAGGCTCCTCACTGTGGGAATGGGAAGGGCAGACACACGAGGGGAGAGCCTCTGCCCTCGTGATCATAAGCCAGTGGCTACCTGGTGGTTTCGATCGTGCCACCTAGGAGAGCCAGCTTTGCAAGGTAAGCCCTGCTGGACTCGACACCGGGCTCCTTTCCACGGACAGGATGGGGTGGCTGTTCTCACGGGCCCCACGGTGGGAGATATCACGTCTGATGAAGCCAGGCCTTGGTATTTCCCAGGTCCTCATTCTCCCCAGATGCCCACTCACATGACTGCTGTCTGTGCTGGTCTATATGGGGCTGCGGTGATCTCCTAAAATGAGGGTTATTTTACACATGGATAATGGGCTGAATTGTGGCCCCCAAAGCTGAGTCCCCCCAGAACACATAAAACAGGGCCGTTGTCTGGGGAAACGTCTCTGTAGTACATCTACAGATCTCAAGGTGAGGTCATCTCCGGTTAAGGTGGCCCTCAATCCAACTGACCAGTTCCTTATGAGACAAATGAGGAAAGACAGAAGCCATGTGAAGACAGAGGCAGAGACGGGAGGGAGGGGCCACAAGCCCAGGGACCCCTGGAGCCCCTGAAGCTGGAAAAGGCAGGAAGGATCCCATCCTGGAGCCTCTGGAGGGACCTCAACCCTGCTCCACCTTGATCTCAGGTGTCTGGTCTCCAGGACTGAGGAAGGATAAACTCCTGTTGTTTTAACCCACCCAGCTTGTGATCATTTGTTAGAGAAGCCATAGAGCAGACCCTGCTCTGTAGGATCCTAGAAGTGTGGGTCTCAGGAAAGGAAGATGGAGGGTGGATTACAGAACCCTTGGAGTCAGCACTGGGATCCCCCCAAATCCTGAAGCAGTGTCTGGATGTCAGAATGCTGAGGGGTCAAGTCTGAAGCCTGTCCCTAGGGGTACGGGCTGCACAGGCCTCCCCAGGTTCTCACACTGGTACACGTGGTGTAACATCTCAGCCGACTGAAGAGGACATTTAATGTCATCGTTCACGTTGCTAATTAACAACCCACCGGTTACACAGGTGAAAATCCATCAGGACGCCCGCTACACGGACGGACAGCTCTGAACGTGGCCAAGGGTGAGGACTGACGCAGCCAGCAGCCCTGCTGCCCTCCCACCCCACTGCCAAGGAGGGTCTGCAGTGCGAAGCTGGGGGACCCCATGGAGGCATCTCTAAGTAAACGCTGGTTGACCCCCAGGCTGGTGGCTCCTGAGCCTCCTCCAGCCTTCCCAGCTAAGACACCTGAATGTGAGCAAAGACCTCAGAGGCTGGAGGAAGGGGCCTGGAACCACCCCAGCGGCAGCACGCTTGCCGAGTTGGCTGTGCAGGCCAGGCAGGATGGTGCTGACCCCAGGGGCTCTTCTGGAAGCTTTCCATCCTCTTACCTGAGTTACTCCTCTGCCCTGCTCCCACTGCCTGTGTTTTTGCTTCCTCACCTCTGCCTGAGAAGACTTCCAACAGCAGGTACCAGCAACACAACCTCTTCCTTATCAAGTGGCAGCCTAGCAACTCCTGCAGAAGGCCCAGCAGAGCCCCGTGCAGGCAACCCCCTGACACGCCACGGCCCCTCATTCCCTCTCGCCAGCTCAGCCCTGCGGCCTCTGATGGCAGAGAAGGTGATGTCTGGTACCGCTGCAGGCGCCCTCCTGCCTGGAACCAGGGCCTCAAGCAGGCACACCTGGGAAGGGCTGGCCAGCTGGGTCACACTGCCCGGGTCAGCCGATCCTCGCCCACCAGGGGCTCATTTACAGAAAACGGGCCCTGCTGTCCCAGGTCCATGGACCAGCTGTGTCCTGAAGGTCAGGATGGATGTGGGGCTGCAGCTCTGGTCTGTCTGCTAAGTATGTTAACTGGCCTACAAGTGGGAAACAATTTCAAGAAGACCTGTCATGCGTTCCTGGTGGTCCAGTGGTTATTAATCCACCTTGCAAAGCATGGGACACCAGTTCGATCTCTGGTGATCTCTGGCCAGGACGATCCCACATGCCTCAGAGAGAGTGAGGCTGCGCCCCAGCCGCTGAGCCTGTGCGCTGGGACCCACGCACTGCAACTACTGAAGTTGGCCCATCTGGAGCCTGAGCTCCAGGCAAGAGAAGGCGCCACAACGCGAAGCCCACTGACCTTGGCGAGGAGGAGCCCCCACTCCTGACAACGACGGGAAGCCCACTGACCTTGGCGAGGAGGAGCCCCCACTCCCGACAACCAGAGAGGAGGCTCGTGTGCAGTGATAAAGTCCTACCACAGCCAAAAGTAAAATAAATGAATGAATCTTAAAAAAAGAAAAGAACTCTCCCCAGGAGAGGAGCCCAGGAGTGAGGGAGAGGAGGGGAGATGTGGAGGCCTGGTTGGGGGAGGCCAGATAAACTCCATGGGCTGCCCAGGCGAGTCTCAGGTTCTGGAAGGCTTCTGCCCAGGTGGCTTCCCATCCTGGAAGTGCCTGTTTAAAAGTGCCCCTTGCCCTGGGAGGGCCATGGGGAAGGAGCATCTTCTCTTTGTGACCAGCACAGTTTCTGACGAACAGCCCTGGGCAGCGCTGGGGTGGGGTGAGGTGAGAGCCGGGAGACACTGGGCTCCCGAAGCCACCTGGGCACATCTAGAGCAAGGTGGCCCAGAGGAGGCGATGGTGGAGGCACTGGCTGCTGTTCAGTCGCTCAGTCGTGTCCGACTCTGCGACCCCCTGGACTGCATCACGCCAGGCCTCCCTGTCCATCACCATCTCCTAGAGTTTGCTCAAACTCATGTCCATTGATCAGTGATGCCATCCAACCATCTCATCCTCTGTCGTCCCCTTCTCCTCCTGCCTTCAATCTTCCCCAGCATCAGGATCTTTTCCAGGGAGTCAGTTCTTCATTCGAATCAGGTGGCCTAAATATTGGAGCTTCAGCTTCAGCATCAGTCTTTCCAATGAACAGCCAGGACTGATCTCCTTTAGGATGGACTGATTGGATCTCCTTGCAGTCCACGGGACTCAAGAGTCTTCTTCAGCACCACAGTTTGAAAGCATCAATTCAGGCTTCCTTGTGGTCCAACTCTCACATCCATACATGACTACTGGAAAAACCACAGCTTTGACTATACCGACCTTTGTCAGCAGATGTCTCTGCTTTTTAATATATTGTCTAGGTTGGTCATAGCTTTTCTTCCAAGGAACAAGCATCTTTTAATTTCCTGGCTGCAGTCACCGTCCACAGTGATTTTGGAGCCCAAGAAAACAAGTCTGTCAATGTTTCCACTGTTTCCCCATCTGTTTGCCATGAAGTGATGGGATCGGATGACATGATCTTAGCTTTCTGAATGCTGAGTTTTTAAGCCAGCATTTTCACTCTCCTCTTCTACCTTCATCAAGAGGCTCTTCAGTTTCTCTCTGCTTTCTGCCATAAGGGTGGTGTCATCTGCGTATGAGATAATTTTATTCTGGCAATCTTGATTCCGGCTTGAGTTTCATCCAGCCCAGCATTTAGTTAAATAAGCTCCTGGTACCCATTTTTTAACGTAGCTGCTTGTTTCATAGCACTTTATATTATGCAAGTACAAGTTCTTTATCACGTGTAGTTTGCAAATATTTTTTCTTCATTTCTGGCCTGGGTTTTGACTTTCTGGATAAGTGATTTCACCAGTACAATTTTCAGTTTTATAAAGTTTGCTATTTTTTCCCCTTTTCTGTGGATTTTCATGTGATGTGTTAGAAATAAAAGCTTGTGGTCTACATGACAAAAGCCACAGCCATGTCGATTTTCTTCTATAATTTAAAAAGTTTTATATTTTAAATTTGCCTTTAGACAACTTGGAGTGTCTTTTGGTTTGAGCTGTAAAGTCTGTTCCTACATTCCTTTTGTGGTTCCTAATTACCCTGTAGTTAGGTTGCACAAGTCCTGGGATAGTGGCCTCGACCCGTTTATTTCCAGAGTGTTGTGCCTCGAGCACGACGGGCAGGAAAGACCCCGGCCGCTCTGCAGTGGGAGCGGGCGTGGCCTGCATTCTCCCAGTTGGCCCGCAGAGGGCGACAAGCTGCTTCTTCCCAGGGCCGACCGTGTCTTCAGGCCGCAGGCTTGGCCCAGGGCACAGCTGACGGGCATTAGGTCTCCTCAGGACCGCCGGTGCTTTGGCTTCGGGAAAATGCAGGGCTTTGTCCACGCAGAGGGTGGCTAGGTTTCCTCGGGACCTTCTGGGAGGTTCCCCCTGGGAGAGAAAGGTGAGGCAAGGTGGGGTGATGCTGCCTCTGGGGCCGGGGGAGGCGGCCACAGATGGCGACCGCCTGCAGACAGTGCTGCGGGCGCCCCTGAGTTCTTGCTGAGTGTCAGGGGGAGCGCAGGCACCAGGGCAGACAGCTCGTTCCCGTGGCTCTTGAGCAGAACTGGGGCACAGGGCTCAGTCCACAAAACCTGAGACGCACTTCCCGAGTGGCCACCCTCACTCTCGGGACCTTCTAGGAGGCTCAGCGGCCCCAGTGCGCGCTGCGTGAGGCTAGGACGGGGCAGGCTGTGCAACAGGAGGCGCGGTGCGGGTGGCGGCGGGGGCTTCCTCCAGCTTCCTGGCGACCCCTCCTTTCCTCAAGGGTCTCGGAACGTCTCCCCTCCCCGTGACGGAGGGTAGTTCCCCAGGAAAGCTCAGGAGAGACTTGACCCCCAAGTGGGGCTGCTCACGTGGTGCCCACCCTCCCCCTCCAACATGCCAGGCCCCAGAAGGGGAGCCTTGCTCAGTAAGACCACATGGCGTGCAGTGGTGCTGCAGGGGGCCGCCCCTCAGGGCACGGAGCTTTAGGTCACGAGGAGGGTGGTTTGCCAGCTCTCCTCAGCCCTGCCACCACCCGCCTTGGGCAATTCACAAAAGCCAGAGTCTGCATCAGAACCGACCAGCCCAAAGTGAGCAGCGAGGCCCACACGGCCTGGACACTCCCATCGGATGCGAGCCGACCTCCCCAAGCCAGCAGGAGAGGTCCTCTCCGGGCAAGTCATTTATTTACTTCTTGGGTTACATTTATTCCCAGGCCTTATGTCCTCTTGACCTTACTGTGAGATGGTTTTCTTTCTCTCTGATGCTAATTAGTGTGTAGGAACACAACTGGTATTTGTGTACTGATTTTTGTATCATGAAGCTTCACATACTATTGGTGCTTTTGGTAGTTGCACACGGAAACCTACAATTAGCACACCACTGTTTCTGCAACAGCCAGGTCATCCAGAACACCAAGACACGCCACGCCCTTCGAACCCACGCCGTCCTACAGTCGTAAACCGCGTACCACTCTGGGGGAGCGGCCTGGGTGGGGCTTGGCCTCTGAAACAAGTTTTGACGTCTTCTCTAATTTCTGGCTCTTCGTTGACGTGATTGTTTTGAAAAGAAATGTACGTAACTTCTGAACTCTAGAAAATTGTCCACAGCAGTAGAATGGGCTCCCATTTGCATCTCACACAGAATTCAGCCCTGTTTTACACAAAGCAGAAACCCTCTGCCAGGGAAGTGGCACGTGACCTCCAAGTGAGGACATTATTTTGGTTTCTACATTATAATCCAATCCACAAGGCCACGTCCACTTCCACCAGTTGCCCCAATTCTAGAGAAATGTCTTTCCCATTCTGATCTGTGTTTCTTTCTCTGGGACCACAGACAGATACTTTCCCTCCTTGTCACAGCCTTGATGGACTGAAAGTGCACCCGATGAGCGGGCTCTGGGTGGCCCTTTCTTACGGTAACAGGCATCAGTGCTTCATTAACTGTTTGTGACTAAACAGACATCGCACTTACCATCTGAACCATTTTATGTACACAGTCCTGTGGTATAAGCCACACGCATGCTGTTGTATAAACATCCTCAGCACCCACATCCAGATCTTTCCCATTTTCACTGTTGAAACGCTGTTCTCTGAACACAAATCCCCCTCAGTCTCCTTTGGGCCTTTGAGCTGCACGTCTCTGGATGCCTCCTGTACATGGAAACTTACCACGTTTGTCCTCTTGTGACAGGGCTATTTCACTGATCATGCCTTTGAGGTTGGTATGTGCTATAGCAAGCACCAGCATTTCCTTACCTGTGAAGGCTAAATGGCACTCCTTTGTGTGCAGACCACACATGGTCCATCCACTCATCCATCGGTGAACGCTCAGGTGGCTTCCACCGCTTGGTTGTTCTGATTCACGATGCTCAGAGTGTGGACATGTACCCACATCTGTTCCAGGCCCTGCTTTCAATCTTTTGGGTATGATTCTCTCTGACCGGGTGTTTCAAAACTTTTAAAAGAACATTGGACAGACTTCCCAAATATCAGGTTCTATTTAAAGTTCTTCTGAACTCCAGTTGACTTTGGGGTGCTTCAAAGGGCCCTGGAGCATCTCAAAGAGAGACCCTAAACTAATTAGGTTCATTTGGAGGGTTACACTGCCTGGGAAACTGTCCGAACTTGCCGTTGCTTGTGTCAGAAGGAATCACGAGGCTGTCCCATTTTATCACAGCCGCCGCGCAGGGAGAGGACTCCGGGCGTCTCCTGCCGTTGCTTGTGTCAGAAGCAATCGTGAGGCTGTCCCGTTTTATCACAGCCGCCGCAGGGAGAGGACTCCGGGTGTCTCCTGCTGCCTCGTCTCTCACCTCACACAGTGTCCAAGAAGTCTAAGGAACACCTTCATCTCCTGGCCCTCGGGTCTTGAACCCCACGCTGCCTTCCACAGTGCCCAACTCTACTTGCTCCAGGGGTTCCTCTCTGCATCCGTTGAATGCCTTTCACTCCAGTCTCCTGGGCTGGCCGCTGCCCAGAAGCCCACGTTATAATCTTTATAGATGCTCAGTCGCGAGGAATACACCCCAGGGTAGGGAAACTTGCTGTTGGCTCTACCCTTTATACACAACAGAGCCTCCTCAGGGAGAGTCCTGGCAATGCCCTGGCAGTGTGCAAACGTCCCTGTCCCCACCCACTGGGGACCAGTGAAAGGCCTGGGTCAACCAGAGACATCAGGTTAGACAACGGGAGAGTAGAGGATGCTCAAAATCCCACTGGGGGGACTTCCCAGGTGGTCTGGTGGTTAAGAATCCACCAGCCAAAGCAGAAGACACAGGTTCGATCTCTGGTCCAAGTAGATTCCACGTGCTGCGGAGCAACTAAGCCCGTGTGCCTCAACTACAGAAGCCACGCACCCCGGTGCCTGTGAGCCCCCAAAAGAGAAGGCACTGCAACGAGAAGCCTGCACACCACAGTGAGAAGCCTGCGCTCGCTGCGGCTACAGAAAACCCTCCCGCAGCATCAAAGGCCAAGTGCAACCAGGAACAAAGAAAATGTAAAACCCATTAGGTTCAGAGGGAATTCAGACAGTGCTCTGACCCCTTCAGGTCAGAGCCTCCTGGTAAACGTTTCCCGGATGCTGGATTCCATTCTAGGAGAGTCCGGTAGCGGGTTGTTCAGTATGGGAGGATCCCCTTCTAAGCCAGAAGAAACACCTCTGGAGTGTATCCTTAAGAACTGAAAGTTCTTAAAAATCGTTGGGCTAAGAAAGGAAACACTTAAAGTTTATTGTAACGCTGCCTGTCCTTTATGGAAGCTGGGAGGATGGTGAGGAAATGGCCTGAAAATGGGTCTCTAAATTACAGTATCACCTTGCAATGGGGTCTTTACCATCACAAGAGGAGAAAACGGACCTATGTTCTTCCCTACGTTCAAGTCTTCAAGATCCTTTCCCCAAGTCCAACCCTACGTGGCTTTTGTAATTAGAGGCCTGGGGAATCAGAAAACACTCCTGACATCTAAGGTGATCCCCTTCGAAGCTCCCCAACCCTCAATGGGGAAACCGGCCTCCCCTGCTCCTCAGGAGCCAGCAGCCTCTCCAGAGCCACCTACTCCTCTGGACCCCTCCAACTGACCCCAAATCCCACTTCCCTGAAACCTTTCATACCCTCCGTTACCCCAGGAGGGCAAGCCAGTCCCTCCATAGTAGGGGAGCTTCCTCTCGCCCACGATCAGGGAAAGTGACAAATGGCGAAGGATGATCAGAGTGTATGTGCCCTTCTCTCTAACCAACTGAGCCCAACATGGAGACTAAGCCGATCTTCTAAGGAACCTAGTAAGTCTGCTGAAAGGTTTTAGGCCTGACTCTGGCCTCTGATTTAACCTGGAAGGATGTCCCAATAGTCCCACCTGCTGTACGCAAGGAGAGCAAAGCACCCGGACCGAAGCGCAGGTACATACTGCCCGGCGTGCCAGGGCCTCCATGCAACACCCACTTCTGCCAGCTGTTAGGCCAGATGGGGAATAGGAGATGCACACAGACCAGGAGCAGTAAATGAGGCGGAGGCCCTGTGCCTTCCCTCGTGGCCGACGGGAGGACCGTGCTGCCACTGAGGAAAGGGGGAGACATGGTGGACCTGAGGTTCTCACCCAGGGAGGTGGGAGTGCCCAGTTCTCCAGCATCACATCGCAGGACCAGCATCCCTGAGCCTCTCAAGGAGACCTCACTCCTCCCAGGAAAAATGCACGGCCACGTCTTCGAAGGTCAGGCCATCCTGCTATGACCGTGACAGACGAACCCACGAAAGCCACATGCCCATGGAGCCACGATCCACTCTCCACCTCCCCGCCAACACCGACCCCATCCTCTTCCCACACTCCTCAACACAGAGGAAAACCAGGCCTGGTGCCCCTGTCTCTTCACTGGGTAAAGCCCTTGGCAGCAGGAGGCATCTAAGCTCTGGGTGGAGAGAGAAGTGCGACTTCCACAGGACAGCCCCGCGGTGTGGCCACGGCCATGTAACCCCAAGGCAGATCAGCAGACGTGCGCCAGGCCCTGCGCCCAGGGCCACCGCGACCCATGCCCCTGGCGTCTCACTGCCCTCCTGGCACTGGTGTTTTAGTCACTTGCCCGTAACCCCACTGGTGACAGTGCAATTCCCTCAGCATGTGGCCAGACACGTGACACCTGGCGGTGGCCAGACGCAATCACCAGCCCCTTACTGATCCCACGTTAACATGTGGGAGATGGCACGCAAGGCCACCAGCAGGCTGCACTCTGGAGGGTGGCCAACCACGCGGTCTGGGATGCAGTCTTTGTGGGATCAAGAGGGTTGGATGCCCCGCTTCCCGGAGGACGTGACTGGCTTGTTTGAATGACTCTGCACGTTTGTAGGGAACTGAAACTCACTACAAACAGATAAGCAGGAACTGCGCCTGTTCCCTTTGATGAAAAGGGTTGTAAGGTTAGGAGATATTACCTGTGAGAAGAGTGTGGAGGGAAATGCACTACAGCCATTCGAGGGCATCCTTGTTTCAGCAGATCTGGGCACCATGTCTATTGGCCTTAATTTGAAAACTTACAACTTGGCAGACAGCAGCCAGAATATCACTAACAAATTCCACAGGAGCCGGGATGACCACAGACTCCCACAATTCCCCTTAGTGATGGCAGCCTCAAATCACTCTATATGCTGTCACAGAGAACCGGGTGTGATCTCAGATACCCATAGTCCTGCATTTCCTGTACTCGCTGTGCCCTCAGAAATTACAACCTTCCTCCATTCATCCAACTGTCATCCAAAACCCGGTGACACTGGCAACCCACCCCCGGTCTGGTGACTTCCACAAAGGACTGATCACATGCACTCGGCCGAATGAAACACCCACGACTCTGGCAAAATCCTCACAAAATCTTGGTGAGTCCACAAAATGGTGAATTCCAAGTTTCAGCCTAAGTATGTCTTTAAATAATCCCATGGACAGAGGAGCCTGGTAGGCTACAGTCCATGGGGTCGCAAAGAGTTGGACATGACTGAGCGACTTCACTTTCACATGTGCATAATTTATGGTAACACAATTAGTAGTCCTCATCTTTTCACAGATTCAATATTTGTAAACTTGCCTACTTGCCAAAACTGTGGAAACCCCTCAAATCAATACTTACATTTTTACATTCGTTCACAGACATTCAGCTGTGTCTGACTCTTTGCAACCCCATCAACTGTAGCCCACCAAGCACCTCTGTCCATGGGATTTCCCCGGCCAGGCTCCTCTGTCTGTGGGATTTCCCAGGCAACAATACTGGAGTGGGTTGCCATTTCCTTTTCCAGGGGATCTTCCTGATCCAAGATCGAACCCGCATTGCTTGCATCGCCGGCAAATTCGTACCACTCAGCCACAGGGGAGGCACCTCACAGATGTACAGACACACAAAAACATCTGAGTCACCAGTGATGCTCTGCCTTCTCATTTCAGCTCTCATACTGGAAACAAGCATTCTTCCCATGATGTCTTTGGTACCCCATTTATGCTTTTTCTCGGTGATTTTGTGGTCCAAACAGGCCTCCAAGCCTGGTGCCTACATGCCACCTGGTGTTCCTAGGCACAAAGAATGTGCCGTAAAGAAAATACGTGATAGGTTAGAGTTGTTCAGTCATGAACCACTGTTGATGGCCATGATTTCAATGTTAACAAATCAACAGTATATAGTAAATGAGCTGCTTAAAAAAAAACAAAAAACAGGAAAACAATGTTATTTACTGACTAGTGGACAACAATTTTGTGACTAGAGGCTCTCAGGAAATTAATTCTGTTATTTCCCCTAGAAACAATGGTTGTGCATCTATTAACTCAGTGAATTACAAAAAAATGACTATTGTGAATGACAACTAATTGGACTTCAATAAAGCTGTTTTGCTTTTTTTTTTAAACAAACTCTTAAAATTTGTAACTTCCTAATTTACTATGCTTTACTATTATATATATGTTCTTGAAGTTATCCATGTCTACTGTAGCATTACGGAGTCGACAGGATATAATGCGGTACCTTCTCTGCATCTTTGTCTCTTCTCAGGTTGCCACAACAAAACCCCTGATTAGGTGGCTTCAAGGGATGTACGTTCTCAAATTTCTAGAGGCTGGAAGTCTAAGGCCAAGGTGCCATCAGGATTGCTGTGTCATTAAATGGCCTTGTCCTCTACGGAGACAAGCAAGCACCTCCTGGTGTCTGGTCTTCTTATAAGGACACAAGTCACACTAGGAGGCCATTCTCATGCCCTCATTTGTCTTAATCACCCATCTCCTTATAGGTGACACCTAAAAAGTTCCATTGGGTGTTAGTGCTTGAACGTACAAATTTTGAGGGGCACAATTCAGTCTACAACAGACTGACCAATATTATATAACGGCCTTTATGCCTTGTGAACATTCTGGTACTTTGGCAGACTAGGGTTAAAGGTAAAAGACTTCCATTCACTAAACTCTAGGGTCTTTCTCTAATGTGAACTTTCTGGTGATTAATGAGGTTAGAGCTCTGGCTAAAAGACTTCCCATATTCTACATCCATAAGGTCTTTCTCCAGTGTGACCTCTTCAACGCTTAATGAGGTTAGAACTGTCACTGAAGGCTCTGACACTCGCTACACTCATAAGGCCTTTCTCCAGTGTGAATTCTCCAGTGCTGAAACAGTGTCAAGCTATGGCTAAATGATTTCCCACATTGCTCACAATCATAAGGCTTTGCCCCAGTGTGAACTCTATAGTGTGAAATGAGGTAAGATTTGCAGCTAAAGGACCGTCCATATGGCCTTTCTCCAGTGTGAACTTTCTGATGTTTAAAGAGGTTGAACAAGCTGGTACACATTCATCACATGAGATCTTAAACAAGTGTGAACGCTGTGGTGTTGGAACAGGTGGCTGAAGGAAATAAAGAATTTCCCATTCACTGCACTCATAAGGCCTTTCTTCAGTGTGAACTCCTTGCTGTATAATGATGTGAGAGCTCTGGCTAAAATATTTCCGACATTCAATGCATTCATAAAGCTTTGTTCTAGTAAGAATTCTCTGGTGAGTTATGAGGTCAGACTTATAGCTAAAGATTTTCCCACATTCACTGCAATCATATGGCTTTTAACCAGGAGGAACTTTCTGATGCATAATGATTGCTAAATAATTTTCTACATTCATCACACTCATGAGGTCTTACTCCAGTGTGAACTTTCTGGCGTTGAAAGAGGCCAGAGCTTTGTCTAAAAGATTTTCCACATTCCCCCCACACACAAGGCTTTTCTCTAGTGTGAACTCTCAAATACTCCCTGAAGATACAGTACTTTTACTGCACCTGTAAGATTTTTCCCTTGTGAGGACTCTCTGGTGCTGAACAAGTATGTGTTTGGGGCTCCAAGCTTTCACGCTCTCCAGTCAGTGACTTTTTACAGTGTGGAAGGCCACCACACACTCTCCTCTGCTGTTTGGCTTCTGTGTGAGGGGCCTGTTGCTGAAGATGTCCTGAGCTGCCCAGGAAGTCCTTCCCGACCTCCTTAAAGGTAAAAGATTTCCCTGACGCTTGGAATTTGCAGCTCTTCAAAAACAAGGCTCTGTTCGTGCTGCTTTTGCAGTGTTTCTCGCCAACATGCCACCTGTGCTGCTGATACAGGTTTTCCACGAGATGAAATCGATTTCCACAGGCCCCACACGTGTGCAGTTTCTGCCTGTGCTGTATTTCCTGGTGTTCAACCAAGTGCAAACCGTCTCTCGACATGGGCCCACACACCTCACACAGGTGTGCCTTCTGGGGAAACAGACCTGCTTTGAGGGTCCTGTCCTGTGGCATGAATAGGCAGAAGCGCTCCGCTCAGATGCTTCCTTATCCTCGCTACACACCGACGACCGGAAAGAAAGAAATGCTGGTGAAGCGCATGTTGACTCCGGTGAGAAGGGGTAACCTGTAGAAAAGTGTGTGTGGGACAAACCCAGGAGCAATCAGTGAGATTGTTCTGAGGACTAAAGACGTGGGGACAGGTTGAGAATGGTCTGCTTAGCAGAATTGGTCCTCTAAAGATCACAGATCAGAGGCAGACTCAGGAGGCTAAATACACTGCCACTGTGAGACAGAAAGGGTCTATAAGTCCTTGCTCTGGGGAAAACTCTCAGGAGACCTGGGCGTTTGCTGACATGGGTGTGTTATGTAGAACACTGAGTTTAGGCTCTGAGTTTAGGCTCAAGAAAATGCAACCGCGACAGAGTGGCTGGTGTTCAATGACTTAAAAATTACGTGTGTG
>NW_011494955.1:409726-448989 GCF_000754665.1 Bison bison bison | reverse complement strand
AGGCCAGCGGTGCTCCGACCTCGGATCGCCTCTCTTGCCTTGGGTACCTGCCCCTCCTCTGCTGGGGCTTTGCTGACTGGCGTCATCCTCCAGGTCTGGTTCACATAGCAACGTGCAGGACAGCGGTGGTCAGGGCCCTCCAGGAGAACTGGGTGGAGGTGGCCACGGGGTCCCCTCTCCGCAGGGCCAGCTCCGTCGTGACGGCCTCTCCCGGATCTCTGAGAGGACGTCCTGCCTCACGGCCGCCGGGCTCTGTACTGTGAATCTTCCCGGCCCAGGCGGCTGGCTGCACCGCAGAGCCCACAGCTCCTCCCAGCCTGAAGCCGACCTATCTTTTAATAAGCTATTCAGACAGAGTAGCCTGACTGCAGGACTTTAACTCTTGGGACAAAACAGCCGTTTACACCCGCACACACACCGGTGTGGTGTAGAATATGCACTATTTCCGGCCCAGTTTGGTGGGGGTGGGTGCCGGGGTGGAGCGTTGGTTTGGAATCCGGAGGGAGACCCCGACAGAACACGTGTCCGCGCCGGCGCTCCCGGGTGTGCGCAGGCTCCCCGCAGAGCGCAGGCCGCGAGCTGGGCGCTGCCTGAGCCCCAGCCTCTCCCTGCCCAGGTCGCAGGCAGGGGCTTCGGGAACAGGGGTGCCAGAGCAGGGGAGGAAGGTGGCGGTCGGACCTGGCCCGGTGGCAGGAGCGGCAGACGCCCGCCGAGGGCCCTCAGTTTTTAGAGGAGGCCCCTCAGTTCGGGCCACTGACCTGGGTCCCACGTGCGGGACTGCGGAGGGAGCGTTCTCAGAGGCGCTTTGAACGGAACCGAGCCTGGCTTCCCGAGGGGCCTTTTGTGCCATTTGCAGAACACTGTGCCGACCCCGCGCTGCCCTGTACATTCTCCCGGTGGCGCCTGTTCCCTGATCAGCGGTGGGAGTTTTGTAGATTGTACAGAAATCAGCACACTATTTTCTTGCAGCTTTCAGATTTTGCTAATCTGGATTATACAGCAGATGTAAAGTGTTTTAGCAAAACGGAAAATTATGTGTGCAGTTATTAAGATGGGATTTCCAGAGCTGTGGGGCCTGGACCCAAGACCAACAGAGCCACCAGCTCACACTGCCAGTCTGGGAGAGCTGCAGTCATGAGACTCCAACCCAGGAGGGCACAGAGGTGGGACTGCTCCCAGTGGGCCTGGAGGGCAGAAACTGAACCACTGAGGAGCATTCTTAAGGCTTAAAGTTCAAACAAACTTGCCCCAGTAAGTTTTGGACTTATCTGGTACCTATCACTCCTTTCTTCCTTCCCTTTAGAATGGGAATTGCTTCCTTCTGACATGGGAATGTCTATCCCATGCCTGTTCCATTATTATATTCTGGAAGCATACAACCTGTTCGGTTATACAGATTCTCAGCTGGAGACAAATCTGTTGAAGGATAAGCTGTATTTCAAGTCTCACTCACATCTGATTTAAATGATACTTAGATGAGACTTTGGAATTTAGAGTTGATGCTAGAACTAGCTAAGATTTGCAGGCAGAGATTGACTCTGAGTATGGGGTAGGTTTGAGGGCCTTATCGAGGGGGTTACAAGGGCCAAGTTCTCCGGCATCACATCATGGTATGTGGATCACTGAGCCTTATCAAGCAGATTCCATTCCTCCAAAGAGAAGCACATGGCCACATCCTCAGAGGTCACATTACCCTGCCAAGATGGTGACAGAAGCATCACAGAACAGTCCACTTCAGAGCCACAGTCTCTTCCCCCACACGTCTATTCCATGCCCAACCTCCACGCAAACTCCCTAACTCAGGGTTCTGAGAAACTAGACCTTGACACCACTGATGCCTTGTGCCTTCATGCACCCGTGAATCACTGGATCCAGACATCCACAAGAGGAAGGTGGAAAAACATACAGGTGAACCTTGGATAACACAGGTTTGAACTGCAAGCATCCACTCATGCTTGAATTTTTTTCAGTAAATAAATACTACTTCATGAGCTGTGTACAGGTTGGTTGAGTCAGCAGATATGGAGCTATAGACACAGAGGGTCAGAAAGTAAATTTCATGTGGATTTTAGAGTGTGCAGAGGGTTGGTGCTCCTAACCTCTCGTCGTTCAAGGGTCAACTGTGTATCTAAGCCATGCGCTGGCATAGAAGGATCCAGCTGCTCATTTTACCCTCATATTACCAAGGGCTCAATACCAGATCCTAGAGCCATAAGGTACACTCTCTAAGGATGCACCACTCTTTCCAGTGCCTATCCCTCACTTCTCTAGATTCCACAGCCGCATGCCATGGTTACCACCACCTGAGGGTTCACACCGTAGGCATGTCCCTGGTCTCCGCATGTTACTTGTACCTTAATTGGCATCTCTTCACTCCACTGTTGCGGGTGGAATTCCCAGTGTATAGTTATGGAGACAGCCAAATACGTGACACTGAACATATGACACAGATAGACGTTTATAAATCACATAGATGCAGAGCCTAAGAAAGGAGGACACACCACACCACACAAGACCACATGGAGGTTGTATTTCAGAAAGAGTAGGCTTCCCCTGTGGCTCAGCTGGTAAAGAATCCACCTGCAATGCAGGAGACCTGGGTTTAATCCTTGGGTTGGGAAGATTCCCCGGAGAAGGGAACAGCTACCAACTCCAGTATTCTGCCCTGGAGAATTCCAGGGACAGTATAGTCCAAGAGGTCTTGAACAGTCAGACACGACTGACCGACTTTCACTTTCACTAACTAAGTTAGTTTACAAATAATCTGACCCCCAGTTTGATAGAACAGAAAAGAGTAAACCGCCACGGACTGTGGAACGTAAGCTTTGTAGTGTCAAGAGAAGTGTTCCTTGGTTTCGATGGGAGGATGTGATAGGCTTTTCGCAAAATTCCATGGATTGGTAGGAACTGAAACCTGCTACAAAGAGAGAAATAGGAACTGCTCTCGTCTTCTTGATTAAAAAAGAAAAAAAGAGGGGGAGTATCTGGCTAGGAGAGCTTACCTGTAGGAACAGAGTGGGGAGGGCAACTTGTATTCAGGATATCTGAGCCATTGTATTTTTCACCCCCCACGTTAAGGTTACCCATAATGGGCCTATGTGCCAATCTAGCAGACGACACCCACACCATGCTGTACACAGTTCGCCATGATTTGATATCACACCAGACATCCCATGTCTTCCACTAGCAGTCGCAGCCCCAAAACTGTCTATGAAGCTCTCCCCGCTTGGCTCTGTTCCCTGCCTCAGACTCAGTCACACAGAACCTCGTGTGGGTCTCAGACACACATGGCTCTCCTCCGCTTCTGTGTTTCTCTTGCTGCCCCCTTGTAGAACCTTCCTCTGTCCACCTCTCCCTCACTCAAGTCACAGCCCACAGGTGGCCTGCCCCAGAGAACACGTGGTTCAGTGTCACGCCCCAGGGCGGGAATGGGACACCTTCTACTGTGTTGGTTCCACAAGCAGCCCCGGAAAGGTGGAGAACGTGATGAGTCTATGGCCGGGGGTTGGACGCGTTCGTGTTTCCGTGTACTCCTGCACGGCCCTGAGGTGTCTGGCAGCCGTTTAACCTCTGACCCTCAATGCTCACTTCGCCTTTTATCAGGTGTCCCTCTGCCTGTCACCCTCCCCCAGTTGCCACAATGCTCTCAGAAACAGGTGCCCACCTGAAACTGCAACAGGACGCCCTGCGGCTCCTGGGCACGGAAGCCTTTCTCCATCCCCAGCTTCTTGTCTGTCGGTCAAGGGATACACACAAGGATATCTTGATTTCCACTGCAGAACTAAAACAACCAACAAATAGAAAACGCTAAGCACTTGAGGAAGCATTCTTCTGAGACGATGAGGAAGCATTCTTCTGAGACGATCAGGAAGCCGAGGCCAGATTGAAGAAACGCAGGCCCAGCACACACGCCCTGGTCCTAACTGCCCCCTTGAACCCAGTAACTCCCCACTGACAGCCCGGGGGTTGGGACGCACTGTTTCAGGGCACGTCCCACTGCGTCTCCCTGCGCCGGGCAAAGCAGTACAGACAGTTCTCTCTGCTTCACGGAAAAGTCGAGCGCGAGATCCCATCCCGCACTTGCGCACAGACGCTGCGCTTTCGGCCTCACGCCTACGACACCTACGGCCACCCACCGCCGCCTCCCCGCGCCCCACCCCGCCCTGGATCCCGGGCCGGGCTGCGGCCCCGCGCTCCGGGCTTCAGTGTCTGGTGGGGCGAGGGCGGCGCGGGTCCGCGGGACGTGCGTTTACCTGAGACGGCCCGGCAGCGCCGGCTGCCACCGGAGTTCGTGAAGGGCGGAGCAGGGGGGGACTCGGTGCGGCCATCCCCATCCCGGGCCTGGCGAGGGGGACGCCGGGCCACGTGGGAGCCTCAGATCCGCCTCGGTGCAGTGGGGACAGCGCGTCTTCTCAGACCAGAACGTTCCCTCACGTCTGTCCAAAGCCTTAGGCACCGGTGCCCAAACAGACCTAAGGCAGTTATAACGTCAGCCACGAGAGGGAAATCAGAAGTCCCGCCCTTGCGAATTGGTCCTAAGACCCTTGCTCCTTGGAAGGAAAGCTATGACCAACCTAGACAGCTTATTAAAAAGCAGAAACATTACTTTGCCAACAAAGGTCCATCTAGTCAAGACTATGGTTTTCCCAGTGATCACGTATGGATGTGAGAGTTGGACTGTAAAGAAAGCTGAGCGCCGAAGAATTGATGCTTTTGAACTGTGGTGTTGGAGAAGACTCTTGAGAGTCCCTTGAACTCCAAGGAGATCCAACCAGTCCATTCTGAAGGAGATCAGTCCTGAATATTCACTAGAAGGACTGATGCTGAAGTGAAACTCCAATACTTTGACCACCTGATGAGAAGAGCTGACTCATTTGAAAAGACCCTGATGCTGGGAAAGATTGAAGGCAGGAGGAGAAATGGACAACAGAGGATGAGATGGTTGGATGGCATCACCCACTCAAAGGACATGAGTTTAAGTAAGCTCTGGGAGTTGGTGATGGACAGGGAGGCCTGGTGTGCTGCAGTCCATGGGGTCGCAAAGGGTAGAAACATGACTGAGCGACTGAACTGAACTGAACTGAATCATCCTCCAGTAAAGGAGGCAAAGCTCTCCTGGGAAATGGTGCCTTTGGGTTTCCAGGCAGAGGCGGGACTTCCACTCCTTCTTAAAGAGGTTGTACTCAGATTACTGGAGCGTCCTGTCAGCAACTAAAACTCTTAGGTGTTTGGCGACCTATTTATTAGTTTGGACTCCAGGAAGTTCAGCATGCTCTCAGAGGCTAAACAGATTCAGATTCTCGCAGAAGCTATAGATATAACGCACCTGTCCTCCATAGAATCACAAAAGGTGTGTCCACTAGTAGAGAAGACTCATAAATACCATGTGCAATTCAAGCATCAAAATTATAAAAATTCAACCATGTTTTGAAATTCAAGAAATTATCTTTAACAATCATATGACAATGATCATAAATTGACAAAAGTAATTTATGTAAATTTGGAGTAATTGCTCTGCAAGAAATTGAGACATAAATCTAGAGTAAAAAAATGCCAATTACTAATTGGCAATTGCTATCTACCTCTACAAGGATTAACTCGTGTGCTCTGCAGCTGCTGACTTTCAACATCTCCCAGAAAGGAGTTCAAGGTGGAGAGCAGAAATGAGGCACTCTGCTCGGGGAAAATTAGCAGGATAGGTCTTCAGATAGACGTTTTCAGGAGCCAGTTTTATGAGCCCAGTTCTTATATCTCCTCATATCTAGAAAAGCACTAAAATCCATGATGATAACTATTCTTCATGACTAGCAGAAAACTTCTGCGAAAAAATATGCAGCTGATTGCATGTACTCCCCCTTCACCAGAAGTACATATGTACTGACTCTCCCCTCTGCCTCTCTGGAGCAGTTTCGCAGCGCTCTCTGAAATGCTGTCTCCCAGGTTATAGTCCTCGTTTTGCCCCAAATAAAACTTGATACACAACTTCCACGTTGTGCATGTTTTTTAAGTCAACAGAAACAAACACCGGACGTTGGTATAGAGACGTAAAATTTGTCACAAACGTAACAGAACGGGACTCCCCTGGTGGTACAGTAGTTAAGAATTCTCTTGCCGATGCAGGGAACCCAGGTTTGATACCTGTTCAGGGAAGATTTCACTTGCTGAGGAGCACCTGGGCCTCTGTGCCACCACTACTGAGAAGCCCACGCACCTAGAACCCATGCTCCACAAGAGGCCACAGCGATGAGAAGCCTACACACTGCAACAGAGAATAGCCCTTGCTCAGAAAGCCTGTGTGCAGTAATGAAGACCCAGTCCAGTAAAAAATAAATTAATTTTTTAGAAAGACCTACATTATTAAAAAATGTAACAGGACAGATTATGGAGAACATTTAAAGGCATGTGTATATTTTGATCCTGGATTTATGGGTAGAGCGGCACCAGATAGCAGTGAGAAATGTAAGCTTTTAAATACGGTCTGCGTGCCGCAACAAAGACCAAAGATCCCACATGCTGCAGCCAAGACCTGGAGCAGCCAAATAAATAAAACTAACTATTAAAAAGGAAAAGAGTTCTAAAAAAATAAAAAAGGGTCAAACTTGAATCAGAGGGGCATCGGTAAATGGCAGAGTAGGAAATTATAGGTCCTTGTTCCCCCTAAAAACTAACAACATCACGCTGGTCAAAATAGTTTTTCAAGTACTGTAGAAACCAGTGAAGGATCTGCAGAAACTAAGCAAGCACCCTAACGAAAAAAATCCCACAAATCAAAATGATAAATTGGGGGGATGTCCCAGAAGTCCAATGCTAAGACTTCGCACTTCCAGTGCAGGGGGCAGAGGTTTGATCTCTGTAAGGGAACTAAGATGTCACATGCCGTGAGTCCAAAAAACTAACGGAAAAAAAGATAAGCTTGAGGGCATTTTCAACGGCTCCAGGCCCTCCTCCCAGGCACAGCAGAGTGAGGTGGAGGCTGCCGTATTCTCAGTCCTACTGTGGGAAAGGAAGGCAAAGCATGGCACTTAACTGCAGCATTCCGGCTTGTCCGAAGGCTGGCCAGCAGTCTGGTTTCTGCATCGCTTGCCTCAGTGCTAACGACAATGGTGGCGATAGTCTGAAAGTCAGGATGGAGGCCAGTAAGACCCCTGGTAGACTCCAAACCTCGGGAGAGCAGCAGGGAGACTGCAGTCCTGCCAGGTCTGGGGATAAAAAGACTAGGGCAGAGGAACGCAATAGAATGTTTAATGCCCTGAGAAAAATCAGGAGTGCGGGAGTGAGACTTTAGGGAAATTAAGATAGTTAACGCAGCATACTTTGTACGGCAGTATGGGGGGACACTCATACCCACACACCAGGGAAGATGCATGTCCAGAAAAAATCTGAGAAAGCCTGAAGCCTTCACAGCGGGTTGATTAGCAAAGGTCTTTCCCTGCATGGGTTGTGGCTTCCCAGATAGCCCTAGTGGTAAAGAGCCTGCCTGCCAGTGCAGGAGACGTAAGAGATGCGGTTCAATCCCTGGATCGGGAAAGATCTCCAGGGAAGATCCCCTGGAGAAAGAAACGGCCACCCACTCTAGCCTGGAGAATTCCATAAACAGAGGAGTGGTGGGCTAAAGAATAAAGTCCATAAAGACTTGGAGAGATGGTTTAATGTAATGGTTAAGAGTGACAGTCCCATCACCTTGGCCTAATCCCAAGACTGACATCCGTCATATTTGAAGACCCACACTCAATGGCAGGTGTGTACACGCAGCTGCGTACACCAGGGAGCAGGATTTCCAGGGGCCGTCTCAGACTTCTGCCTGCCACCCTGGTTTTTGCTAAGACATGTCTGCCTGAGACAATTTATGCTCTTCTCATATCCTTGATACCTGATAAAAAGTAGTCCAGGGATTTCCCTGGTAGTTCAGTCCTGGTAGGACTCAACACTCGTTGCAGTGGCCCAACTTAACATACATATATCTGAGTCACTTTGCTGTGCAGCAGAAATTAGTGTAATATTGTAAATCCAATATAACTCTTGCATCTTGAGTATTGGCCTTTGCAGCAGTGAGTAGCTGAACTTGGGTTTGGTACCAGCCTTGTCCAGTTACACTAAATTTTTTTGGTAAAAATTTTCATTGCCTTCAAAAGAATACTCATACCCGCAAACCATTTTTCCATTTTCTCCCCACCCCCAGCACCTAAAACCACTTATCTCCTTTCACCCTCTATGGATTTGCCTAGTCTGGGTATCTCATATAAACCGGATCATATGATGTGTGACCTTTTGTGTCTAATCTCTTTAAGTCATGCATAATGTTTTCAAGGATCGTCTGTGTTGGAGCATGTGTGGGTACTCCTTTTGTCCAGCTTAACAACATCCCACTGTACAGGGAGACATTTTGTTCGCCTATGTATCAGCTGATGGATGTAAGTGGTGTTTCCACCTTTTTGCTCTTATGAACAATGCTGCTATGAATGTGTATACAGCTTTCTCTTGTGTGCAGGTACATGTATTTTCAATTCTTTCAGATATATACCTAGGAGTGGAGTTCCTGGGTCATGGAGTGCCTCTATATTTAACTTCTGGAGGAACCATCAGACTGTTTCCCAAATCAACAGCCCTGTTCAGATTAAATCTTGCCTCTTTTCATGTTTCTCACAGCTCTCGGTGACTCCTAGCTTACAATACATCTGACAATGTTTTCAGCTCTTTGCCTGCAGGCTTATTTCCCTCACCAGGTCCCAGATCCTTAAAAACAAAGGTTATTGTATCTTAATCTAGTGTCATATTCATTTTGACATTCTTACTCTCCTCATAGTAAAATGGAAGCAAGTTACTGGAATTGACAGATAATGTCACTGGGGAAGCTTTATTTCATGAAAGTGGTTCCCTGGCATGGTCTGGGAGGCTTGCCCCAAGAAATTACTGGTTAGGAGTGAGAAAAGAAAATCCTGACAATTTCTCTTTCACACTTAAAAGTCAGATTTCTCTTCCAATTAAGTTATGTTTATTCATGAAACTCTGAGAGCTAGGAAGCAGGAACTGCTGCATCATGTGAATTTATTTTCTGCTTTCATGTCTAGTCGTCATCGTTCAGGGTGCTTCTGTACAAGGTTCTCCAGAAGGAAGTCAGGCCCACGTCCTCAGCCATCTGTCCTCCCGCGGGTGTTCCTCCGCACTGGCTAGCACGTCCTGCATCTCCATCACTTGCTTTCACGGACTCCCCGCTTTTGCAGGATGTACAGGATCCTTTACTTTCACTTCCTTTATTAAGTTTTGTGCTGCATTCAATCTCTGCTTTTCAAAACGTTTTCTCCTTTTTGATCTAATAACTAAAATGTAGACATCATGTTGCTGAGATACTAATAAATGAGGAATCATAAATGGAGACAAAAGAAGTGAGGAAAGATATGGAAAAATAAAGGAAGGAACAATGGAATTTTTAGGTTATACTGAACGTTATTTGCCTGATAAGGAAAACTGCACTTTGAAATTATTTCCCCACTTTCTGTACTCAAGCTTTGTAAATTCCCAGTTTTAAAAATGTATAATATTGTAAATCAACTATACTTGTTTTTAAAACTTAAGCAACTTAGCACGCCTGCCCGCATGAGCATATATCCTGTTATCTCCTCACAAGAACTGGCAGGGGTGGTGGGCAACTCTCAGTAGGGGTCTCTGACCCGGGGGTAGTAACCTGTTTTGTGGGCTTGGATCCCATTTCCATATCAGGCTGAGGCAGACGGTGTAGGAAGGCATCTGACTGACTGCGTTCAAAACTCAAGAATAATGCAACATTAATAAGTATGGGTAAGGAAAATATTTAGTCCAGGAAAGGTTTTGTTTCCTGAACTCTCTTTTCAATCCTTGGAATTGCCTTGCAAAAGGAACCAAGCAACCACACAGCTGTTTGCCCCTCTGTGTAACTGAGAATGGTTCACTCTTGCAGGTGTGGCTAGAAATATTCATCTTTCTTACCTCCCACTTAGCTTTGCTTTTGAGAAAACCAAACCATCATTGTCAGCTCAGCTTTCCTGCAACTGGACCTGACAAGATAAACTGGTTGACCCCCTACCTGAATGAATGAAAGTTTCCAGTTCCCTCTCATTCTCCGGAAGGAGGTACATGGACTCATCCTGGCCCTCATCCTCAAAGAATTCCTCTTCATCTCCTAACGATGGGATCTTGATATTTTTATAAAGTGATGCAAGTTGTTGTTTTTCCTCAGCCTCGACCAGTCGACTGGAGAACAAAACACATAATTTGGGGGAAGGCTGTGCCCTGGGGCTTGCAGAATCTTAGCTCCCTGACCAGGGATCAAACTGTGCCCCCTGCAATGGGAGCGCAGAGTCTTAACCACTGGACCACCACAAGAATTCCCCAAATAGATAAATTTGAAAAGCATAATTTTCACAGTAAATCATCAGGTCTTAATCCTTAGTCCTGTGGTTTTCCGACTGAAAAGCAGTCACTAGTTCGTGGTGGTACTAATACATGGGGAAGGAGGCAGAAATAGGCTTTGAACAAAATGTCAATGTTTTAAATGAAGATAGCATAGGGACTGTTGTTTTTCCCTTTTGCTCAATCTCCAATATTTTTTGGCCTGGCACTGTTACTGATCCTGTATTTAAAATGTTCATCATGGGGTTATGAATGCATTAATTTAGATTAAAAAAATACTATATGATTATTTATCTTGACTACCAAGTTTTTGGCACTGCCTTAGATTTTGCACCTGAAGTGAGCGCCTTGTTCACCTCACCTAGATCCAACTTGGAAGTGGATCATTGAACAGATATTTCTGTGTGAAGTGGAAATGGATAATACAGTGTTTAATTTTTTGTAACATATGTACCTTCTTAATTGTTTGGCTCATGGGCTTCTGGGGTGGCTCAGATGGCAAAGAATCTGCCTGTAATGTAGGAGACCTGGGTTAGATCCCTAGGTCAGGAAGATCCCCTAGAGAAGGGAATGGCTACACACTCCAGTATTCTTGCCTGGAGAATTCCATGGGCAGAGGAGCCCTGCAGGCTACAGTCCATGGGGTTGCAAGGTTGGACACAACTGAGCAACACTACATGTAATAATAAATCATTTTAGGGTCAGCTTAACTGTGTTCTAAGGAGCTGAGATGGAGGAAGGGGTGTAGGGGTAACGTTCCAGAATCATGCTGTGCAGCAGCAGAACTGATCTGACTGTAAACACTGCTGCAGATAATCAGGAAACTGGGACAGGAATAGGATTTGGGTGAAGAGAATGAGGTGCTCACTTCATGTGCAAAATTTAAGGGGGTGCCAAAAAACTCAGTGATGATGATAAATATTTTGACTCAATATTTTTAAAAACTAAAATGAGTGAATTCTCTGGCCGTCCAGCGGTTGGGACTCGGTGTTTCCACCGCCAAGGGCCCAGATTCAATCCCTGGTTGGGGAACTAAGACCCCACAGGCAATGCAATATATGTAAAAAAAAAAAAAAGGAAAAAAACTGGAAAAATCCATAATAAACCAAATATCAAAATTTAAAAAACAGGCTCCATCAGCACTGTGATGAACTGCATGAGAGCCTGAGTCAAAAGGGAAAATGTTGAGTCCCTATATACACGCTTTTATGTATTATTTTATGGTTCTTCTTTTCTAAAACATTAAAGTAGTTGAGAATATATTTTAAAAATTGAAAAGCCCTATATCAAAACTCACGGCATTATTTTAAGTTTAAATAATTTATACCAGAAACAAAATCTATTATAATTTTACTTTCCTGGTTTAAATGAAATAAAACTCACTAATATATTTTCGCTTTTCGTATTCATTCATTTATTTTACTTGGCTGCACTGGGTCTTCACTGTGGCACGTAGGATGTTTAGTTGTGGCTTGTGGGATCTAGTTCCCTGACCAGGGATCAAACTCGGGTCCTCTGCATTGGGAGCACAGAGTCTTAACCACTGAACCACCAGGGAAGTCCCTCATCGATATATATCCAAAATATACTTCTGGAAAAAATTAATGGCTAAAAATTACATACAAACATGTACTCTGGGGCACATATTTTCCCTTTTGCCTCAGGTTTTAAAATGTCACTATGGGTAACACAAACTTAAAAGCTGTAAACGTTGACATTAGTTCAGTAACTTAATTGGTCACTAAGAGTTCAGGATGAAATATTTTAGTGAGTTATTTTAGGAATCTTCATATTTGTTAACATCTTTGTCTATACTAATGAAATAAACTGAAATTGAAGTTCCATAAATTGACTCAAAGGAGATCGTCAGATTAGAAAATCCAGAACCAAACATGCTGGTGACACTCACTCATTAATTTCACCTTTAATTTTCCTGCATTTGACATACTTCAAGGTAGTCCTAATATGGTTACCTTAAAAGATATTCCATACGTGGCAATGTATTGCCCATGTGCACATTTAATCCTAATGAAGAATTTAGTACTTCCTCAAGATGTTTCTGATAGGAGATAATGGAATCCTGGAACTAAATCCTAGAATAGGAATCAACGTGCTGCTCCTGATCACAGTCACATGATGTCACAGAGTGGCTTGCTTTTGTCTGATACTAATTTCAAGATGATCACATAAACTGAGCTTCGCCACAAGCTTTATTTGTGTAAACAAGATGAAGTGTCTTCCCTAAATGCTACTATCACCCCAACCACACTGATGATAAGTTTCTAGTGAAAGAGACAATGGTCACTTTTCTGCTTTGCTCTATTAAGATTTTTTTCCAAAGCATCAAGTTCACTCTAGAAAATCACATTATGAAAGGATGCCAGCATCTCAGAACATTTTTTATCATGAACCACAGTAAGAGATAAGTTTTACTTCACAATCTTCAGTCTGAAAAGTTGAAAATCAGCATTTCCATTCTACTAAATTGTATTCATTCTGTTTTTTGTTATTTATTCGTAACTTTTATTTTTTTAATGTTTCACCATGTTTCTTTTTATATTTTTCATTTATGTCATGATCCACCATGAATATAGGCCACATTCTGAAAAACGCTGAAAACTTGTAATGACTATAATTACTCAGTGATTATAAGAATTATCAACATTATCACCATTATTAACATTACTACCATGAAATAATCTAGTTACCTGTATGTCTTACTAAAGGATGGTAAAGATTACTTAGCATAGACTTACTATATCACGTAGGAAATAGTGGTCCCAAATATCAGGGCAATAGTGAGGGCTATACACGCAATTGTAATTACTTTAACAAGAGCAGGTCTATGAGGAATCCATGCTAAAAATAGAAAGAAAAGAAGTTTTCATAAACTCTCATTTTTAGCTGTGACTATCAGTTATTAGGGCTTCCTTGATAACTCAGTTGGTAAAAAACCCACCTGCAATACAGGAGACCCTGGTTCAATTCCTGGATTGAGAAGATCCCCTGGAGAAGGGAAAGGCTACCCACTCCAGTATTCTGGCCTGGAGAATTCCATGGACTGCATAGTCCATGGGGTCGCAAAGAGTCAGACTTAGCGACTTAGTCAGTCGCTGACTAAGCGACTTTCGTAGGTGGTGCTAGTGGTAAAGCACCCACCTGGCAATGTAGGAGACATAAAGAAACTTGAGTTCAATCCTTGGATCGGGAAGATACCCTGGAGGAGGGCATGACAACCCACTCCAATATTCTTGCCTGGAGAATCCCATGGACAGAGAAGCCTGGCAGGCTACAGTCCACAGGGTCGCATAGAATTAGACACGTCTAGTCAAGGCTATGGTTTTTCCTGTGGTCATGTATGGATGTGAGAGTTGGACTGTGAAGAAGGCGGAGCGCCGAAGAATTGATGCTTTTGAACTGTGGTGTTGGAGAAGACTCTTGAGAGTCCCTTGGACTGCAAGGAGATCCAACCAGTCCATTCTGAAGATCAGCCCTGGGATTTCTTTGCAAGGAATGATGCTAAAGCTGAAACTCCAGTACTTTGGCCACCTCATGCGAAGAGTTGACTCACTGGAAAAGACTCTGATGCTGGGAGGGATTGGGGGCAGGAGGAGAAGGGGACGACAGAGGATGAGATGGCTGGATGGCATCACTGACTCGATGGACGAGAGTCTGAGTGAACTCCGGGAGATGGTGATGGACAGGGAGGCCTGGCGTGCTGCGATTCATGGGGTTGCAAAGAGTCAGACACGACTGAGCAACTGATCTGATCTGATCTGATCTGAAGCGACTTAGCACATATACATGTATCAGTTAATATATTTGTTAATCATATTGTTTTAGGGGAATAGGAGAGAAAAACAGAAATAACATTAAAAATAAAAATTCTTAATTTACAAGAAAACCATGCAAGCTAGATTGCACAGCCTGTGTGAACAAGTATAATTTGAATTCCCACCTAAACCCTGACTCCTTTTTTTCATGTCTCCTGTCTTTGGCCAAAGCCATTTCTTATGAGACTGGTCCCTGATGTATAGCAGAGACTGCCACTGATATAGCTGAAAGGAGAGTGGCCTTAGTTTTACAACTCAAGTGTTGCCGGATGGTCTTAGGTTGTACAGTGCTGTTTTTAAATAAAACAGGCTATTACAGGGCAATTCGAGATCTAATCCCACAAACCTGCATTCCAGGGATTGGTGTTTAGGCCCACTGAATATCCTATAAAACCAAGGGTGGTCCTCGCAGGCTCACTCTTCTCTTCATCTGAAATGAAAATAAACAAACAGAGCTACTACGGGTACAAACTGAACAAAGGCGCGACTAAGTACATTACTCAACCGTTTGTGAAATCTGACAAACTGAGGTGCTCCTCCTCATCTCACACGGAGCACTCCCTCACTTTCTTTCCCTTCTCTGGCTCAACAACTGAGCTGAGAAACTCTTTGAGACTGGCACCTCAACGTGAAGTCAGCTTGACATGAAGAAAAGAACCTGGACTATGAAAATGCTCACAGATTAAATGCTTAAGCTTTCAGTTCACGCGCTCAGTTGTGTCCGACTCTTTGCAACCTCATGGACTGCAGCACGCCAAGATTCCCTGTCCATCACCAACCCCCGGAGCTTACTCAAACTCATGCCCATTGAGTCGGTGATGCCATCCAACCATCTCATGCTCTGACATCCCCGTCTCCTCCCATCTTCAAATCTTTCCCAGCATCAGGGTCTTTTTAAATGAGTAAGTTCTTTGCATCAGGTGGCCAAAGTATTGGAGGTTCAGCTTCAGCATCAGTCCTTCCAATGAATACATAGATGTTCATTTAACGATTCTCTCGATTTTTCTGTACATTTTCAGGTTTTCATAATGAAATACTGATGTGGGGGATATGGGTTACAGATGGTTTCAAAACCGTGACTACTGAAAACTGGTCATTGGACTTGGCAATGGGAAAGTCATTGGAGACCTAGTCAAAAGTGATATTACCCATGCGCATAACTGACAGAGGTTCATGAGAGAACAGAAGGAAAGGGATTACAGAGAGCGAAAGTTTTGAAAATTTTCTGAAGAGTTTTGCTGTCATGGCGGGAATAGAAATGAAGGCATCTCCCAGAAGGAGCTGAGGGGTTGGGAGACAGGTTTTGCTTTTTAATACAGGAAAATTGACATCATGATCTCATGAGCACAGGGACCACACTTTAAATTGTGATGCTACTGGAAAGGGAGAAAGAATCGACCAGTGTCCCGAGTTGGCCTGAGGGGATGGAAGTTGGTGCACAGGTGAAGGGTCAGCCTTGACCTGGCCCGGAGGAAAGATGAGAAAGTGTTATTCAACTGCTAGTTAGGGCGATACAGATGCTCGCTCAAGTGCTTGTTTTGTCAGTGATGGTAGGAACAAGGCCATCCTCCAAGAGCAAGGTTGGGGTAGATATGGTGGGGGTGTTTGTGGAATGAGAAAAACAGAGGAGAAAGTCACCAAGCAAAGGGGGAGGGTAAGTGGACTAGGAAAATGGACCAGCATAAATAAAATTCCCTAGAAACAGAATGGCTGGGTACACTATTTTTTTTATAGCCACTCCTGTAGCCCAGAGTCCACCAAAATTATTCAAACTATTCAACACTAGTCCATCCTAAAGGAAATCAATCCTGAATATTCATTGGAAGGACTGATGCTGAAGCTGAAGTTCCAATACTCTGGCCACCTGATGAGAAGAGCTGACTCTCATCAGGAAAAGACCCTGATGCTGGGAAAGATTGAAGGTGGGAGGAGAAGGGGGTGACAGAGGATGAGACGGTTGGATGGTATCACTGACTTGATGGACATGAGTTTGAGCAAACTCTGGGAGATAGCGAAGGACAGGGAGGCCTGGTGTGCTGCAGTGCATGGGGTCGCAAACAGTCAGACACGACTGAGCGACTGAATGACAACAAAGGCAACACTAAACCTACTCCATGTACCTATCCTGCCTCACGCATTCCTTCCCCCAGATGGTCAACAGAAGCTCTGGGTCATGCTCTCCTCTTTCTGCCCTTTCTGCCCCCTGCCTCCTAACAAGGCTGGTACTTCCCCACATGGCTTGGCATGGTGCGCCCTGCCTGCTGTTTCTAGGATTCTGTGTGTATAACCTTCCTCCTTCACGATGATCATTTCCAAGTCTGTGGGTCTTATCATACCTGATTAAAACAAATCCTGGGTGTATTTCAAAACTGTGGGTCAAAAGTGAATGCATTCTTCTCATAAGAACTCCCAAATTGCCCTCTGTAGAAGCTGTACTTATTCCTGGCTTACGCACAAGACGGGACATTAAATTTCCCTATTCCTTTGCCGGTACAGTTTATTATGAGATATTTCGCCCATCTTCAACATAATAGCTGAAAACTGGAATTAGAGTGTATTTTCAAGGTGTATTTTCCTTTTTATGAGGTAGGCATCTTTCCATGTAACTGAGAGCTTAGAGTTACAAGAGAAAATTGGAGTCTTCCAGTGATTCAACTAGACGAACAATTTTGTCTTCTGTCTCTATCAGAAATTACCCTTGGAACTGAAAGCTCAGGGATGGCAGAGGTCTCAGCAAACCTCTAGGGCCACCTCACAAGAGGTTAGTGTTGATAGTTCATGTCAAGACTAGAATGTGGGCCTTCCAACACTTTGATCCAGCTTCCTTCTCTGGACTTTGGGGGTGGTGAAGTGAATGGGGAAATGAAACACTATAGCTGAGCTGTGTACATGTGTATGCGCACTCAGTTGCTCAGTCGTGTCCAACTCTTTGCGACCCCATGGACTGCAACCAGCCAGGTTCCTCTGTCAATGGGGTTCTCTAGCCAAGAATACTGGAGTGGGTTGCCACACCCACCTCCAGGGGATCTCCCCAACCCAGGGATCAAACGTGCGTCTCTTATGACTCCTGCATTGGCAGGTTCTTTACACTGAGCCACCTAGGAAGCCCATAGCTGAGCTTTAGGAAGAGTAATAAAGAATGTCTTTGGGATAGACAGATGTATTAATTGTGATTTTTTTTCCCTATATTTCCTGACACTTTGACATCTGTGCTATTTTCTAATCTGTCCCTAGCAACATGGTTACTAACCCAGCCGTGGGGGGCAAGGCGTGCCTTTTTCTAATTTGCACAGGGCAGGGGGGAGCTGTATAGGTTAGTTATGAGCGTCATGGGACGCCTTCCTGGAGGAGCCATATGCTACAAGAGCTCTGCAGGTATTTATGGATCCCACATGCACCCCCAGATCCCGACTTACCAGTGCTCGCTGGGGGCTGCATGGGTGTGGTACTCGGAGCTAGATGGCCATTGAAGGGGATCAGAGAGGAGAGAGAGGTTTAGGATACATTTAGGAAAATTACAATATAACTTGGTATTAGATGAAAGGGCATGACATGTAGTTTCCAAATATTAATTGCTGAGATGGTAAATGTTCTTAGCAAGTTTACTCCAATGCCGAGTAGATGCATGGGGCTTAGTCTGCAAAAGCATGGTGCTCTGTTCACAGCCAGCGTTTCCTCTGATGCACATGGACTGTCAGCAACACAGTGCATCTGGGTCCTGGTCCGCTTCTGCGGTCGTGCAAGCTGGGAACCCTCCTCTCAAGCAGAGGACCTAGAGAAACTTGGTGCGGAGCTGAAAGTGCGGTGCTATCATCAGCTCAGAGAGGTGGTGCTGGGAGGGCCCGACAGTGACAGCCCTGCCATCGCCCAGCTTACAGAGAGAACCACACAGGATCCAGTTTCTAATCAACGTCTATCTAATCTTATTATTTTATGGATCACGCTACTAACAATACAGAAGAGAAGACACACTGAATAGCAGCTAGGAGGACCACAGAGTACAGTTCCCATTTCACTGACCGAGTAGTAACAATGACTCACCTCTGGGTCTTGGGATAGCTCCATGGGCCAAATGAAATTGCTTACCGAACTGTATGGGTTGTTTGGTGACATTTGGGCGTCTTTCTAAGGGAAAATAATCTGGAAAAGAAAACCTACAGCAGTGAGGTGTAATCACCCCGTTTTACTTCCCCTGAAATGAGTGAAAGCAATGGTTGAGGCAACCCATTCAGCCTGTTGTCTGTCCGAGTGGTTGGAACTCACCTGCATAAGGCACACTCAGATGAAGTGGGCACTCCATTAAAAACAAAAATAAAACAGCAAAAGAACTTTGAACCTTGTCCATCATTCCAAAACTGCTAGTTTGTTATCGTGTGGGTGTAAGGAAGTATTTAGCTGTTGTCCACCATCTGCCCTATATTTCTCCGAGAAACTAAGGAGCTCTTCTCTCCACAGAATGTCTCAGTTCTGACTGGGAGCCACCAGTGTGAGGTCAGCTCATGTTGCCACATGGAATTCTTTGATGGAACGAAGTCAGCCAATGGGGAGACTAACAGAATGAGAGGGTGTGCTGGGAGTGAGTAAGACCCTCAGAGTGTCCTGACTCTTGAGGAGACAGAAGGGAATCAATTATAATTCAATGCGACACCTCACCAGAAGCAAACGGAGACAGCAGGGCTCTGTAGGCCCATTCTAATGCTTACCCCAGCTTCCTAGATGTTTGAGTTTCTTCAAGTTACTTAACCCCTCTGAGCTTCAGTTTCATCAGTAAAACAGGAGGAGGAAAGAATGCCCACTTCACAGGGTAACAGCGATGGCTCAATAATCCACACAAAGCTAAAAAACTGGGTTGGCCCTGAGCGTTAGTTCTGGATGTAAAATGTGAGAGTGTAATCTTTGAAAAAAAGCAATTTGGTATGCCTCCAACCTCTGGGGTACCATCCAGAAGCCTAGACCCGAGTGGCTGTCTCCAAAAGTTTCTTTAAGGGAGAGATTAATTGAATCATCTCAGCATGTAGAAAGGGGATTCAACAATGAGATGGTGTAGATGGCTGTCCCCGGGACTTGTCCTCTGCCCATCCGGTAGTTCACATGATACTCGAAATAGGCTTTCATCCCTCCCACCAATGATAGTAAGAACAGACCGGACACCTCTTGATGCTTACACAGCCCCGAGGACCAGGAGCCAACTCCCTGTGCTGCAGCCCAGAGGGCAGCTGCCCCTCCTAAATGTCTGGGGGATGACAAGGCTGGGACCCCGCCCCCCAAGACCTCCTCCTGCTGTGAACTACCAGGAGGGTCTTGTTCTGTTCTTTCAACACCCAACCTGGCTTCCCCCCATTCTGCTGTGCCCCCGGGATGAGCCTGGTAAGGATGCAGCTCCCATGCTCTAAATCCCAGCCTCACAACTGCCTCCAATCAAACCTATCTCTTTTGAGCTTCCTGTTGGCCTGCCTGTGGGCACTGTTTAGACTGGACTTAGGACTGTCAAGGTCCCTGGGGACTGGCCTAGGGTATCGATCTCCCTGTGCTCACTGCTGCCTTGCCCAGTCCTTCCCCCTAGGTCTGTGAACATCTGGCTCCTAGTCCAGGTTTCCCGGATCACAAAATACTGGACGGAATTAACTGTGTGTTTTCTAGGAACCTGGAGGTAAATTTCTACACCGTCAGCCCGTATCTCCAGGTTTCGTACCACCTGTATCCCAGAGCCCTTGGAGTGGCCCCTCTAGGCCAGACGAAGCCTAGGCCACCACCCTCCTCTATGCTGTCGCGACACGGGGCCAAGTTACGAGTCCCCCGCACTTTGCGTGGGTCCTGCCCAAAGCGGACCCACAGTGACCTCAAGCCAAGCTGGCTTCCTCCCTTTTGAGTTATAAACCGTGTCATGTCCCACTACTGCTCCCAGGACAAGAACCTCCAGAGCCTGGTTGAAAATACATTATTTCTGGGGCCAGGGGGAGGGGCCTGTATTTTTAAGATGCCCCCAGGTAACTGTCAGGATAAGAAGTTTGGGGAACAAGACCAAACTTAGTGGCTTCTGGTGGAAAATCTCATCAGGGCCCCCATTTCTCCACTGGGACCCTCTTTCTTTGGGGCACTAGGACTTCTCCAGACCCTTTACCAGTTCCTCCCACTGTGAGGACCCACCTTGAGCAGGGCGCTGCCTGTAACTGCCATGCTCGCTCTACCTGCAGAGGGGTTTCGTCTTTGTGATGTCACAAGGGAGGGCACTCCCTGTCCGGGCAGAAAGAACAGCTTCTGCGGGGGAGGCTGGCATGAGCCCTGGCTCTCCTGACTGAAGACTGTGTTGCTGGGAGCACCCAGCACTGCACACATCCCCAGGCCCTTCTCTCCTCTGTCCACAAGGCAAGGCTGCCTTGTTGCTTCTGAGTTAATTGCTGTTTTGTTTTTTTTAAGAATTTAAACACTTATTTTTCAAATTAAGAAATTACACATTTTGATAATGGTCATTGTCTTAAAAGTGTCATTCAGTTCCAGCACATTTAAAAGGATATTGGTAATTCTGACCAATTCTTGTAACTGCCTCCTTGATATCCATCCACCCTGGACCCCATCATATGGCTGAGCCTTCTGACCAGGCTTTCTCCCACATATAGGGCTTCGTGACCATCTGCTGAGACCTCAGCGCCCTTCTCCCTGTGCCGCACCCCTTCAGTCCCCCCACATCTCCACAGTCAGGAGATCCAGATGAGGAGGTCAAGAAGCACAACTGACAACCTGCGGGTGTCCCAAGCACTTCCAGAGCCAGAGTGCCATGCTAGGCACCTCAGACACGGCAGACCGGGACCAATGAGGTCCCCAGGGAGCACAGAGCCTGGTGTGTGGCATCGGGAGACAGAGTGGACAGTAAGAAAGGAGAAAATGTACGAGGTGATGTCAAGTAGAGACGCGTGCAATGCAGCCAGTGAAGACAGGGCGGTGAAGTGGGAGTGAGGAAAGCGTGCTGGCTGCATGGTCCAGCATCAACACGGCCATGAACAGCTCCGGTCCAGGTCGCTGAGGGCTGGAGTCAAGGCTGGGCAGTAACTCGTGCTTGGGAGTAGCTGAGAAACAGGCAGAGGCTCCGTGACACCAGGCACGTGTTCTTCCACCCTGACTCTACGAAGCCCCGGGCTTGCGGATCACACTTCAGAGTTACCTTGGGAGGTAAGAAGTCACCGACTAGCTTTCTGGTGCCTTCACCTCCCCATCCCAGGATCCATCCTCCCAACCCTGAACTCACTGGGGTTCATAGGGACCAGGATCTGATCCCGTCCCATGTATGCATAAAAACAAGTAGCTGATGAAAACAAGAGAAATAAATGTGCTCACTGGCCAAGGAAATAAGCAAGTTTCTAAGCATACTTATTTCCAAAAGAAAAACAGCACACTGGATTACAGATTCTATCAGAGGCACATATATTAGAACAGATGGACCAAAATTTTAAAGTAGTAACATACATTTAGAGAGATAAGGCATGACATTAACAATAGGGAATGAGACTAATAACATATAAAAGATAACCAAGAGGAAATATTAGATATGTAAAACAGTTGTTGAAATGAAGATACAATTAGAGGAATTAAGTAGCAAATAGACAGCTGAGAAACAAATTAGCAAACTAGCATAGCAAACAGGAAATGTCCAGAGGAAAGAAAGAAAAAGGAATTAGAGAACATGAAAGCAAAGGTAAGACATATTGACAACAGACACAAACGTGCTAACATCTAAGTGTAAATAATAGGAGTCTTAAAAAGAGAAAAAATTTAAATACATAGATGAAATCTTAACAAAAGAAGAGATAAATTTCCCAGAATGTAAAACAGAATAAAGACATCAGATGAAAAGGCCCATAGAAGTAGCTTATGAAGTTAATCATATACTTACCATATGACTCAGCTACTCCACTGCTAGGGTTTTACCCAAGATAAATGAAAACCTGCACACACAAATAACACTGAAAAAGAACATCCAGAGCAGCTGTATTTACACTGGCCCAGAGCTGGGCTCAAGGTAATGTCCATCTACAGGTGAACAGAATGACCGCTGTGGCTCATCCACATAACGGAAAGCAAGCTACTGACACACACTACAACGTGGAGGAGCCTTCAAAATCATGCTGAGCCAAAGTATCTGGATACAAATGTAGGATACAAATAGAACACTGTACAATTCTACCTTTAGAAAACTCTAAAAGACAGTTCTAATGTATATTCACAAAACAGACATGTGGCTGCCCAGGTCTTAGGGTTGTGGTGGGGATTAACTGTGAAGAGACATGGGGAACTTTCTGGAGAAGGGAAAAAATTCTCTAGTTTTACTGTAGTGGTGGTTACAAGGATATGGACATTTTTTTCAAAACTCACCAAACTGTAGACGTAAAGGGAGATTCAACAGCATACCTGTGGTGTTTATAGAGCCCCAAGACTGGGTGAGGCCAAGGTAGTGTGAGCAGACGGGAAGTGGGGAGGAAACAGCAAAGGGGACCTGAAGTGCAGGCCAGAGGGGCAGGGTCGAGCCCCAAAGCCAGGTGAGCGTACTTCAGGGAGGAGAGGACCATCACCTGAGAATTTGAGATGCTGCTGCTAAAGTCAAGGAAGAAAACAGAGCTGACCCCTGGATTCAGCAATGTGGAGGACATGTGGCAGCAAGGTAGGTTTTGGAGTGGGTTCAAGAAAGAATGGCTTCCCCAGTGCCTCAGCGGTAAAGAATCTGCCTGCCAATGCAGGAGACACAGGAAACGTCAGTTCAATCCCTGCGTCGGGAAGATCCCCTGGAGGAGGAAATGACAACCCACTCCAGTATTCCTGCCTGGGAAATTCCATGGACAGAGGAGACTGGTGGGCAACAGTCCATGTGTTCACAGAGACAGACACAACTGAATGGCTGAGCAGAAGAAAGAATGGAAGGGAAATGAAGACAGCAAAAAGAGACCACCTTTGAGAAATTCTGTAACAAGGCAGAGACTGATACAGGAGCTAGAGGGTTTTCTTTTTTTAAAGTATGTTTGCACATCAATGGGGATAACTCAGTATATATAGAAAACCTGATGATACAAGAGATAAGGGAAACTTGCAGGAACAATGTCCTGAGGCAGTGGACACGGAACAGGCTCTGGCGCCAACAGTCAGTTTGTATAAAGGCACCAGTGGGAAGGCACGGACGTTACCGCGAGTGGGTAGAGGGGGTGGAGACCTACCATGGAAGGCCTCTGCTGGTGGCTCCTATTCACTCAGGAAACAGGAAGCAAAGTCATCTGCTGGGAGCAACCCAGAAGGAAGCTTCAGTCAAGGGATTGTTGGAATCTTGGTACTAAATAGCCAACTAGCATAGGAAAAGATACTTGAAGCAGATGGTGGGCAGGTCCTAGCCACTGGTAATGGAATGGTCCTAGGGACGACAATGGCAGTGTCTTGCAGGCTGGGTGGGAGGCAAAACCACTAGCAGAGAGGTTGAAAAGCTGTGAGGTCAGGACATGGGAAGGTCGTCTACACGGAGAGTGGGACTGGGAGTATGATGGGGGTGGTCTTGGATGCAATACTGCAAGAGTAGAAATCTTTGCAGACAAGCGAACCATTCATAAGGTGACTGCAACAAAGCAGCAGGAGTGATATGACAGTCTGATCTTCCAAGAGTCAGCACTGTTTTAGAGAAAAGGGAGGGAGAACAATCCAAGGGCGGGAGAACAAAAAGGGAGAACAACGAGTGAAGAAGAGCAGGGGAGAAAGCAGCCACTCCCTGCAAGGATCTTAAGAGGTGCTGTGCAAAGAGGAGACTCGTGTTTCAGCAGATGATGGATGAATGGAGACTTCCCACCGGGCCCAGAAGGTTTCAGAGCTGGGGAAGAGTGAAGCAGGGGTATCAAAAGGGCAATGAACTGAGCCATGTTTTGGTGAGAATAAGGGAGGTAAGAGGGGACCTGGGAGTCCTGGGCACATGAGGTTGTATGATAGGTGGTAGGGAGATAGGGAATCCTCCTAGGAGGAAACACAAGACTGGGATCCTTTTAGAACAACCCTTTAGAAGTCCAGGAGGCCCTTTTAGAAATATTTTTTGGGGACCTCCTAAAGTGGTCCAGTGGCCCAGTGGCTAAGATTCCATGCTCCCAATGCAGGAGGCCTGGGTTCCATCCCTGGTCAGGGAACTAGCTCTCACATGTCACAACTAAACAAGATCCTGCATGCTGCAACTAAGACCTGCCGCAACCAAATGAATAAACAAAATTTTTAAAGAGAAATACTTTTTAAAAAATACTAGGCTTGGTAATATAGTTACAGAAGAACTTACGAGGATGCATGTGGAATATTGTATATGACTTCCAAAACCCTCTGGAGTCACTAAATCAAGAGAATCTGGGTTCACTCCAAGTGTATTTCTTTGGGTATTAGAATACAATTCCCATATATTGGCAGTACAACTCTTTGATACATTAGATTGCTTTCTCTTACAGAGATAATGCTGATAGCTCTAGACTCTTCAATGATCTTTGCACAAATCACATGAGAAATCCAATTAATTTACCCCTGCAACATTTATTGGGTTAACTATACATTAAGGTAAGATCAGATACCACCTATATAAGCACCAGCTATAGGCATCAGATAGTGAACACAGCATCCCACAATACCAGCAGGTGACTGCTTCTCACCCCTTGGAGCGTCATGGACCCCTAGAGAACTAGATGAACTTTCTGTACCCTGGATTTCTAACCAATACCGTTGAAACCTATCCAGGAAGGATTGTTGGTCCCAAATAATGGCCCAACTTTAGGGGAACACAGGAAATATTTGTGAACCAAAGAAATACCACCCAAGTCCTCCTATTCATCTTACCCCCTCTTTCCACTCTGAGCAGAGAAACTTCCTCACTTTATGAGATGATTGATGATCTCTCTTCCCTTCTGAGTCCTCCCTACTATCAAGCAATCTTTTCATCTAGAGAAGATAAGGAAACACTGCATCCCAGGGAGACCTTGAGAAATGGGGATTTCCTGTGCAGAGGTGTTTCTTGCCCTCTGCCTCATGAAGGGTAATTCTAAACCCATCAAGGGGCATTCCTCTGATTTGCCCAAACCTCCAGCGAGTCCTCCAGCCCCTGGTCGACTATAATCTTCAGGGATGGAGGTGGTGAAATTCTTGGGAAACCAGAGCCCAGAAAATGCAGTGATCCTCAACATCCAATCTAGACTTCATATTTCAAAGGGAGCTTTGCTCTCATATTACCAGAAATTCCACAGGCAAAGAGCCAGATAACTTTCTCATTGTTTAGGAATTTGATTTTTATTACCAAATATCTACTATAAAAACAGTGAAGAAAATTTTAAAAAACACATTAAGGGGAAAAAAAAAATCACTGCAGAGGCAGCGTAACACAGTGGTTATAAACATGAACTCTGGAGTCAATCTCTCTACTCCTAACTAGTTGTGTGTCCTTAGGTAGGTTTCTTATGATCTGTGCCTCAGTTTCCCCACTTGTAAAATTGAGATAATAATAGTTCCTATCTTATAGAATTAAGGGGACTGAATAAGTTAATATCTGAAAAGCATTTAAAAAAAAGTCTAGTACACAGTAAGTGCTGTATGTGTTTGTAAAACTTAAAATCTTATTAGGTTAATTTACCCATGAGTATTTCCAGTCCTTATGCAAATACACTATTCAGATGTTCTAGTGGATATGTATATACAGTTTCGTGTCCTTTTTATTCCTTTATGTTATGTGTTCTGACTCAGTGTCCATAATTATAACTTATGTGATTGCCTAGAACAGATTACAAACTAATTGTCCGACTGCAGTCATAAGTAAACCATGGACACTGACACACTGGGTTAGGAACTATCACCTTGTGTTCCAAGAACATCAGTCTCATACTTCTGCACAGTAACCTTTCCGTCATTAGTAATCTCATTTACTACTCTTTCCTAAGGCTAATCTTGATCAACAGTAAATATCCCACTCAATACTATTCTTTTCTTAAATTCAGGTTTAGTATTCCATATTCTATTCTTAAAGGGCACCCAGACCCTCCTCTTACAATAGCACAATCTGTGTTTCCATAATGATGCACAAATGTTATTGTAAGGCTTCCATTCAGTACTCCATCTGGATGCAAAACAGTGTATTTCCAGTTGAAAATACTTTTCTAGGATAAAGTTTTTTCCATAACAATGCACTCTGAGCCACAAACAGTAGAGATCTCACTAATAGCTGTTTCATTCCCTATGTTCATGTTGCTCAAGTAGGATTCCTGGTGAACCATGAGGGGAGTCTCGAGTTCTCTTCATTGTACTTATTTGATTTTAAGCAAGGGCTACAGAACTGTGGAAGGCTTTTACTTATTCTTTTCATTCACAGGTTTCTTCTACAAAGATAATTTCTACTGATTAATAGGGGGAGAAGTCTTACTAAACTCTTATTAAAATTTCCCCGCTTGATTATACTTATAGGGTTTTTTCAGTGTATTATCAAGTGTACAATAAAATAAAAACCTCATCAATTCAATTCACAGAGTTTCTCTTCACTATGAATTCTCTGGTGTTGGAGGAGGGCTGAGTGACCAGTAAAGGCTTTTCCGCAGTTGTTGCATATAAAGCGTTTCTCTCCACTATGCATTCTCTGATGAATAATAAGAGAAGAATTCTTACAGAAAGCTTTCTCACAATGATTACATTTGTAGGGTTTTTCTCCAGTATGGTTTCTCAGATGTACAATAAGGGAAGAACTCTCATTAAATGCTTTTCCACACTCGTTACATCTGTATGGTTTCTCTCCAGTATGAGTTCTCCGGTGAGCAATAAGATGAGAGCTACAGTTAAAGGATCTTTCACATTGATTACATTTGTAGGGTTTCTCACCAGTGTGGATTCTCCGATGAGCAACAAGGTGACAGCTCTGGCTGAAGGATTTTCCACATTTATTGCATTCATAGGGCTTTTCTCCAGTATGAGTTCTTTGATGTCTAACAAGGTGAGCCATTTGGCTACAGGATTTTCCACATTTATTGCATTCATAGGGCTTAATCCCAGAATGAATTATTTCATGTTTAGTTAGGGCTGAACGTTCTCTGAATGCTTTGCCACATTCCTGACAGTTATAGGGTTTCTCTCCTGTATGAGTTCTCTGATGGGCAATAAGGTGGGAGCTCCAGCTGAAGGATTTTCCACATTCAGTACATTTATATGGTTTTGCTCCCGAGTGAGTTCTTTCATGTTTACTAAGGGCTGAGTAATCCCTAAAAGCTTTTTCACATTCATCACATTTAAAGGGCTTCTCTCCAGTATGCATTCTCATATGGGCAATCAGATGGGAGCTCCAGCTGAAAGATTTCCCACATTCAGTACATTCAAAAGGTTTCTCTCCAGTATGAGTTCTCTGATGCCCAATAAGATGGGAGTTCCAGTTGAAAGACTTCCCACATTCATTACATACATAAGGTTTCTCTCCTGTATGAATTCTCTTATGTACAATAAGATGAGAATTCCAGCTGAAGGCTTTTCCACATTTATTACATTCATAAGGTTTTATTCCAGTGTGAGTCCGTTCATGTTTAGTAAGGGCTGAACGATTCCTAAAAACCTTTCCACATTTATCACATTCATAGGGTTTATCTCCAGTATGAGTTTTCTTATGTTGGATAAGGTAAGAACTCCAGATGAAAGATGTTCCACATTCATTATATTCATAAGGCTTCTCTGTAGCGTAAGTGCTTGTATGTTGTGTAAGGAAGGAGTCATACCCAAAGACTTTCTCCCATTCGTTGTATTTATATGCTTTCTCTACAGTACCAATTTTTTGATGTTCCATAAAGGATGAAAAGTAAAAGATGTTTTCATATTCTTTGTAATCATACTGGTTTCCTCCAATATGAATTCCCGGATCATTAAATGATGGGCTCTGGTTAAAGATTTGATGGCATTCCTTATATTCATAGAGTTTTTCTCCTGTATGCATTCCCATATGATCACCAAAATGCAGTATATGATTGAAAGATTTAACAGTATCAGTACATTTTAAAAGATTATCTCCAGTTTGTACCCTTGCAGGGTGAACAGGCTGCATGGACTGGTAGAAGGCTTTGTCATACTCATTATTTTCACAGGTAATCTTATCAGTATACATTATGGCTGAGTTACATCTCCAACTTTCAGCATTTACATCAGGCTTATAGAAATGTTCTACTTGAGAAACTTTCTGAGATGGAACAATGTTTAAGCTCTGGCTACACCCTGCTCCAAGTTCACAGAACTCAGAGCCTCTTTGAGATAGTATCTGCTTTTGCATGAAGACCATCTGCCTCATAGCTGTACTCTGGTTCACGTGATACATTTCTAATTGGTCTTTACATCCCAAAACTTCTAACCTGGAGAACCAAGGATCATCCCATATGTATCTCTCCAACTTCATGCTATGGGACTGTTCCTCCTCAAGTATGCTCTGTGTTGGGATCAATGCTTTGCTTTCAAGATTTTTCATCCATTCTGAAATAAATAGAAAAAGTCCATGAGAGTATAGAGAAACAAATTCTAAGAGTAGGGTGGACAAGGTAAGATTTATTGTCCATGTTATTGAAAAGGCAACTGTGAACTTGTTTCCAAATAGACTGGTAACCCAGAGAAACATCATAACCACAAAGAGGAAAATAGTAAAGAGTGAGCATAAGTAGTTAAATAGAATACAAAACGCGTAATGAATATGAATAAAACCCATTTAGGAACATTTCCCCATGTAAAGGAGGACTAGAATAAGTGACTATTGAAAACCTGCACTTGGTTTCCTCTGGACTTAGCGCCACACACCTTACCCTCTGCTGATGCTGCTCTGTATTATTTCACTGTAACAATCCACTACCCTGAGTTTAATGCCTTCTGAGTCCAGTGTGTACTTCCAGAGAATTACTGAACTTGGTGGAGGGGGGGTGGTGTTGTCTGGAGGATCCTGACACATTCAATACTACTAAGGTGAAAAAATAACAACTGGTTAAGCAAAAGACATATGAACAAGCAGCCCCTCAGCAACTAATATTTAAATTATTAAAGCACGTCAATTAATTTCTATGTTATAATGTCCTATTGCTCTCCTATTTTGACACCTACCAAAAAAAGGAGGGGTGTTAAGTGAAAGTATCACCAACAAGGCGTCAAGCCTTATTTCCTATTCCACAGAGTTCACTCAGTAACACAAAACCATCTGCCCAAAGGGCAAAAATCACAAAGTTTAAGGATACTCCTAAAGTTCTTTTAACACTGCAGAATAATTTGTAGAGTGATGGCAGAAGAGACAGACTTGAAAGACAGAATACTGCAATGAAAAAGGTACAGGAGTTACAGTCTGATAATCTGTATTTAATTACTGGCTCTGCCACTCTCCTTAGGTGAGTTTTCCAAAGACTAAATGAGATTGTAAAACCAACAAAATGTCTGGCAAATTCAATACGTGGAAGCCACCTATCATCACCCTGAGTTATCAGTCCTCCAGCAACGGAAGGGTGTCTCCTAGTTTCCTATTGCTGCTATAACAAATCACCCATCTCACAGTCTGAAAGTCAGAGGCTATAAACGGCTTTCACTGGGCTAAAATCAAAATAGCTTTCCTTCAGAAGCTCTAGGGGAGAATCCATACCCTTGCTTTTCCCAGCTTTAAAAAGCTGCCTGCATTCTGTGACTTGTAGTTCCTCTTTCTATCTTCAAAGTATATTATTCCTATCTCTACTTCTGTCAATCATATCGGTGTCTCTGATACTCACTCTTCTAAGGATCTCATGATTACAATGGGCCCATCTGGACAATCCAAGATAATCTTTGCATCTCAAAAGATTCCTAGTTTAACTCACATCTGAAAAGCCACTTTTGCCACATAAAGCACCATATTCAGCTTTGGATGTGGACATTTTGTGGAGGGAGGAGGGTATCATTATTCAACATACCACGGTGTCTAAAAGCTACAGGAACCCAATATGGACCTAGACCCTGGTTTTCTTCAGGTTTTTATGCTTTCTTCACTATATACTATTTTCCCCTTTTACTACCCAAGTCCATTACAAGAGAGAGAGATTCTACTCTGCTAAAGAACTGGCATTTATTATCAATTTTAAGCTTCGCTCCTAGAAGTTAGAGAGTCCCTCTTTGTGCTCAGTTGTGTCCAATTTTTTGTGACCCCATGGACTACCAGGTTGCTCTGTACATGGGATTTCCCAGGCAAGTACACTGGGGTGGGTTGCACTTCCGCCTCCAGGGGATCTTCCCGACCCAGGGATCAAATTTGCATCTCCTGCATTGGCAGGCAGGTTCTTTACCTGCTGAGCCACCAGGGAAGCCCCAGAAGTCTGGGAATGATCTTCAAATAGCTTTTGAATTTTCCCAGTAAAAAAACTTTTTTAAATGGTAGCTGACCAAGTCACTGACCAAACAATTTCTGACCAGCTTTACAACCAGTATTTGTGGCCTGAGCATATCTTCCACCTGTAAATTATAATCTCTGTGATGAAAGGACAATCGAAACACTATACATCACTGTGACTGTGGGGCTGTAGATGCTAAGCAGGTGGGAGGCCAGAAAAGGAGATCAGCATGACAGAAGCCATCCAGGAAGGTTTCACCCACAAGAAACGACATGAGCTCAGCCTTCAAGCATGGCTCAAATACAGACTGCCAGAATGGCACAAGCAGAAGCAAGCTGTGATGAGCAAAGGCATCACACATCCTTAAGGATGCCAGCTGAGTAAACTCCAGGAATTAGGCAGGAAATAACGAGAGAAAAAGAAAATAGAGAAAATAGGAAGGTCTTGAAATTGAGTCAATTATTTAAAAGGTAATCCAAGTCATTGTAGATTTACTGGCAGAGGCCTCATAATGGAAGACTTCAGGGATGTAAATCTAGAAATACCACCTGAGAGGCTCATAACAAATAAAATTTACTCAGCAACTTGAGCTGGATGAGAAGAGAGATTCCTTCTTAGAGAGGAAAGAACAGGGAGTCAGGATGACCTTCCCATTTCCAGCTCCGGGGATTCACAGAAGGCTGAACAAGGAATACACATCAGGAAGACGGGGACACCAGCCAGAAGGGAAAGTGAGATTCCTGGTTCTATCAGTATCAAGGAGACAGCTGAGATGATCTGCAAGAAGGCAGAAGTGTAAAGCTGGAGCTGGTGGAACCACAGGGCTCAGGATGATTACTCAGAAAGGTCAGCACATAAAAGCTACCGGAAATTATGACGCCTTGGTACAGGCTTTCAGATCCAGATGGGGGCAACAGGTAAGACCCCACAAAAGCCCACTTCGTTAGAGTGGACAGGAAGATGTCCACCTTTAGGACTCAAGAGAGAGCACAGTATATTGTTAAATTAAAAATAACAAAATACAGAACAATGTGTACTGTATTTCACCTTTGGAAAGGTGAAAAGTAACTATTGTGTCTATATGCTTAACCAAAGCTGTGCAGTGACCCAGAGAGAGTTTATTCAAGGAGAATAAGTTAATTTTGATAGTAACAGATTTGTAGCATTTTAACTTACCCTAATCCCATCTCTGACTCCTCAACTCAGCAGTAGCCTTGGAAAATAACATCCCATATTTCTGGTGCTGGAGGAAACAGAACAAAGCTAGAGCTTTTTCAAAGCCTCACTCCCAAAGAATAGTCATTATCTGAGCTGTTTGGTGATTCCCAGAAAGATCCCACTTGAAAGACTTGTGGGAACTTGCACAGTGCTAAAAGCTTCCAGGAAGTAGGGATCTGTCAAACATTTCCAGGCCAAGTTTTAAGAAGTCTTTTTTTTTTTTTAATTACTGTCCGAGATGATGCAAAATAGTTGGGGCAAACGATATACTAACCAAAAAATGAAAGGAAAAGCTCAGGAGTGAGATATGCATAGGAGCTTTGAAAAGTTCTAACATATTCCTGGGAATCTAGAAGGCCACATATATATACACTGTAGTTAAATTTTCAAAAGTCAAAGAAAGCAACAAGAGAGAAGCAAGTCATCACACACAAGGGATCCTCAACAAGATTAACAGCTTATTTCTCATCAGAAACCAGGGAGGACAGAAAGAAGAAACGTGTCAACCACGAATCCTATACCTGGCAAAACTATCATTCAAAAATAGAGAAATCAAGACCTTCCCTGATAAAACAAAAGGTAAGAGTTTGCTAGTAAAGCTGCCCTATGAGAAACGCTAAAAGGAGTTCTTCAGACTGAAATGAAAAAACAATAACTCAAAATACAGACCACCAATAAAGGTAACTACTTGGGAAAATCCAAGACTGTATAACTGCATTTTTATTTGTTTCCTATCTGATTTAAAAGACAATTACATAAAATCCAAACTAAACTGCTGCAAATTAAGATGTTAATTATAATTCCCAGGACAACCACTAGTAAAATAACCAAAAATTTATAGTAAAAGGAAAGGGGTTACCTGTGTGTGTTTCTGTGTGTCTCTTTGGAGGATAAGAACAGTGTGAATAAGTATAAATGAAACTTCCTTTCACTTACCCATTTTATATAGCTTTGAGTTTTTAAATCATGTAGATACATTATCTGTATTAAACAATCACTTTTTGATACTTTTTTTTTTTTTTTTTGGAAAGCAGAGTCTGTGACTACAAGGATACAAGTTTTGCAATAAAAAATTAAAAAGCAGGTAACTGAATGAGAAGTCTTTTTAGACAAAAGGGACAGCAGATAATATGAGAGGTAAGGAGGGAAACTGCAGGATACAAAAATTGCTACCTTGTTAAGAAGGTGGGCATTTTTGCTCTGAAAATAGTACAAGGGATGAAGCTTCTTGGAAGGAACTGTGATGCTTTCTGAGGAAGTGAACTCTTCATGGCCTCAGCCCTTTTCTCAAAAAGTAGGGCTTGGAGGAAGGTTCCTCACTCCCACCTGGGGCCTGCTCTCACCTTAGACAAAAGGGACAGCAGATAATATGAGAGGTAAGGAGGGAAACTGCAGGATACAAAAATTGCTACCTTGTTAAGAAGGTGGGCATTTTTGCTCTGAAAATAGTACAAGGGATGAAGCTTCTTGGAAGGAACTGTGATGCTTTCTGAGGAAGTGAACTCTTCATGGCCTCAGCCCTTTTCTCAAAAAGTAGGGCTTGGAGGAAGGTTCCTCACTCCCACCTGGGGCCTGCTCTCACCTGGACAAGTGCCTTGAAGAGGATATGCTGGTTCCATTGACCATGGCTCTTCTCCTTGCTCCAACAGGGAGATGACCTCAGGCTTGGTGATCTGATTCCCTACATGAAGAGGAAAAACATGGACTTGTGTAGTCATGTAACCCTCCTTCCCCTACTCTTTCCATGAGTGACTTCACTTCATACTTTATGATCAGTAGGGACTCCATCCTTGAACCTCAGGGCTCATGATCACCTCAGCCCTCCTGAGGCTCATGTAAGATGGTAAACAGGGAGCAGCAGAGGGTATTGCAAGGACAGCTTCATTTATTCAGCCAGCCAGCAGCTTACCTACAGAGAGCAGGTGCCCATAGGTCTCCAGCATCACGTCACGGTACAGGGTCCTCTGAACAAGGTCCAGCTGCCCCCACTCCTCTTGTGTGAAGTCCACAGCCACATCATTGAAGGTCACTGGTTCCTAAAAGACCAGACATGTTCCTCTTCAACCTGGAGATGCCTCTCCCTGCCCCCCATTCCATCTAGTGTTTTCTGGGGAGGGAGTAGGGCTGACAGCGTTGGGGAGGAGACAGAACATAGAGGAATTGCCCTGAATGTATTCAATATTCTGACTGATGTGGATAAGGTCTCACTGGGAGCCAGCCAGGGCCCTGCATTTGAAATGTACTCTTAGACAAGTGGATACCTGGGCTCACAGTAACCACAATAAAAATGAGCAGCTCTCTCCCAAGTCTTGCTCAGTTCTAGTAACACTGGGTAGTATCTGGACAGTTCTTCCTGCGTTTCCAGAGCTGCAGACACTTAGTGAGACCAAGACTAAAACCAGGACCAGGATGGACGCAGAGCATGAGCCCTGACCACAGAGCAGAGAGCCTGGGGCTGACATCTGCTCCACAAGTGGATCCAGGACCTGGAAGGGCTCTCTAAACATTCAGAGGCTGCCTTCCTGGGCACAGAGAGAAGTTTCCACTCCCAGACTGTTTCTGAGGACAGCCTCCCAAGCACTGGAGGTGGGGTGGGCCAGGACTGAGCAGAGCTGTCCAAGCCAAGGAGAACCACTAACAGTTGCTATCAAAGCACTTTGAGTTCTAAAAAGTTCAAACTGACGTTTTTAAGAAAAACAACCAGGAATACCCACTAGAAAAATTAAAGGATGTCTGATTTTTGCAACAAATGCATCCTGCACAGTCCTTTGAAGCCATCAAAGTGAGTCTCAGGTATCTCGGCACTTCCAGCGTGGGGCAGGGGCATGTCTTCCCTCATGAGGGCGGTGGGGAGTGAGCTGTGTGTTGTGGGACGTGTGCTACAAACCCCACAGCCCCTGCTCCTTTTGAGGCCTCTCTCTTGGCCTGTCTATCCACTATGGTCCTCTCCTCCAGGTCAGCACAGAATTCCCTCAAGACAAATACCCACTGAATGGACACGTGTGCGGTGTGCTTCCCCTCATAGCATCTGGTGAACCTCTACAAAGCCTATTAAACACTTCTCTTCCAACCACATACAGCCGCCTTCCTTCCATCCCTGTGGGTCATGGCTCATAAACCAAGCCTGTCATCTCTGATGAGGGCCAGCTCTCATGCTGGGTCTTCAGTATAGATTTCTCTACTGGTCTGAACTGCTCCCCTCACCCCTTTCACACAACTGGCTTGAAACACAGAATTGCTTCTGCTCCAGTGATTCTCTTACTTCAAAAAACATTTACAACTGCTGATCACAACCTCCTATGGTGAAACCCTCCCAAAACTCGGACTCCTCAATGACAATGGGTTTTCCTCTTGAAGACCTGCCCAGGCCTCAGTTTTCTTAATGGCAGCTGCCTCTACATTTTTGGGTTATGTAAACATTTTTACTTAAATGTGACATTCAGGTAGAGAAGTGCACAAAACCTAAGTGTGCACAAAGCATAAACTCACTGCACTTCCAGAGTGATACACTCAGGGGTGTTAGGGAAATTTTTAAAAAATAGTCTTGTTTAGGCTTCAGAGACAAAGCAGTACAGGTCTCTGACCTTGCTTCTAACCTGTGTGGACAGTGCCCTGACTGGGAGTAACTGCGTGCTGAGTGCAAGACTTGCAACACCTTAGATAAAATGAGGGAGGAATCTTCAGGTCCTTGCGCCCCTAAAGGGGGCCTGGCCAACCAAGCTCCAACCAAACCCCAAGCCCCAGCAACATTCCAAGTTTTACAAGACAAAACAAACAGCATGAACATGAAACAAGGCTTGCAGTTCGGTCACATATCGATGATGATCTCAGTTTGCCTCCGTCCTGGGATTATAAGCAGGAACCTGAACTGCAATCTCTGAAGTCTCACCCACAGAGTGGATGCGCTGCCTGGAACCTTTTCCCAGTTGGGACTCCGGATGTGCTGTGACTTGTGACTTCCCAGCACTGTTTAAGTCTGGATGTTGGTCAAAACCCAATTTAGTGATGTATCCTCCACTCTATTTCTCTTTTAATGTTAGTATATTGAAAGTAAGATAATTCTCTGACAAATATCTGTATTACTTATTTGTATATAGCGAGTGGCTTATTTTGTTAACAAATCCTTTGAATCTGACATGAAAGTGAAAGCTTTCGCCAAAACAGGGGGCCCAGGCAGGAGGCCATGCTTCCTGCCCAGGGTGCTCTTAGGATGCTATCTCCCTGGAAGGTGGCACCTACTTACATGGCGTCAAAGTTCAACAGTTAACAACATCCAAGCCCACACCCTGGCAGCAGTCAAGCAGGTAGAATGAGCCACAAGTTCATCTCCCACTCCTTCAAAGACCCCAGCAGATCCCCACACAAATACTTAGAAAGTAACAACCACCTTTAACAGAGACAGAAGGAAGAAAATCACTAGAAAGAATTCGCAACCCCTAATAAAACAGTGGACCCTGGCACTCTGGGAATGATCAGTGATGACTGCCAAACTACAGGTGAAAAGCAGACGTGGAAATTTACGATGGAGGGATCAGGCCGGCTGCACCTGCACCCACTAATCCATCACGTCGTCTGGAAATGGGGCAACAGACGACTTGTGCCACTGATGCAACACAGGAGGGGCTCGGCACCACCTGTCAAGGACTCTTGCCCAAAATACAAGGCCTGTAACTGCTCTAGCCTCTAGCTCAATTATCCATCTACAGGAGACAGCAGGATGAAGGCACTCATCTGAGGACATCACAAGGGCAAAATTAGGCAAACCAATAAGGCAGGCGACCTGGTTTCATCAGCATATGAAATACATGCAATGTGCCATCCCTGCTTGGATCCTGATCTGAGTAAACCAACTGCAAAAGATATCTTGGGGACAAGTGGGGAAAACTGAATGCAGGCTTGGTACTAAGTAATAAGTTACTGTTAATTTTGTTGGGTGTGATAAAGGTATTGTGTTCATTTCCTAAAAGGTGGGTATGTCTCAGATACAAACATGGGTGAAACAATGTAATATCTGAGCTTTGCTATAAAACACATTTTTTCCTAACACTCAACTTTTAAAAAAAAACTTATTTTTTAAAATTTTTATTGACATATAGTTGATTTCCAATGTTGTTTATAACTGTTGTACAGCAAATTGACTCGGTTATACATACATATACATTAAAAAAAAACACTCTTTTCCATTATGGCCTATCATAGGATCTATATTTTTTTAAGGTATCCAAATAGATGCAAAGGCAGAAAGCTGAAAGGTGACATTTGCTAAGGCTGATGAATGTGGCTGTCTGTGGTCAGCTGAATAATGGTCCTGCCAAAGACGTCCACATCCTAATGACCGTTACCTCAACATGACGAAAGATGTCACAGTTACAGAGATGTGATTACATTAAGGATGCCGAGATGGGGAGATTATCTTGGATTATCCAGGTGGGCTCAATGTAATCACAATGGTGCTTACAAGTGAAGGAGGCAAGAGGGTCTGCATCAGAGAAAATGAGACAATGGAAGCAGAGTTCAGAGTGATGCACAATGGAGGAAAGGCCCACGAGCCAAGAAATGCAGATGCCTCCAGAACTGAGTAAAAGCAAGGGAGCCAATTCTCCCCTGAGCCTCCAGGAAGATAAGAGCCCTGTAGTCCCATTCTAGACTTAGAACTCCAGAACAAGAGAATAAATTCATGTTGCTCTAAGTCATTGTTTGTGGTAATCTGTTATAGCACCACAGGAAACTAACAGGTTTAAAAATAGGTGATTTTTAAATATTTATTTTATTTAATATTTAATATTTTAAATTAATAAATATTTAATATTTATTTTTATTTATTTGATTGTGCCAGGTCTTAGTTGCAGCATGTGGGATCTAGTTCCCTGACCAGGGATTGAACCTGGGACCCCAGCATTGGGAGCACAGTCTCAGTCACTGGACCAACTAACCAAAGTCCCCAAAACCACCTAGTTTTAAAGAAAAGCCAGTGGTGCTCGCTTCGGCAGCACATATACTAAAATTGGAACGATAGAGAAGATTAGCATGGCCCCTATGTAAGGATGACACGCAAATTCGTGAAGCATTCCATATTTTAAAAAAAAGAAAAGCCAGTGAAGAAAAGAAGCCATCAGCATGTGGTGGTCCACACATTCCTGTAAGATCGGGAGCAGGAGTGTGGCTGACCAATGAAATACCAGAGACCTACTCTGCACGTGAGAAGGGGCTGCAGTGGAAGCGGCACCCCAGGAGAGGCTCCGGGCTTAAATGCCACTGAAGTCAGGAGTGAAAATCAGGCTTAAAGGCCTGTACTCAGGTTACCTTTGCCAGTTGCCCCTCCCCCCTGCCAGCCACTCTATCTGATGGGAAAGCGTGTCAGAGGTTCTCAGGTTGCCCAGGTGAGTGACCGCTCTGGAGTTGAGACCCCCTTCAGCCCAAAACAGGCAGAGAGGAGGGGGTCTGTGGATGACCTGACAGTCAGCTGTATACCCAGGAAACTGCAGGCAGAACTGACCTGGTGATCGTGGCCCACCCAGGTCCATGCAGTTTAGAATGAGACTTGTCAGGAGAGACAGAAGACAGACAAGGAGGCAGTGAGGTCAAGAACCAAAGCTGCTCAGCTGCACAGTCACACAGTTCTCTGGTAAACACAAACAGATCGGAGGGCCCCTGAACACAGGAGAAACATCTGCACAGGTGGAGACTGAATTTAGCAGCCAAGGGGACAGAGAATCCAGGCTGTAGTCACATAGAACTTTCAATGATCTGAAATTCTAATCCCCAGATTGGAAAGTTTCAGTATAAAACAGGACAGGATGATACAAGAGGCTTGGAGTACAAGAATCTACAGAATACGAAGAGACAGAAAACACAGCAATCAGGTCAGGAGGTCATATAAATAACCTCAGGAAAGCAATATAAAGGAGGACAGGAAGGGATTTTGTTTTAAAATAAAGGACTTCTTTACATAAAATGCTAGCCATAAGCAAAAACAGATACATCTGACAAAAATACACCAAAAAACATTCCTCTGATAAAAGACACCATAAAGTTAAAGAGGAGAGTGAAAAAGTTGGCTTAAAGCTCAACATTCAGAAAACAAAGATCATGGCATACAGTCCCATCACTTCATGGCAAATAGATGGGGAAACAGTGGAAACAGTGACAGACTTTATTTTGGGGGGTTCCAAAATCATTGCAGATGGTGATTGCAGCCATGAAACTAAAAGACGCTTACTCCTTGGAAGGAAAGTTATGGCCAACCTAGACAGCATATTGAAAAGCAGAGCCATTACTTTGTCAACAAAGTTCCGTCTAGTCAAGGCTATGGTTTTTCCAGTAGTCATGTATGGATGTGAGAGTTGGACTATAAAGAAAGCTGAGCGCCGAAGAATTGATGCTTTTGAACTGTGGTGTTGGAGAAGACTCTTGAGAGTCCCTTGGACTGCAAGGAGATCCAACCAGTCCATCCTAAAGGAGATCAGTCCTGGGTGTTCATTGGAAGGACTGA
>NW_011494955.1:395124-409579 GCF_000754665.1 Bison bison bison | reverse complement strand
TCCGGGAGTTGGTGATGGACAGGGAGGCCTGGCGTGCTGCAGTCCATGGGGTCGCAAAGAGCTGGACACGACTGAGCAACTGAACTGAACTGAAAGTTAAGACAAGCTACAGACTGGGAGAAGATAATCCATATACAGCAAGGATTCAGGATCCAGAAAGCATGAAATGCTTATATATCAACAGAATCTACAGAAATCTAGACATGGGAGTGAGACAGAGAGAGAAAGCCATACAGATGACCAGTAACTACATGCAAAGATATTCAACCCCACAAACAATCAAGGACATGCAAATTAAAGTAATACACTTCCTTGGTTTCAAGGTAAGCAAAAATTAAAAGACCCAATATTAATACTGTCAAGTGGCAGCAAAGATGGAAACAGACACCTTCCCTCAGAGTGGGGAGACTGAGAAGGGGCTTTGCTCTTTCAGAGCCATGTGGCAGCACAGGTCATACTGACAACACATATGCCTAAAACTTAGCAAAGTTCTGCTTCCAGGAGTATGCCTAGATAAACTTACATGTGCATACAAGTAAAACTGTAATGTCCACACAGCTTTGTTTGAAATAGGAAAAATGGTAGAGGGAGGGAGGACTTATAAGCCTATCCACAGAACAGATGAATATAGAGTGCATGTCTTTGATGGGGCAAAAAGAAATGCACCTGATCTTTACACTCACATGGAGGGACCTCAAAATTGACCTTGAAAGGTGTAAAGAAAACATGTATAAAGCCTTGTTAAAAAGTATACAATTATTTATTACCTTATATCTACAGTTTATTATCTACATGTATCATACTATCTACACAGTATGAAAATGGACTCGCTGTAAGTGGCTGTTCTCAGGAAGGGTGGGAGAAGAATGTAATTGGGGACTAAAAAAGAAAGCAAAGCAAATACAGCAAAACGTTAACAATTGTTCATTTGGAGTGATGGGAGGGACCCTGTCTAGCTTATCACTTTTTATATTTTTCTATAGCTATAGAATTTGTCCAAAAAATCTAAATAAAACATATTTCCAGAGTTGAGAGATGTCATCAAAACTGAAGGATCCATGGTCTGCTAAATAGAAAGAAAAAAAGACCCCCAGCAGAACATGCCCCAACATCAGGGCCCACAATTCACGGAGGCCTTAGGGACACAAAGGAAAATGCGAAACTGAGGCTGGTGATGAAACAGAAGGAAGAGATGGCAGGAGACAGGCACCTAGCCTCACCAGCTGTGGAGAAGAGGTGGGGCTGGGAGAGGCGTGTCACTGTTATCTAATGCTCAGGAGCAAGGGGACAGGGCAGAGAAGGGCCCACCTCTAGGTAGGAGTGAGCCCTTCCAATTCTCAGGTAACCCTTACCTGAATTCCCATCTTCCAAATTATTATCTGCCATGATGAATTGCAAAGATATTTCACCCAAATTTTTGTAAACATTTTTGGACAGATGGCTTTGCATACATGTATAAGCGTTTATCGGAGAAGGCAATGGCACCCCACTCCAGGACTCTTGCCTGGAAAATCCCATGGAAGGAGGAGCCTGGTAGGCTGCAGTCCATGGGGTCGCTAAGAGTCGGACACGACTGAGCGACTTCACTTTCACGCACTGGAGAAGGAAATGGCAACCCACTCCAGTGTTCTTGCCTGGAGAATCCCAGGGACAGGGGAGCCTGGTGGGCTGCCGTCTATGGGGTCACACAGAGTCGGACATGACCAAAGTGACTTAGCAGCAGTAGCATAAGCGTTTATCTAGACATTCTAAGGCACTTTATGAAATTTGATACACCAGCCACACTCTAAACCATGGGAGGACGCAGGGCATGATGAGCTGGGTCTCAGCTGTTTGCCTGGCAGTATCTCATCTGATTGTTCCTGCATTACCTGAATTCTCTGACCACTGGCCCCTTCATGGAACCTAGAGAAATTCAGATGGACTTTTCGGCATCTTCAAAACTTCATGATTTATTACTGTTTTAGGGCAAGCTCTTCGCAGAGAAGGAAAATGTAACTAGAGTGTGTTCATCCTTGAGACAATCAATGATGGGGGCAGAGTATTCCATTAACTGACGTCTTATATGCAAGTTTATTGTGCAGAAAACTTTGGTGGATTGTTAAGGAGGGGTTTAAGAGTTTCCACATTTGGAGTGGCTGGCTGGGGTTTTTTAATGGGCTGGAATATTATTATTTTCCCTGTTCATCAGAATAATGGGATCTGGACTCCCACTAGCTAAAACTTCACTAACCAATATGTTTCTAAAATCAGACTATACCGATAACAAGGGATAACAGCCATTTGATGTTTTCACCAGGTGAATACTTTATTTCAATAAATATTTAATTTGGAGGGAACAACAGAGGTGGAATGGGCTCTTGTCTGTGTTTCTGAAAACCTCACTTAATACAAAACTCACATATTCAAGGCTTGAGTTTCCCAGAGGGAAAGATCCAAAGTGAGTGTAGAGAGAGGGCCAGGAGTATGTGCTCATAAATTACAACTCTTCAGACACTGGAGGGTGGTGTTATTTGAATTCTCCATTTTATTTTCTTGGCATTAACTCTAATAATTCTCAGAAACCCTCACAAATATTGCCAGCTAAGTGCAGCACAGTGGTTATTAGAACTTCATAGCATTTCACTGCAGCTAACTTCTATTCCCAAGCAACTGATCCAGGGCCCATCTTTCAACCTAGTCTAGCTTCACTACTGATTATGTTACAGAATCTAAAAATGACTGCACACTGTAACAGCAGCAAACATCAGTCACTCAACTTTTGATGCCAGACAACCACCACGCTGCATCACACGATTCAGGCCTTGCCTCCCAGAGACAGCAGCGCTGCCATGTGGGGACAGCACACTTATGACAAACTTCACCAGTCAGCTTTTAAACTGTGGGAGGTTTTGTTCATTTTTTTTTTAAGTTGGTGGGAGACACAAAGTTAGGCAAAGATGTTATTAACATTTTTATATCATAGTATCTCCCATTTGCTTGATTCATTATTGTGACTTAGGAATGAAAAACCTAAATATAGTAATGGAACTATTTTTGTCTTTCATAGTAGAAAATCATTAGGATACACCTAAATTCAAAGAATTAAAATAAAAATCTCTCATTTAAAAGTAACCCTTCTCTGGTGGCTGAGACAGTAAAGAATTTGTCTCTGCAATGCCAGAGACCTGGGTTTGATCCCTAGATTGGGAAAATCCCCTGGAGAAGGGAATGGCTAACCACTCCAGTATTATCTCCTGGAGAATTCCAGGGACAGAGGAGCCTGGCAGGCTACAGGCCATGGGGTTGCAAAGAGTTGGATACAATTGAGCGACCAACACACTTCTAAAAAACTGAAACAGTAAGTTAAAAATGGCTATTTCTGTGTCATGAGAAAGGAAAAAATTGATAAATGATAATCACATCGATAACCTGTCAAAACATGCTAAGTGACAGAAGCAGACACAAAAGGCCATATATTATATGGTTCCCTTTATATCAAATGTCCACGATGGGCAAACACAGAGAGAAGTAAATTAGTGGTTACCAGGAGCTGGGAGTTGGGAAAACAGGGAGTAACTACTAATATGTATAAGGTTTCTTTCTGGAGTGATGAAAATTCTAGATACTGGTGATGGCTGCAGTTCTGTAGCCAATATACTAAAAAACCCACAGAACTACATACTTTAAGAGGTTGAACTTTATGGTATGTGAATATTTTCACAAAACAGTTATAGAAAAGTTCTTCAGTGGCTGCCTCCAATAAGGAGGCTTGGCAAGAGGGAGGAGGGGGATGACACCTCTCCAACATCAACTCTGCTGCTCTGTTTCTCTAGGGAGCCAATCTTGTACCCAAATAATCACAAAGTCCTCCTGCTTCACCTCCCTTACACATATCAGATCTTGCTTCCAGGTGCCGATCAGACTGAAGCCTGATTCGCCAGCCTGCTTTCCAGTCCCCTTCTCTTCACTCCCCTGCCAGGAACATCCTTCCAGCTACATATTAGACCCTGGTGCTTCTTGCTCCCAACACTTCTGCGGCTCCTTACTACAACCAGGATGGAGCTCCAACTCTGTGGCAGGCATTCAGGATACAGCAAGGTTTTTCCTGGCCTTCTTGGCCTAAAATCAAATTACGGTCAGCCTTCACCCAGATGCTGGCCATGCAGTGTGTCCCCATGGTGCTAGAGAAGGCAGATTTCTCTCACCAGGCTATGCCCATCTGGCTGATGTGTCTCCTTCACCTCTTGGCTCAGGTGCATCCTATCTTCCAGGCAGCCTCCCTCTCCACAACAAAAGGACCCCAGCTGTGGCACATGGCCTCTATGCAGACTCTGTCCCACCTCCAAGGCATCCGTTGTGCTCAGCTCCTCCAGGGATCAGGGCCTTTCTAAGCACCTCAGGCCTGTGTCCTGAATCACATGTACAGCACCAGGCAGATGGTGAGGCCTCAGGAGCTGACTAAACCACCCTGGAAAGGCGGCTGCGAGCTCCTAAGGATGGGGGCTCACAACTGACCTTGTTCCCCTCCCTAAGCACAGAGCTCAGCAAATAGGACCAATGTGAGTCAGGCACTGAATACATGGGGAAGGTGGAAGGGAAAAGGGAGAGGGGACTGCTTGCCAAAAGGGACTGACCCTTATCTACCAAACAGCCCACAGCACAGCTGGGGCTCAAGGACTCTGAACAGGCTGGTTGACAGTGAGGCTCCAAGTCATGGAAAACTGAGTTCTCCCTACCTATGCTCAAAAATCAATAAACTTCTGGCTGATTCCTTCTCTATCCAAACCTTAGCTGTGGTAAATTGAGGAGCCGTATCAACTGGGATGGTCAGGGACACCCTCAACACCTTAGGAAGAAGGCAACCCGTCAGATAAAAGGAGAAGCCCCATCTCACCTGGGCCTGGGCTGTTGGGAGCCCTGGGGCCCTCCTCCTCTCTTCGGCGGTCTCCTCCATTTGCCAGGTAGAGTCCTGAGGGCACAGAGCTGGGGGAGGAAAGTCAAGTCACAGAGGCAGCTCTCTCTGCCAGAAGTGGCCCAGCTGAGTACTACTTCCAGACCCTGTCCCTCCCATTTGGGCAAGGGAAAAGATCCACTTCCTCACATTACAGATGAAGGCAGTGGGATCCAGAGAAGTTAAACAATAAATCTAAACACACGACCCATCCCCTGTTGTCCTGAGGCACTGTCGTAGCGAAAGTGCCTGTTCACAGCCTTTCTGGGTCTGAGCCCTAAATGGCTACACATGCATCCTGCTCTGGAAATTTCATCGCTAGATTCCTCAGTGATGTGTTCAGATCCTTCCCTGTTCCAGCTCTATCAAGAGACGGATCTGGACCAGACCCTCTCCTCTCTCCCCACCAGCTCTGATTTCCAGCAATGGCAGGTTACTGATGGGAGAGACCACCACATAGTAACCAATGTGTCTGATGAAGAAACAGGGTCTTGACTCACCCCAGGAGGCCCACGGGTCAACAGTCGTCATTCCCCAGGACTGGTCCATAAGGATACCTACACCAGAGGGTCAGGTTAGGACAAGGAAAAGAAAGGACTGTGACACTGGTCCTAGTGACTAAAGGCAACAAGATGGAAAAGGAGACCTATCTCACTAACGTGCACAACAAAATTCCATAAATAGAGCCCAAGGACGTGTGGGGGGAAAAAAAAACATAAGCTAGATTTATAGCAAAAATGCACAAGTGGGTCACTTTCAGGAAATTTATTGATATGATACAGCTACTGAACAATTAAGAACGTAACTCATTAAGTGGCTGGAGAAGTATCTGATAAAATTGAACATCATTTAATTTTTAAGAAACATTACTGGTCTTTTGATGTCTTTAATGACAGATACATGAAATGTCACTTAAAAATAAAACACACTACTGACACCATTTAATGTTGTTCTTAAATTATAAACCAACGCTATACAGTGAAAAACAATAAAACAAGTAAAAAACATGAGGATGGTATAGAAATTTTGGTTGTAGATGACTGTCTTCCAAGAAATTCCACAAATCACCAGAAAAATCTCTTAGAACTAATGAGACTTCTCAGGAGAGAACTATAAAACACAGGAAAATTACATTATCTTTTATACAAACAACCAATTAAAAAAACAAAACAACCTCACTCAGTTCTAATTCTGTACCAAGATAAAGAGACCCCCTCCAATCCCAAAAACCCTTAGCCCCTCTACAGCTCTGACCCCTAGCTACAGCAGGTCACCACTAGGGAAGCCCAGATGAAACAGGATTTGTACTCACCCCATGAACCCCACGGGTTGATGGCAGCCATCTTGCAGGATTAATCCACCAGAAGCTCGCCGAGGAGCAGTGGATTTGGGTGATTATTGAAAACCAACTGCAAAACCCACCTAATAACAAAAGTAGGAAAAGACAAAAAACGGTTTTTCTCAAAGACTGTGGGAATAAGGAGAACACATCCACAAAAACAATAAAAGACTTCTACAGAGCACTGAAAGAAAACAATTTACAAGTCAAAAACAAATTCCTGAAGAAAAATGAAGAATGACTCGGGTTAGCTGAAAAAAGGGCATGGTCCAGGATGAGGGGGGAGAAATTTGTTAACAGTTCTCATGAGACGGGTACTGACAGCGAAGAGGTAGCTTTTCTATTGATTTAACAAAAGTTGTTGTAAAACCTACCTACAATATTCATATGTAAGTAGTTGCCTAGAGCTGAGGGGAGGGAAGAACGGGCGAGTGGCAGCTTAATGGTTCAGGGGGGGGTTTTTTTTTGTTTTTTTTTTGCGGGGGGGAGGGGTGATGAAAATGTTCTGGAATTATATAGTGGTGATAACTGCAAAATGCTCTGAACGCACAAGAAAACCACGGACTTGTACGTTAAAATAGTTAATTTTAAGTTATGTAAATCTTATGTAGGAAAAAAAAATCTGTCTCTTGGTGCAGGGGCCAACAGAAAACCAGATTTGGAGGCCACACCAACCCAACCCCCTAAATTCTAGACTTTTATGCAAGTTCTGCGACCTCTCGGAGGGCACCAACGCCAACTGGCAGAGCTCTGCGAATTCCTGGGAGCGTGTATAAAGCACTGGAACGCCCAATGGGCACCGGGAGCACCTGGATCTGCGCCCGAACTCCAAGTTGGCACACTAAATATTCTGCACGCTTGTTTGCAACTTGACAAAGTCATCCGGTCACTGCACCTTTAAAGGAGGCCCGGGCTGTTCCCAGGTCACTTTTGACTTCCCTCTATGACAAATGAGAACGGGTTCTCACGAGAAACGCCCGTCGGGAAAGACAAGGTGGACTCCTAAGGACGGCCTCGGAGGCGTCCTCGCCACCTGCCTTCTGGCCTCTCATCCCAGACTTCCTCCGCACTCCCGCTGTGGGTGCGAGGCTCACAGCCCGTCCCGGTAACGGCGGACCTCACCTGGATCGCAGCCGCCGGCCTCCCACCCCTGCTGGCCGGTGACCCCTGCTCTCAGCGGGCAGCTAGACAAGCTCGCGCTCGCTTCGCCGAGGGCGTTCGGCTTTTGTTGCGGTCACATTCGTCCCGGCTCGGCCGTGAGCTTAGGGTTCCCGCCCGGGGGACAAAGGCCCGACGCGCGGGGCTCACCCGGGCCCTCCCAGTCGATCCAGCGCCTCCGCGAAGCCAGAGGCGGGCCAAGGGACCTGCCCTGGAGGCGAGCCAGGCGCAAGTGTAGGCGCCAGCTCTCCCCGCCCGTTCTCCCTATCCTCCGGGCCTGCGGCAGCGGCAACAGTAATAACCCCACCGCCCGGGCGACCGCTTCACTTCAGCCGCGGACAATGGCGGCCTCTCCCCCTGCCTCGACGGGGACGCGTCGCGTGGGCTACTGGGAGTGGTAGTTCCAGGGACGCGCTTCCGGTTGGACCGGAAGCGCCTTCTTGGCCAAGTCCTGAAGCGGCACTTGTCACAAGTTCCGCCTCCTAGGGATTTACTGGGACAGCAGTGTCCGAGGCCTTGGCGAGGTGGGCTATACCGTCCTAGACGCGGACCGCGCCGGCAAGGGGGTGGGGAAGCTCGGTAAATCGCCGCCCGGCGAGCCTCAGTTTGCCTGTCCGTAAAATGGCAGCTCACGGTAGCCGCACTTTGTGGTAACTTCGTTGAAGTCTGTTGAAGCGCTTTCCTTTTCATTCAGTAGTTGAAGAGTTGTAAGGGAAGGGCTGTTATGTACCCTTTTCGGTCAAGGAACCTAATTTTGAGCTTCGGCTCACGTATGAAGCCCTACCCCTTGTTACGAATAGAATTTGAGTCTGCTGAACCAAGGCCTCCTTCCCAGGAAAGGAGTTAGGAGGAACCCTTGCCCAGAGGATTCTGGCCCTCCTGGCCCCTACTCTTTCCTCCCCATTCGCCTCGCCTGTTAATTTGTCCACCCACGTTTCTATTGTTTAGTTGCAACAACAGTAAGATGGTCTGGAGAAGGAAATAGCAACCCACTCCAGTGTTCTTGCCTGGAGAATCCCACGACGGGGGAGCCTGGTGGGCTGCCATCCATGGGGTCACACAGAGTCGGACACGACTGAAGTGACTTAGCAGCAGCAGCAGCAAGATAGTCAGAGTGAGTGACGGGTTGGAGAGAGCCTGGGGGCATCAGAAAGGCTCTGCTGTGAGCCAGGGCACGGGTCTGAGCAGAGGAGCCACAGGCCCTGGCCTCATTAAAGGATCACTCACTCTGGCTTTTGTGAGGAGAATAGGCTTAAGAGGGTGAGGGAAGGACCGTGATGACTTTTGAACCAAAGCAATAATCAAGGTGGATGGGGATCAGTGGTCAGATTGTGGACAGGTTAGTATTTTAAGGGTAGCGCCAACAGGCAGGGGGTTCAAGTTTGTGCATCATGGACTGCAGTCCAGCCCCTAATATGGAGAACAAGGCGTGGAGAAGGCCTCTCAACGCAGAGCTGTTTACCGAGGGTGAGTGGAGAATGTGTTACAGGTGTGTGATGAAACTGCTTCCCTTTTGTCCAGGCCCCCTCCTATTTCGGTTACGGGAGCTTGCTGGATGGTGCCCTGCTCTCTCTGAGTGATGGGGTGGCCAAGACTGGGCCACACAGCCGTTTTGGATGCCTCTGTTACAGAAGTCTGGGCTGTGTCTGAGCTGTTACTGAGGTTTCTGAATGGGAAAAGACCAGAGTGGTAGTAGAATCTATGCTCTCCGTGGACATGCTCCCTCTGAGAGATGTCCAAAATGTGATCACCCCATGGCAAGTGAAGGGCTCCAGCTGGTTCCATTTCGTCATAGCCAGATGAAAATGAAAAGTAAAGGGAGGGTGAGTCAAGGACTCCTTATTTGGAAAAAGTAGGGCATTTTATCGGAGAAGGCAATGGCACCCCACTCCAATACTCTTGCCTGGAAAATCCCATGGACGGAGGAGCCTGGTAGGCTGCAGTCCCTGGGGTCACTACGAGTTGGACACAACTGAGCGACTTCACTTTCACTTTTCACTTTCATGCATTGGAGGAGGAAATGGCAACCCACTCCAGTATTCTTGCCTGGAGAATCCCAGGGACGGGGGAGCCTGGTGGGCTGCCATCTATGGGGTTGCACAGACTCGGACACAACTGAAGCGACTTAGCAGCAGCAGCAGGGCATTTTATGAGCTGAGTTGTAGGTTCACCAACAATAAAATAACTAATACAAGTCATCTAGACTCGAAGTTATTAGTTTGGTGCAAAAGCAATTGCAGTTTTTGCTTGTTCAAATTTGCCGTTTGATACTGTTTTTGTTGTTTTGTTCAGTTGCTAAGTCGAGTCTGACTCTTTGCAATCCCATGGACTACAGCACACCTGGCTCCCCTGTCCTTCACTTTTTCCTGGAGTTTGCTCAAATATTGATATTGGAATACATTCTAAATAAATGTGGTTATGTTATATATAATTTGAATGCACATTTCTCATTTTTTTTTTGGTAATGATATTACTTGCTGTTGATTTTATATTTATTTTAGACTGAGAAAGATTTAGGGCAGGAAGAGAAGAGGGTAACAGAGGATGAGATGGTTGGATGGCGTCACCAACTCAATGAATGTAAGTTTGACCAAACTCCAGGAGATAGTGAAAGACAGGGAAGCCTGGCATGCTGTAGTCCATGATGTCGCAAAATGTTTGACACAACTTTGCAACTGAACAACAACAACAGTGGAAATGATGTTAGACAAAAAGCAAATTCCAGAAATTTTCTTATTTGAGTTCAAAATGGATCAGAAAGCAGCGGAGACAACTCGCAACATCAACAATGCATCTGGCCCAGGAACTGCTAATGAACATACAATGGTGGTTCAAGAAGTTTCGCAAAGGAGACAGAGCTTTGAAGATGAGTGTAGTGGCTGGCCATCAGAAGTTGACACCAAAAAAAAAAAAGAAGTTGACACCAACTGAGAGCATCATCGAAGCTGATTCTTTACAACTACATGAGACGTTGCCAAAGAACTCAACGTCAACCATTCTATGGTTGTTTGGCATTTGGAGCAAATTGGAAATGTGAAAAACATCCATCAGTGGATGCCTCATGAGCTGACAAAAAAAAAAAATGTTGTTTTGTAGTGTCCTCTTATTCTGTGCAACAGTGAACCATTTCTTGATTGGATTGTGACATGCAATGAAAAGTGGATTTTATATGATAACCAGCAATGACCAGCTCAATGGTTGGACTGAAAAGCCCCAAAGCACTTCCCAAAGGCAAACTTGCACCAAAAAAGGGTCATGGTCACTATTTGGTGGTCTACTGTTGGCCTGATCCACTACAGCTTTCTGAATCCTGGTGAAATCATTACATCTGAGAAGTATGCTCAGCAAATGTATGAAACACACCAAAAACTGCAACACCTGTAGCCGGCATTAGTCAACAGAAAAGGTTCAGTTGTCTATGACAATGCCTGACCAAACATGAGATAACCAAGGCTTCAAAAATTGAATGAATTGGGCTACAGAGTTTTGCCCCATCATTTGTATTCACCTGACCTCTGGCCAATCAGCTACCCCTTCTTCAAGCATCTTGAGAACTTTTTGCAGGAAAACCACTTCCACAAACAGCAGGATGCAGAAAATGCTTTCCAAGAGTGCATTGACTCCTAAAGCATGGATTTTTATATTATAAGAATAAGCAAACTTTTCTCATTGGCAAAATCTTGATTGTAATGTTTCCTATTTGGATTAATAAAGATGTTTTGAGCCCAGTATAATGATTTAAAATTCATGGTCCGAAACTACAAGTACATTTGCACCAATGTAATACCTCATGCTCTCAAACCCTAGGATTAACTCATTTTCTCCAGCTAATATTCTAAAAGTCACAAAGGTCAGCACTTGGGATTCTGAGTACCCCTCCTTGCCCCCAGGTGAAAGTCAAGATGTTTCTCTATAGCTGGTGACCATGCAGAGGCTCCCTTTCACAGGTCTGCTTTGCCACCAGTTCAACATTCAGCATCCAATTTCTCCTGTCCCTGGAATTTAATGTTAGATGTCTGCTCCTTTTTCTTTTAAGAAAAATATGTAAGACAAAAATTTGTAAGAGATTCAATGAAACCTGTGAAAAGACTCCTAAGCTGAATAAAAAAAAATGAAAAAGAACATCAACCTACAGGCCTAAATCCCTTTGTTCCCCTCTCTTCATTGGAAAAGACTCTGATTCTGGGAAAGATTGAGGGTAGAAAGAGAAGGAGATAGAGGATGAGATGGTTGGATACAATCACCAACTTGAGCAAACTCCAGGAAATAGTGAAGGACAAGGAAGCCTGGCATGCTGCAGTCCATGGGGTCACAAAGAGTCGGACACAACGTAGCTACTGAAAAACATTCCCCTCTGGAATAGAAACCCCCCCTTCTTCCAGGGGAGCCACTGTCCTGAATGAGATGTGAATCACGCCATGTGTTTCCTGAAAGTTTACAATGTGTTGTTTCATAACAATACAAAGCACTTTTTGCATTCATATAAAAGCATCGAATTTCATCTACAACTTGCATTTTTTGCTCCATAAATTTATCATTACAAGATTTATCCTTTTGGCTTTGTGTAGGGTTTTTTGTTGCTGTTGTTTGTTTTGCCAGGTTACCTGTCGGAATCTTAGTTCCCCAACCAGGGACTAAACCCAGCCCCCTGCAGTGGAAGCATGGATTCCTAAGCACTAGACCTCCAGGAGAGTCCAAAAATTTATCCTTTTTGATATGTGAGACTCAATTTCATTTATTTTCGCTGCTGTATAGTTTCCCATTGAATGACTATACCACAATTTGTTTATCCTTTGGACTTTTGATGGCCACTTAAGTTCATTGAAAAATACTCATTAAAACAACACCCTAGAATCCATGCTCCACTAAAGAAGCCACCATGATAGGAAGCCCATGCACTGCAACTAGAGGAAAGCTCGCACAGCAATGAAAACCCAGCACAGCCAGAAACAATTTTTTTAAGCAAAGATGTCGTCATGAGTGAGTTTATGCTAAGTTGCTTCAGTCGTGACTGACTCTGTGACCCCATAGACTGTAGCTTGCCAGGCTCCTTTCTCCATGGGATTTTCCAGACAAGAATAGTGGAGTGGGTTGCTATTTTCTCCTTCAGGCTGTCTTCCCAACCCAGGGGCTGAAACCACGTCTCTCATATCTCCTGCATTGGCAGATGGGTTCTTTACCACTAGTGCCACACGGGAAGTTTTCATGCCTTTTGATCGGGTAAAAGGAAACTGGGGAGAAAAGGGGTACACATTTTATGAAAGAAAAAGGAAAACAGTCTTATTTTTCTTTTGGATTTGCAGGTGAGGGAAATGGTAATTGACATTTTATGAACACTTTAAAGCTTTCTTACTTCAGACAGAAGAGTAGTTTTCAGTATGACAATCACAAATATGATCCTTTATAGTCTCTAAATAACACCTTAAAAGAAAAACTAGAGCTTGCATCATGAGAACATTCCGATCAGACACATTTCATAACAACCACTGTTATAAGGCTTACTAGATTTGAAATCTTTCACTCATGTGTGAACCAGCCAAATCTTTCACCTGTTATGTGTAAAAAAAGATGTCACCAGCTATATTTTTCCCTAACATAAGAATTCTTATTGTCTGCTGTTTTCAGCATCAGAGTTTTTCCAAAAGAAAAGATGCCCTTGGCTTGAAACTTTTTCTCAGCTTCAGATCCATCATGCAAGCCCCAACTTATCTGAATCAATCAATCCCTCTTAAAAGGGCAAAGGCAGGTGTCTCAGCCTTGGTTAGATTCTTGCTCCACTGGATGTTCACATGCATTACTGAAAATAAGTCCAGCTCAAGTAGGGGAATGGTGAACAGTCTCACCTTGTACACTTGGCTGCTGTACCCTGAGCATGCCACCTGGTTGGCCTCTATCAGTGTTCACCATATGGCGAATTCAGTCATGTGCGTGGACGTCAATTTTTAATGTACTCATGCTCAGTGGCATCTGACTCTTTGCAACCCCACGGACTGTTGCCTGCCAGGCTCCTCCGTTAGTGGAATTTTCCAGGCAAGAATATTGGAGTGGGTTGCAGTTTCCTACTCCAAGGGGTCTTCGCCACCCAGGGATCAAACCCGCATCTCTTGCATTGCAGGCGGATTCTTTACCACTGAGCCACTCCAGTACTTTGGCCACCTCATGCAAAGAGTTGACTCATTGGAAAAGACTCTGATGCTGGGAGGGATTGGGGGCAGGAGGAGAAGGGGACGACAGAGAATGAGATGGCTGGATGGCATCACTGACTCAATGGACGTGAGTCTGAGTGAACTCTGGGAGTTGGTGATGGACAGGGAGGCCTGGCGTGCTGCGATTCATGGGGTTGCAAAGAGTCGGACAAGACTGAGCACCTCAACTGAGCCAACAAAGCCACTGAAGCTTTGCATACTATGTGCAGGTGCTAAATCGCTTCAGTCCTGTCCCATTCTTTGCGGGTACCTGGACTGTAGCCCCCCAGGTTTCTCTGTCCAAGGCATTCTTCTGACAAGAATACTGGAGTGGGTTGCCATTTCCTGCTCCAAAGGATCTTCCTCACCCAGGGATCAAACCCGCGACTCTTGCATTGTCAGGCACGTTCTTTACCACTAGCGCCACCTGGGTGAATGCTGCTGCTGCTGCTAAGTCTCTTCAATCGTGTCCCTGCTCTGTGCGACTCCATAGACGTCAGCCCACAAGGCTTCTCTGTCCCTGAGATTCTCCAGGCAAGATCACTGGAGTGGGTTGCCATATCCTTCTCCAATGCATGAAAGTGAAAAGTGAAAGTGAAGTCGCTCAGTCGTGTACTACTCGTAGCGATCCCAGGGACTGCAGCCTACCAGGCTGCTCCGTCCATGGGATTTTCCAGGCAAGAGTACTGGAGTGGGGTGCCATCGCCTTCTCCGACCTGGGTGAATACTATGAATACTATGCTGCTATTGCATTTCTTTTCCATGGGGATGGTCTTGATCCCTGTCTCCTGTACAATGTCACAAACCTCTGTCCATAGTTCATCAGGCACTCTATCTATC
>NW_011494955.1:392293-393822 GCF_000754665.1 Bison bison bison | reverse complement strand
TGGAAGAGGCGACAAGCTGGAATCAAGATTGCCAGGAGAAATTCAATAACCTCAGATATGCAGATGACACCACCCTTATGGCAGAAAGTGAAGAGGAACTAAAAAGTCTCTTAATGACAGTGAAAGAGGAGAGTGAAAAAGTTGGCTTAAAGCTCAACATTCAGAAAATGAAGATCATGGCATCTGGACCCATCATTTCATGGTAAATAGATGGGGAAATGCCGGGGACCAGCCCCGGCTGATCCAGGGTATTCGAAGGAGAGATGGCGTCGGCGAGGGTCAGGATACGATAGTTTCAATTAGATATTAATTAAAGATATAAAGAGTAATAGAATAAGGATAGCTCAGTAGGAAAATTCAGTGGAGAAAAGAGGCTGAGTAGCTTGGTTTACGCGGGAGACCAATAAAACTTCAAGACAAGAAGTTTGCACCACTTACGTAGGCCGCAGGCGTCCTTCCGTTCTCCCGAAGGAGAGGAGACACTGAGGCCTCCCCGGTCGGATCTTAGAAGCCCAGGCAAAATTAGTAAGCTTGGTGGGTTCCGTGCTCCAGATGGAGACTCAGCCAGAGGGAGAGAGAGACATGGGGAGACCAGTGTTTCGAGAAACTGATCCCAATTCTTTATTTTCCAGAGTCTGTTTTTATACACTGAGATGTTATACAAAAGTCACGTGGGGACAGCAGTCCTGACTTTTATCAAAGTCAGGTGCTTCATACAAATGTATACAGAGGTCTTAGGGGTGTTACATCATCTTCTGGCCAGGGGGGCCTGCTGACAATTTACGACCCTCTCCTTGTGACAGCGGTCAGTCAATCAGGACACTTATTTCTCCAGGGCTGATTATTCTCAAAACAGACGCCACCCAAATAAAGTTACATTCCTACAGGGTGAGGGTGTAGTGGGTTTTAGTTAAGGAAAGAATTTACTTAGCCTAAGGTCTAACGTGATTAATATCAAAGGTTAATTCTATATATTCATTAATGTGTGTAAGGGCAGGGGATATGGAGACTTAGCAACAAACATTGGCTCAACAAATGAAAAACCCTTCACCAACACAATTTCTAATTAGCCCATTATACTTATACTAATAGTTTTCTAACTTTTCTAAGGAACCTGTTTTTAGAAGGTTTAAAGCATCTCTTGCCTCTCACGGTTGGGAGGCTGTGAGCAATCACATGAGGCCGGACAAGCCTGTCAGGCAGGCTAGAGAACCTTCATAGGAGTTTGTAGGTTAAAACACTCTTATCACGCCCAGGAATTATTATTAACTGGAGCTCTAGGTTAACTCCTTCTCCGAAAGAGGTGGTGGGGGACAGCCCCCCCGTAAAGTCAGAGATGTAGGTGAGAGCACAAAGTAGTAAAGTAGGCAGGCTCTGGTTATGGGGGTAGACGCTCGAGGATTTCCAGGGGGACTCCTGAGGCTCGATCCCGCCTTTGCGTATGTCGAGCCTCCTTCCTCATGACCTTTGTCACGGGCGGAGTACCTCACTCTGGCCCCCAACAGGGAAACAGAGGAAACAGTGTCAGA
>NW_011494955.1:390859-392193 GCF_000754665.1 Bison bison bison | reverse complement strand
AGATCAGTCCTCGGTGTTCTTTGGAAGGAATGATGCTAAAGCTGAAACTCCAGTACTTTGGCCACCTTATGCGAAGAGTTGACTCATTGGAAAAGACTGACGCTGGGAGGGATTGGGGGCAGGAGGAGAAGGGGACGACGGAGGATGAGATGGCTGGATGGAATCACCAACTCGATGGACGTGAATTTGGGCAAACTCCGGGAGTTGGTGATGGACAGGGAGGCCTGGCGTGCTGCAATTCATGGCGTCGCAAAGAGTCGGATACGACTGAGCGACTGAACTGAACTGATGCTGCTATTGAAACGCACAGTTCTGACCATTACGAAGCAGTGCGTAAAGCAGTTTTCAAATATCCATGTTTCTTATAACCCTGTACTAAATACTGGCACCTACTGAGCGCCGGGCTACAATCACAAGGCGCCTCACCGCAGCGGCGGCACGGAATATTTATGATGGGGACACAGAGGTGTTAGGACTCGAATTCAGGTACCAGAGGAATCCCACGGGCGGGAATAGACGCCCAGGGAAACCGCGAGTGGCCCTGGGCGATGCGGGTCCGCGCCCTCCGCGCAGGCGCACTCCCAGACCAACGCGGTCGCAACCTCCCGCTCCAGTCCTAGGAGTGAGGCTCAGAGGGGTTCGAACATCTCAGCCTCCGTCCCAGGAGGGGTGGGACGAGCTGAGAAACGACCGGAGGTGAGAGCACCACCCTCTGGGAGTTGTAGTTCGGCGCCCGTCCAGCTAGGCGCAATCTCGGCGAACAGCGGGCGTGGCCTTCGTCCTGCCACTCCTCCAAGGAGTGCGGAACGAGAGGATTCCTGGGTGGAAAACAAGGCGGAGCCAAGATTCAGAGCCCCTCAACCTCAGCCACCCAGGAGGGGGCGTGGCGAGCGGAAGACGCTCAGAGGCGCGCGCAGCCCTCTGGGAGGTGTAGTTCAGCGTCGGTGCGCAGGCGCAGTGCGCTCCGTGGCAGCCTCGGCCTTTGTCCTACAGTCCGGCGGTAAGTGAGGTTTGGGTTGGCCGGGGTACGGGAGGCCGGGCGGAGCGCGGGTCCAGGGTCTTCCTTGGGACTCCGGCCAGGGTGTGTATGTAGCCGCGCGCGCCTGTGTCGCATGCCTTTTACTGCTTCGGCCTAGTTTGGGTCGCTGTGGGCGGTGTGGCCTGGGCCGAGTGGGCGGGGCCCGATTCGAGACGGGTGTCAGTGTCCGAGGGGAGGAGTTGGGGCGGGGATTGGGTCACGACTTTGGTGGAAGGGATTGAGGTCTTTGGCTTCAGGAGCGTAGTCATAGAAATTAGCTGGCTTGACTCCTCAGAGCCTGGAGCCAGCCTGACCT
>NW_011494955.1:390085-390759 GCF_000754665.1 Bison bison bison | reverse complement strand
ATTCCTCCCCGGACTGGGCGAGACCTCCCACGTTTGGCGGTGGGGAAGGACGAAGCCCCACCATGTCAGCTCTGGAACCTCGCTTTCTTGAGGGGCTTCTGTCCGTAAAGAATAAAGGTAGTTCAGTTCAGTCGCTCAGTCGTGTCCGACTCTTTGCGACCCCATGAATCGCAGCACGCCAGGCCTCCCTGTCCGTCACCAACTCCCGGAGTTCACTCAGACTCACGTCCATCGAGTCAGTGATGCCATCAAGCCATCTCATCCTCTGTCGTCCCCTTCTCCTCCTGCCCCCAATCCCTCCCAGCATCAGAGTCTTTTCCAATGAGTCAACTCTTCGCATGAGGTGGCCAAAGTACTGGAGTTTCAGCTTTAGCATCATTCCTTCCAAAGAAATCCCAGGGCTGATCTCCTTTAGAATGGACTGGTTGGATCTCCTTGCAGTCCAAGGGACTCTCAAGAGTCTTCTCCAACACCACAGTTCAAAAGCAGCAATTCTTCAGGGCTCAGCTTTCTTCACAGGCCAACACTCACGTCCATACATGACGACTGGAAAAACCATAGCCTTGACTAGACGGACCTTTGTTGGCAAAGTAATGTCTCTGCTTTTGAATATGCTGTCTAGGTTGGTCATAACTTTCCTCCCAAGGAGTAAGCGTCTTTTAATTTCATGGCTA
>NW_011494955.1:380033-389216 GCF_000754665.1 Bison bison bison | reverse complement strand
GGCTTGGAGAATTTTGAGCATTACTTTACTAGCGTGTGAGATGAGTGCAATTGTGCGGTAGTTTGAGCATTCTTTGGCATTGCCTTTCTTTGGGGTTGGAATGAAAACTGACCTTTTCCAGTCTTGTGGCCATTGCTGAGTTTTCCAAATTTGCTGGCATATTGAGTGCAGCACTTTCACAGCATCATCTTTCAGGATTTGAAATAGCTCAACTGGAATTCCATCACCTCTACTAACTTTGTTCGTAGTGATGCTTTCTAAGGCCCACTTGACTTCACATTCCAGGATGTCTGGCTCTAGGTGAGTGATCACACCACCGTGATTATCTGGGTTGTGAAGATCTTGTTTGTACAGTTCTTCTGTGTAGTCTTGCCACCTCTTCTTAATATCTTCTGCCTCTGTTAGGTCCATACCATTTCTGTCCTTTATCGAGCCCATCTTTGCATGAAGTACTCCCTTGGTGTCTCTAATTTTCTTGAAGAGATCTCTAGTCTTTCCCCTTCTGTTGTTCCCTCTCTTTCTTTGCATAAAGAATAAAGGTAAAGGAGACCCAAAGCAGTGAACTTCGGTCTTAACCACACGGGACCCAGGAAACAGACAAACTAAAATCGTGCTGAGCATCAGCTGCATTCCGGGCACCATCCAGGTTCCTTCATTATTTCAACAAGCAAGTGTTTACATGTCCTGGGTGCCAGGCCCTGTCCTATATCCCCAACATTGTCTCCGCCCTGGATGCCACAGGAGAGTCAGGGAGAGGATGATAAGCCATAAAATATCACTGAATATGATAACTCCCATCCAGGAAACTACAATGAAGACAAATGGGCAGAGTGGCTGGGGCAGAATCGGGTGATAGGCAGGGTCCTTAAGGGACAGTCCAGAGATAAGGGAAACATGTCCTGCCTTTGGCCTGAGTTTCCTTTGGCAATCAGCCAGGGATGAGCTTGTAAATCACTGCGAATAAGGCTGTGCATGTAGCAGATGCTAAATAGATGCTCACTGAAGCCATTAGCTTTCCCCCAACAGCAGTCACCTTCCTCTGTGTTCTGCTGCTTGCTGAGCTCTATCTTCAGCTCCTTTCACATTTTGTTTATTTACTTATTTATTTAGCCGCACTGCATGGCTCACGGAATCTCAGTTCCCCAACCATGAATTAAACTCCAGGCCACGGCAGTAAAAGCCCAGAATCCTAACCACTAGCCCACCAGGGAACCCCGCCTTTTTACATTTTAATTCTCGTAAGCTCCATCCTGGGTCACCATCCTCATTTTATAAGAGGAAAATCCTTTTGTAGAAACAGGCATGCCAAAGAGTGCCAGAGACCCAGTACTGCCTGGGGTCTCTGCCTTCTGCATAGTAACAGAGTTATCACCCTGGGCATCATCCGTGCGACCTGGGCTGCGCCCCTTGCCCCTCTGGCCGTCAGTCTCCCTGTCTGGAATGAGGTCTTCCTTCAGCAGCACCTGGAATAGCATCAGGCTCACAGCAGGAGCTCAAGAAATGCCACGCTGAGGTGGCAATCCTATTGCATCCCACCTGGGCACGGAGTTCCTTCTACGTGACACAGCCCTTTCGGGGCCTGGGTCACTTGTCACTTGTCCCGTCTCTCATATCCCCTTTCCCTCCAGAACTGCCTACAGAGGAGCTGACTGTTCCTGCGAAAGGCCCGAGGAGGAGGGAATGACCGCTGGGCTCCTCACTGCCGGGGACCCGGTGAGTACAGTGCCACCTCCCACCCGGCCCTCAGGCTCCACCCGTCGTCCCCACCAGGCTCGTTCTGCGCTCAGGGCCTCTGCCCTCACCCTGTCCCCAGCCCGACCTGTGCTTTCATCAGCTCCATGTCCCTCCACATCTTAGCTTGCCACTCCGAGAAGACCAGCTGGGTCCCCCTGCCCCACCCCTGCCCTGTGCCACCCTGGCAGACATCGCTCATCCATCCCACTGACGGGCCTGGAACTTTCTCAACACAGGGCTCAGAGTCTGTTCTCCCAGCTCACACTCCCTCCAGTCACTTGGCCAACGTGTGCTGAGCACTGCTCACGAGCAGGCACTGTTCCAGGTACTGCAGGTGAGGAAACAGACAGGAAATCTCCACCCTGCGGCTCACAGAGCTCATGAGGAATGTAAATGTACCATGTGTTGGGCAGGGAAATAAGCCCCCAAAGAGGGTGGGCTTGGGCATCAGAAGGCCTCCGTGAGGCGTGGCCCCCAGGCAGAGACCTGCAGGAAGGGAGAGGGTGGGGTCAAGCCCACAGGCAGAATGCTGCAGGTGGAGGGGACAACAGGAGCAGAGGCCTGGGGTGGGAACTTAATGTGAAGACCAGGCACACTTGTGGCAGGAAGATGGAGAGCCAGGTCTCCTAAGCCAGCTGCAGGGGCCCGAGGCCTTAGGAAGCAATTCTGGCCATTTTTACCATGTGCAAAGGACTGACACACAGTAGGCACACGGAGAATGGGTGAAGACTGAGTGTTCTGAACACTGGTCAGTGCTGGACAAGTTTCACTGGGTTCGACCTCTACATCGGTCCCACGAGGCGGGATGAGGAGGGACCAAGGCACGGGGGCAAGTGATGCAGCTGGGAGCGCTCGAGCTAGGCCTGAGCATTGACGCCTGAGGCCCCAGGGCCCCGCGCACGTCCTGCTCCTTCGTGCCTCTTCCTCCAGGTCCCTCTGGTGCTGCTGCAGCAGCATCCCTCCCGCTTTCCCCAGAACACCGAGCCCTTCTGGAGTTTGCATTTTTGCTCCCTCCCCAACCCAGCAGCTAGCACACAGCAGCAGGAGGCAGAGAGAGAGAGAGAGAGAGCGTGCGCGCATGTGTGTGTGTGTGTGTGTGTGTGTGTGTCTTGTCTCCACAGCCTCTGCAGTGTCCAGACCTGTGCTCAGTAGGACTGCAGATAACTGAGCAAGATCTAATGAGTCTTGAAAGTGTGGAGCAAGCAGGAAGGGTTGGTGAGAGAAAAGAAAACCACCCCGCCCTGCCCTCAGCATAATTTGAAGCTGGGTCTGCAGGTAAAGCAAGCACTATGTGCCGAGTCCTGGGCACACTTCCTGTGACTTCCCTCATTCCTCCCAATAGCCTTCTCAGGGAGCTTCCAGCAAATTGCAGATGAAGCCAGAGGGGCGGAGTGTAGTGCAAAGACACCTGGGGCTGGGGTTGGAATCTCCACCAAGTGGATGCACCGCCAGTCTTCACATCACCACCCCACCCTCGCCCCACCAGGCCGTTCTGGTGGGAGAATCTCTAGCAGAGGAGGATTCTGCCGGGAGACCAGGGTCCAGGAAGTGGGCGGCCTTGTGTCCCTGGCCACCCCTCCACGTGGCCAAGTCCTTAACTCCACCCTCCACTCTGGCCATCCGTAATACTTGCTTCAGTGATGTGAAAATCTTGTGGAGGATGTGAGTGCCCGAACCTCATGCGCCTTGTGAAAAAAAGCATAAATTCCCCACCTGATCACGGAAGAAACTGGCCTTATTCTCACTTGTGAGTCTGTTGTAGTTTTGTTTGTTCACTGGTTTATTTTTAGACTGCGTATGTGAGAGAATGATCAGTATTTATCTTTTTCTGGCTTGTTTCACTAAACGTAATACCCTTCAGGTCCATCCGTGTTGTGGCAAATGGCAAAATTTCATTTTTACGGTTGGGCAGCATTCCAGTGAGTGTAGTGTGCACGTGTGTACCGAGTCTTCTTTACTGGTTCATCTGCTGATGGACACTTGGGTTACTTCCTCATCTAATCTTGGCAATTGTAAATACTGCTGCTGTGAACACGGGGGTGCATATGTCTTTTAGAATTACTGTTGTTTGTTTTCTTCAGATACATACCCGGGAGTAGGATTCCTGGATCATGCAGTACGGGGGTCCTGCCCCTGGATATCCCCACCATTTCATTTTTCTGGCCACTCTCCATTGCTCTTTCTCTCCAAGGTTCCTCTTTGTGTTCAGGCATTGTTTATGCACTGTGTAGGTTTTGTGAGTGTGCAGCCTGGTGCCTGCACATATGGACACCAGTGGATGGTCCACCTGAGGCGTGGGGTTCGCAGCCCCTCTGGGGCTCCCTCAGTCGATTCTGCTGTGACATCTCAGGGGTTCTTGTTTGTCCAAGGAGGAACCAGATAGGAGGGTGCGAGTCCCCTGCCTACCCCCCAGGCCCAGAACTCCCATTCCAACCTCTGGAGCCTGCTTTTCTCTCACTTGTCTTTCAGGGAATTGGCTTAGCCCCATGGCCAACAGGCAATCGATGGACCCAGACTTCCTAAGGTCAAATCCTGGCTCCGCCCTCTCTCCGGGTGGTTTTGGGTGACTCCATTGTCGTCCTCCCTGGGTGAACAGTGGCTGGATGTGATCACCCATGGCTGGGGCTATTAAGTGAGCAATCCATGTGCATCTCTCAGCACCATCTGCATGTTTGCTCTGAATGTTTTTTTTTAAGGTTCAGAAATCTAAAGTTCTTGGTGTGTCAGAACTCTGGTGTCTTCCATGGTTGGCTGCTTTTTAAGACCACACAGTCCCATAATGGTCTTCTCCTTGCGAAAGTGCCAGGCAGACTTAGAAAGCCCCTTGTTCTCAAGCCTCCTAGGCTTCCGTCCAAAGCTGCCGCTGTTGTCGCTCTCTGCTCCTCACTTTCCGGTGCTAATATACACGTTTCCAGACAAGTAGGAACTAGAACTCTGTTTTGTTTCACATAAATAGCACTGTGCTGGTGATGTCCCCCCCCCGGGATTTTTCCACCTGGAAGGTTATTCCCCAGCTGTGCGTGTCAGTGCCCCCATCTTGTGCACGGCTGCAGGCTTTCCAGACGCCAACTTTGGCTGCTCCCACATGACAGGTGTCTAGGCTGTTACCAGTTGTCTGTCACGTATAGACAGTGCAGCAAGGGAGCGAGGTTCTTGGGGGATGGGGAAGTGGAATTGCCAGCATAACTGCTGTATGTATGTTTAAAATCCTGTCCGTTGTGCAAGTAACCCATGCCTGGGTACTCAGCCACCCCCTTCTCAGAAGGGCCGGACTCTCTGTCCTGTTGTTTGCCTTTTGCTACTGATCTGTCAGCTCTTTGCGTGTGCTGGCCAGTCATCCTTTTCCGTCCATTTATGTTGCAAATATTCATTCTGCTGTTATGGTCCTTGTGGCTTGTAAACACTGTCATCTAGAAATCATGAATTTTGATTGCTGAATGTATCATTTTCCTGTTGATTCTGTAACAAATCCCAACAAACTTAGTGGCTTAAAACCACACAAATTTATTGTTTTATACTTCTGGAGACCAGAAGTCTGAAATACGTCTCCTTAGGCTGAAATCAAGGTGTCCGCAGGGCTGTGTTGCTTCTGGCAGCTCTAGGAGAGAATCTGCTGCCTTCCCTTTTCCAGCTTCTAGATACCTCCTACATTCCTTGGCTCCTGGCCCCTTCCATCTTCTAAGACAGCTTCAGCCATTTGAGTCTTCCTCACATACCATTACTGTGAGGCTGACTCTTCAGCCTCTTCCTCATTGAAAGACCCTTGTGATTACACTGGGCTCACTAGGATATTCCAGGATAACCTCCTTATTTTAAGGTCAGCAGACTGCTGCTGCTACTGCTGCTAAATCACTTCAGTCGTGTCTGACTCTGTGCGACCCCACAGACAGCAGCCCACCAGGCTCCCCCATCCCTGGGATTCTCCAGGCAAGAACACCAGAGTGGGTTGCCATTTCCTTCTCCAATGCATGAAAATGAAAAGTGAAAGTGAAGTCGCTCAGTCGTGTCCAACTCTTAGCGACCCCATGGACTGCAGCCCACCAGGCTCCTCCGTCCATGGGATTTTCCAGGCAAGAGTACTGGAGTGGGGTGCCATTGCCTTCTCTGAAGGTCAGCAGACTAGCAACCTTAATTCCATCTGCCATCCTAATTCCTCCTTGCTATGTAATCCTGGGATGGTAGAGACACAGTTCTTCCTACCAAACTCATTTTTCTTCTTTCTAACTTCTGTTTTATTTGTGAAGACTTTCTCTGCCACCCATTTATTAAATTAATGGTCTATACTTTTCCAACTTTTTCCTTTTTCAATACTCATCTCTTTAAGATTTCTCGAATTTATTTATGGTATGAGGTAGAGATCTACTGTTTTTCCCCCAAAGGGCTAGTTGCCCCAGTGTTCCCCATTGCTTTGAAATGCTCCCACTACCACACTGACATTCCACTAATACATGGATCTTCATGTACTTGAATTTAATTTGCACAGTAAACAGATTCTTAATAAAATCTCCCAGATTCAACCCTTGGACTTGCTGCTTACTAGCTTTATACCTTTGGGCAAGATACTTAACGTTCTCCCAGTCTCTGGAAAATGGCTTCTGGCAGCTTGGACCCTCTTATCTCTTAAAGAGGGCTTTGTTTCATTCTGTATACACCACGGACCCCTCAGATGTGATTTTGGCCACAGGGTGAGGCAGAGAAACAGCCTGACAGTTTTCTAGGTGCTGCTTCCCTGCCTTCTCCCTGAGGGACACCCACGCCAGCACCCTTCCTGTGACCCCAGCATGTCAGGACCAGCGTCCTCTTCACTGTTACTCCTCATTTTTTCATCTCGAGAGTCTCTCCTCCAGCAGGGCTCCTGGCCGCCCAAGGGAAACCTGACCCAAATCCCCTGATCCTCTCACCTACGTGGCCGAGGCCCCTGTTTGCCAGCTGCTCGCTCCCGACAGCCACGCTGGGGACTCTGAGGATGCATGTGTGTGATGTTTCAGGACCAAGTGACTTTTGAGGATGTGGTCGTGGACTTCACCCAGGAGGAGTGGGGGCATCTGGAGCCGGCCCAGAGGACCCTGTACCGAGATGTGATGCTGGAGACCTTCGGGCTCCTGGTCTCTGTGGGTGAGGCCACCCCCATGCCCTGACGATCTGCCCCCAGCACAGGTTCTCATTTTCCTGGGATAAAAGTGGGCGTACATCTAGGCCTTAAATGGAGATATCTGGGCTGTGTCTTAGGCTTCAGGGACCCGATTTTTTAGTGTAGGTAACATCAGTTATAGCGTTTTGGTTGCAAATACAGATCCGAGTGAACAATACCAGAAGCAGAAAGTGCTGGGGTAAAAGGGACATATTGGTCCTGTGACTGCAGAACCCCAGGGCAGACTTGGATCTGCCTTTGGTGCTGTTGGGGACCCCCTCCTCCCCCCCATGCCTCTTTCATCCTCTGTTCACAGATGGGCCCCCTGAAGGTGATGAGACAGCTAACAGTGTGCCTCTCCTGGGCTTGAGACCAGCAGGAGAGACAGGGTCTGTGTCCCAGGCGCCCATAGAAGGCCCCTAGGTTGTCTTGGTTTGGCAGCCAGGTCCCCTCCATGCTGGTCATTGTTGCCACGAGGCAAAGGAAGAAGCAGAGCTCTGATTGGCTACCCTGGGGCTAGGGATGGGGTCAGGGACTGAGTGGGGGGAAGGGGCCTCTAAGGAAGGGCAGAAGCTGTTACAACAACCATGTCCTCCCAGAACCCCAGACACGTGGTCCTGGAAGACTGAAGGTGTGGGCAGAGGGTTAGGGAGGCTCCTAGGACACAGATGTTCACTGCATGGGTCTCCCTCTGAGCAGGACACTGGCTCCCAAAGCCGGATGTCATCTCCTTGCTGGAGCAGGAGGCAGAGCTGTGGGCAGCGGACAAGGGAGGCCCCCGAGGTGTGTGCCCAGGTGAGATGAAAGCCCTGCAGTCTGGGGGGAGCCTGTTCACCCCCCAGCTTCTCTCTCCATACCCACCCTTGGTTCTTCAGAGCAAATTGACAACTCAGTCTCTCAGGGAACATTCACCAAGCACCTGTTCTGCTGTGAGAAGGGTAACCTCAAATTCAAAGTCTCCAGGGATGAGGACATGGATATGTTTGGGAGTCTCTGTTCTGCCAACCACATCTTGCTTGAGCTTTTCTATATAACTTTTCACTGGAGTGTAACAAATGGGAAAGGTGCCCACATCATACTTTTAAGCAAGTCTGGTGTCAGGGTGGGGATGTCAGGCACTGAGGTCATGGCTGTACAGAGACAGTCAGATCCCAGGGCCAGAAGGGAGGAGGAGGAAATGCATTTGTTTCTTCCTTCAACACATCCATTGAGCTGTGCTCTGGGCCAGGGGTACTCCAGGCCCAGGACATCTGTTGATAGTTTCCCTGGATGCGTGCTTTCTCCTCAGCATCCTCTCCTGCCCTCATTCTCTGTACTCCCCTGAACACCCCATCCACACCCCCTACACCAGTGCCCCACCCATGATTATTCTCAGTGTGTCCTTCCCTGACTTGTAAAAATGTACTTTTTAATGGACAAAGCTGCCTGTGCCCTGGACCTTTCAGAACTATGAGTTTTATTCTTCTGTCCACTCACCATCCCCCCCCTCCCCCTGCAACACACACACAGACTTCCTTCAGAACCAGGATTAGGGGACATTTCCATTTCTCTGCTTCTTACAGATTTGGAAACCAGACCCCAAAGCAAGCTATCAACTGAAAATCAAGGTGTAACTGAAGAAATACCCAACAATGCCCTGGTAGAAAGGTTCCTACAGGAAAGTCTGTGGCACTCTAAGGATGAAGATGCTGCAGGCCACAGGGAACAGGGCCCTGAGAAGTCAGATAGCTGTGTGGTACAGGCAGCCTGCACACTTGTAAAGACACTGACAGAGGAGCAGCAGCAAGGGGATGGGTGTGGGGAAAACTTGAGTTTGAGGCCAGATCTCCCAACTCAACCAATGACTCCTGAAAGGCAGGGTGCCCCAACGTGGGGGACACATGGACAAAGGGAGAATCCAGACTCAAATGCTCAACAGAAAACCTGTGCAAAAGAGAAGCCCTATGGATGTCAGGAATGTGGAAAGGCCTTTAGTCACAGCTTAGCACTCATTGAACACCACCGAACACACACAGGAGAGAGGCCTTATGAATGTCCTGAATGTGGAAAAGGCTTTCGAAACAGCTCGGCACTTACCAAACACCAGCGGATCCACACTGGTGAGAAGCCTTACAAGTGTGCTCAGTGTGGGAGGACCTTCAACCAAATTGCCCCACTGATCCAGCACCAGAGGACTCACACAGGTGAGAAACCCTATGAGTGCAGCGAGTGTGGGAAATCCTTCAGCTTTAGATCGTCCTTCAGCCAACATGAGCGGACGCACACAGGTGAGAAGCCCTATACGTGCAGTCAGTGTGGGAAGGCCTTCCGGCAGAGCA
>NW_011494955.1:369860-379910 GCF_000754665.1 Bison bison bison | reverse complement strand
GCACCTGCGAATCCACACTGGGGAGAAGCCGTACCAGTGTGGAGAGTGTGGCAAGGCCTTCAGCCACAGTTCATCCCTGACGAAACACCAGCGGATCCACACTGGGGAGAAGCCCTACGAGTGCCAGGCATGTGGAAAAGCCTTCACCCAGATCACACCACTGATTCAGCATCAGAGGATACACACGGGCGAGCGGCCTTATGAGTGCAGTGAGTGCGGGAGGGCTTTCAGCCAGAGCACACTCCTGACTGAGCATCGGAGGATCCACACAGGAGAGAAGCCCTACGGGTGCAACGAGTGTGGGAAAGCCTTCAGTCACAGCTCATCGCTTAGCCAGCACGAGCGGACGCACACAGGCGAGAAACCCTATGCGTGCAGTCAGTGTGGGAAGGCCTTCCGGCAGAGCACACACCTCACTCAGCATCAGAGAACCCACACGGGGGAGAAGCCCTACGAGTGTAGTGACTGCGGCAAGGCCTTCAGCCACAGCTCGTCCCTGACCAAACACCAGCGGATCCACACTGGGGAGAAGCCCTATGAGTGTAATGAGTGTGGCAGAGCCTTCAGCCAGAGCTCCCTCCTCATAGAACACCAGAGGATTCACACCAAGGAAAAACCCTATGGGTGCAACGAGTGTGGAAAGTCCTTCAGCCACAGCTCGTCACTCAGCCAACACGAGAGGACGCACACTGGGGAAAAGCCCTACGACTGCCAGGACTGTGGGAAGTCCTTCAGGCAGCGCACCCACCTCACTCAGCACCAGAGGATCCACACAGGAGAGAAGCCATATGAGTGCAGGGACTGTGGGAAGGCCTTCACACACAGCTCCTCCTTTATCAAGCACCAGAGAACTCATACTGGGTAGGCCCACTCTGGTGTGTGTGCTGGGACCCAGCAACGCCTTAAGCCATAGCACATCACTTACTCCATTTGACCCAGTCATACTCCTGATAAACAGTACACTGTAAACAAGCCTTTGTGCTCAACACACCCTAAGACTCCCACACAGAGTTGACATTTACAGAAATGATTGTGGGAACAGCAAGCTCTGGGTCATCCATCCCAGATAGCCAGTCATCCAGACAGTAGGGAAGTGTGAGGTTAATCACTGTTGAGAACCTCCAGCCATGAGTGCCCACCAATGCTTCACTATAGAACCTACAAAAGGGAGAAATGGAAAAAATGTAATGGACATGGGGTGGCTTCTAAGAAGTCACCATATTCTAAACCAGACATTTTCAAAGTGGTGAGAAACTCAGCAAATGCCTTTCATATAAAAGAATCAGATGCAGTCAGAACTTGTCAGTATTGCACATGACATTCTTCAGGTGCTTATGAAAAGTGCAAGTTGACTTTCATATTTGCTAAAACCAATATGGCAGAATGTTCCAGACATGACTGGCATTTTTATGGAATCATGAATATTCAAATATCTCAGCACAAAATTTTCTGATTGGTGTGTAATTGTTTGAACAAGGTACATGGCCACCAGCCTCACAAATGTGAATGCCATATGATAATTATCCATGTACTATAAACAGATTTTAAAATAGTTGTATGCATTATGTGGCAATAAGTTAATTTGTATATGTAATGGAACTGAAAGGATTTGTATAGGAAGACTTGAAAGGTAGAGCCCCTTCCACAGAATCTTGCAGATTCTGAGATGGCTTTTACTGCTTTGTTCTTGCTATAAAATTTTCTACCAGACTCAAAGGCATTAGAAATGCAGATGTTGCTGTTTCACAAAAAGGTTTTATCTTTGTTAAGTCATCATCTTGGGGCTTCCCAGATGATTCAATGTTAAAGAACCCACCTACCAAGCAGGAGATGCTGTTTTGATCCCTGGGTCAGGAAGCTCTCCTGGAGAAGGAAATGGCAACCCACTCCAGTATTCTTGCCTGAGAGATCCCATGAAGAGAGGAGCCTGGCAGGCTTCAGTGCATGGGGTTGTGAAAGGGTCAAACATAACTTAGCAACTAAACAACAACAGAGCCACCATCTCATGGGCAAGTCCACATCCACGTTGGGAGCTTATGTTTTGCAAGATTTATCTCTTGAGAAATGTACAAGTTAATCTTTTTTGAGCTGTTTTTTTTAAATTGACTCTTTATCCTAGTGTTTATTAAGATTTTGTTTTTATAAAATTCAACTAGAAGGGAGTCTATAGTATTTCACTGAACCCTGAATCCACTAACAGCGGTTGCCCTGACAACTATGATCCTTAGACAGTGACTTGTCACCCTCATTAGAACCCAAGTGTAAATGGCATTGGCTGATTTTGGTAACTAACCATCAGTTAGGGTTATATCAATCAGTTTGAGTTTTCAAATCACAATGCTGGAATATGTTTCCAGTTAACTTGAAATTTCTCCATTGGAGAGGACCATGTTTGCAAATGGTCTTCAATACTGTTCTTCAGTACCCTTGTGGAATGCCTCTTCTTTATGGAATTTGAGCCATTTGAAAACCATTTAAGGGGATTTCCCTGGCAGTCCAGTGGTTAAGAATCCACCTTGCATTGCAGGGGATGCAAGTTTGATCCCTGGTTGGGGAACTAAGATCCCACATGCCTTGGAACAGCTAATCCTGCATGCTGCAACTAAGACCTGACATAACCATATAAGTATTTTTAAAAATTGATAAAAAACCACTTATGAATCAATACGTAGTGCACAGCAACACTCCCCAATTGAAACAACGTAAGCCAGAGATGTAAATTAAATATATTGTAGTAGTCCAGTTTAAAAAGCAAGAGGACACAGGTGAAACTAATTTACTATTTTTCCCCATGTATCACAAATGTTGCCACTTTGACATGTTAATATAAAAAGGCACTAATGAGATAATGTGCTTTTTCAGTATACTGTGTCTTTGAGATCCAGTGTGTTTGACATCTGCAGTACATATTAATTTTTTGTGACCTTGTTTCAGGTGCTCTTTTGCCACACATAGCCAGCCAGTAGCTGTACTGAACAGGGCAGCTCAAGAGCCTTGATCCTTTGGCCAGGTGCCTTTTTCCTCCCATGTATCCTCTGCTGTTTCCCTGTGCTTCTATCTTTGTGCAGTTTCTTGTCCTCAAAGAAATCAGATGTGCTGGGAAGATCAGAAACAAAGTAGTCGGAATAGAAAGGAGACAAAGTGAAAACTGGCCAGAGACATTAACATCTGGATCATTGTGTGTGGTGGACTGGGAGCTGGGAGGGGCTCACACGAGGGGCGTCTGCACTTGTGGTTTGTCAGTGTTTTCAGAGATTTGCCCTGATGCCTTGGTGAACACCTGTTTTATGGCATTGCCGTTCTTAGTCTTTTTGGTGCTTACGTTGTCCCAGAAGTGGCCAATGAGAGTCCCTTCAGGAAAGTTCCTGGCATCCCTGTGACATGCCTCCATCTTCTGAAGACTTCCTTTCTTTTCAGAATGTTTACAAGCTCATCTGGTTACTAACCCTGTAATCAGCCGTAATTCTCCAGTTCCAAAGAACTGGTTCCGTTTAGAGGGGGGCGCTATTCAGGACCAAATCTGAGTGCCAGGAGCGCGTTTTGCTAGGAAATAAAGGCACACATATGAACACAGATTCATACTGAAAGGTACATGGGTGCGTATACATGTACAGAAATAACTCCAAATCCAATCTATGATTCCCTCACATTTTTAAGTCCGTTTTCAATAGAATGGGGCTTCCCTGGTGGCTCAGAGGGTAAAGCGTCTGCCTACAATGCGGGAGACCTGGGTTCGATCCCTGGGTCGGGAAGATCCCCTGGAGAAGGAAATGGCAACCCACTCCAGTACTCCTGCCTGGAAAATCCCATGGACTGAGAAGCCTGGTAGGCTACCGTCCATGGGGTCGCAAAGAGTCGGACACGACTGAGCGACTTCACTTTCAATAGAATGCTGATTACCCCCATAAAAGCACTAATTTGCTGAATTCTAAAATACTTATAAAATAGTTCCAGAGTTGCTTTTCTCAAACCATTATGAAAACAAACCTGCTAAAAGAAATTTAGGATGTGTTTGCTGTTCCCCTACTATTACCATCCTGTCCAAGACATGGTGAAACAAACCAATGGATAATTTGATTCTACAAAGAGAAAAATATCGCCAAATGTCCCCATTTGTTAGTATCAGGGGAAAAGTGAGTTGGCTCAGGCATTAGGCGTCTGTGCTGAGGGTCTTACCTCACATCCAAACGTGAAGGGAAATGAATCACTGAGAACAAATTTGGTTAAAAAACAAAACAAAACGGGAAGATTAATCTGCCCCAGTCTCCCTTTCAGAAGTCTCCACTACGGGGAAACCGGAACCGCCCCTGCAGAAGCCACAGCCCTTTACCCACACTCCCGGGTAGGCTGCTTCCGGCGGGGCTGGGGCACGGGCAGCGTTGTTCTCGGAGAGTTGTCTCAGTTTTGTGTGGCCTCTCAGTAGCACAATTCTCAAGAGAGTTTTTTTTTTTTTGTCATCCAGAGGCTGGAGCTGGAGAGCTAGTAGATATCACTGAGACTTCTGCAAACTGTCCTGTCTATGCACTCAGGTGCTGGTTGGCTGAGAGAGTCCTGGGTTAAGTTATATTTTGAGGCTCGGGTTTCACGGATTTGTCACAAAAGTGAAAGAAGTCATACTCCAAGGTCATTCACTAACTCCTGCCCCCCTTCCAAGGTCTAATACCTAATTTCATCTTGGCAATTAAAAATTTTTCCTCCCAAAGAGGCACTCCTCAGTCGTGTGAGCCTCGAATCCAATGAATCTGGACTGATCCCTGACTCAAGATACTTGAGAGACATTTATAGTGATGATGCTCATATATTTTATATATGCACTGAAGACATACATACCAAATATTGTACACAGAAAAACGAGTCATCTATACACTCAAAAGTCAAAAGTAATAGTTCCTATGTTCTGGGAACATGAGAAAATATTTCTTCTTCTTCTTTTTTTTTTTTAAGTTTGCCATGATTGGGAGAAGTTTTTTCAAAATAGTGGAAAGTAAATTTCATAGAAGCCCAGTAAATAATTTTCAAGATAATTAAAAGCAAAACAAATATAACCAAAATTCCATGACTCCAAAAAACTATTTTAAGTTTTACACTTTCTCTGCTATGATTTGACCACATTCACTGTTTTATAGTTACAACAAAATAAATATTTATAATTTACTTACTAAGCAGTGCTTAGAAATATATTTTTCCGTGTTCCCACACAGTCTTCTTAATTATCATTATGCTTATTATTCCTTTGAATGACCCTACCAAAATTCAAGTCATAGTTCCTCTGTAATTGGGTATTTAACTCCATGTAAATGAACATCCTAGTTATTTTGTTTTTAGTATCCCACATAGGTCCAGGAAGGATTTCAGCCTCAATGTATATAGCTTTCTCCTTCCCCTGCCCCACCACCTCCCAACTAACTGTTTAAAAAAAAATTATTTTTGGCCGTGCCACACAGTTTGTGGACTTTGATTCCCCACCTGGGGTCAGACCCGTGCCCTGTGCATTGGAATCTCAAAGTGTTAATCACTGGACCACCAGGGAAGTCACTCCTCACTAACTCTTTGGAAAAATCATCATGTCTTTACATTTCAAGAAACACAAGTGTCAAAGTAAGTCTTAAGCAATGGGGCTGTTTGTGTTCCAAGTATTTGCACTGATTGACACTGATTTACTAAGCTCATCACCTCAGGCAATTATGGGGGCATGTATTAGTCTGCTTGGCCTGCCATAACAAACAGGTCAGCTGGCTTAAACAACAGAAATTTATTGCTGGAAGCTGGAAGTCCAAGTTACGGAGTTACAGAGTTACAGAGGCTGAAAGTCCAAGATCAAGGTGCTGTCAGGGTTGGTTTCTGGTGAGACCTTTTTCTCTAACTTCCTCTGTGCACACTTGGCAAGAGAGAGTAATCTTTGCTTTTTCTTCCACTTCTTGTGAGGCCACCAGTCCTATGGAAGTAGGCCCCACCTGCATGACCTCATTTAACCTTAATTATCTCCCTAAAGGCCCTACCTCTAAATTATGGCTTAGGGCTTCAACACATGAACTGGGGAGGGGGAGCATGGCAGCACATGACTCATCCATAACAGAAGGTAGTTAAGGTCATTGGAATTCATTCCCATCTTGCCAGGTTGCCTTTTATGTGATTTTACCTCCCCCGTCCCTTTGAACATAGGCACCCTCTGACACAACAGGCTTCCCTGGTGGCTCAGTGGTAAAGAATCTGCCTGCCAATGCAGGAAACACAGGTTCAATCCCTGAGTTGGGAAGATCCCCTGGAGAAGGAAATGGCAAGCCACTCCAGTACTCTTGCTGGGAAATCCCATGGACAGAGGAGCCTGGTGGGCTACAGTCCACGGGGTTTGCAGAGTCAGACATGACCTAGGGACTAAACAAACTCTGACACTCTGTATGAACCCACTGACACTCAAGCAGCAGCAACCACTACAAGACAGGGATGTGAATGAGGAAATAAATCCTTGATTATGTGAAGCCCCTGTGATTTGGGCATGATTACAACAGAACTGTATTGCTGGAGAAGACTCCTGAGAGTCCCTTGGACAGAAAGATCAAACCAGTCAATCCTAAAGGAAATCAACCCTGAATATTCATTGGAAGGTTGATGTTGAAGCTGAATCTCTAATATTTTGGCCACCTGATGTGAAGAGCTGACTCACTGAAAAAGACCCTGATGCTGGGAAAGATTGAAGGCAGGACAAAGGGGTGACAGAGGATGAGATGGTTGGGTGGCATCACCGACTCAATGGACATGAGTTTGAGCAAACTCTGGGAGCTAGTGAAGGACAGACAGGCCTGGCATGCTGGTGTCCATGGGGTTGCAAAGAGTCAGACATGACTTAGCAACTGAACAACAGACTTCCTGCCCCAAAACTGACAGAAATAGGCAACGGTATCTATAGAAAGCAGTTAAGTTTATCTCAGGCAAAAAAAAAAAAAAAAGAACAATGCTACAATCTGAGACTAAAGGCAGAAATCAAAAGATCACCTTATGCAGCCCAAGGAGTTAAGTTCCCCTTGTTCATGCAGACAGAGCTCATCAGCCTTTACTTGTGTTTTCGTTTTTTTTTTTAATCACAATCCTCCTCACTCCCTACCAAGTAAAATCCACATTTTACACGGCATCCAGTTTTCATATTTAGATATATTGCTGAAAAGTTTCATAAAACAGTATTTGCCTTTACTATATTATGAATTTTGACTTTTTTATTCTATGTCATTACTTTGTAATGTCGGTGGTCACCTGCTGGTTTGATTTCACAACTCACTAATGAGCTGAAACATGGTTTGAAAACACTCCATTACTAGGCTCTGAGTGTTTTTGTGATCTTTATAAGCCACTCCATACCTATAAAGACATGTGAGTTAAACTAAAATAGTATGCTACTGAGTATTCAGACGTGAATGTGACATCACGTGCTTATGAAAAGGCCAAAACAGCTGGCAAGATTTCTGCTTGAACAACAGCCTTCAGAAGTTCTACCAAGAGGAACAGAAACAAGGCTGACTTGGAGAAAGAGCTGGCAGATGACGCACTTTAAGGCAATTATACACTTTGCACAGAGACCAATGTTCCAATGTGTGGGTGGTGCTGAAGTGGGCATAGAAGAAAGCAGAGTCCGTTCATTCTTGACGGCTTGTGTTCAAGGGTCAGCCCTCTTTAGCTCTGTTTGCAAGATGAGGGCTTCCTCGCAGCCCTTCCAGGGTTCTACCTGCTTTAGCCACATTAGCTCATTTAGAAAACGGGCGGACTTACACCCACACAGACACCACAGGAAAGCACAGAAGGGTTTGGAAGGAACCTGATGTGTGATTCGGAACATTCAGGCAGGCAGCTGTCCTCCTGTGCCCACACGTACAGCAAAGTGGCTCATCTCTGCCTCAGAGTGAACAGGGCAAACGTCAACTTCCACGTGTTCTGGGACCTGCCAAGCCTCTGCTGGTCCGGGCTCCACGTGCAGCCTGGTGAGGCCCAGGGCCCTCTCAGACGCACAGACTCTCTCCTTCTCATGGTCTCCTGGTGCCCGGCCAGGGCCAGGCTGAAGTGGAAGTTTCCAGCAGCCCTGCTCACCTAGAGCTTCCTGCTGTGGCTCTTGAGATGATCCATGAAATGGCAGGTCCCCCCCGCCAGGTCTCCCCACAGGGCCTGCAGGCCCCTGGCTTCCCTCGGGACCCCCGACCTCCACCCAAGTTCACATACTGCAGGGCAGCAGACGGCTTGAAGTGCCCTGGTCCTGCCTGGCCACAGCAGGCACCTTCTTCGTGTGGCATTGCTGGCGGCTGCTCCTGCTGGAGACACCCTGGGGCCCTGCCCACCCACACCCTCCACGTGAGGCCTGTTTCTTCCCCAGTCTTGCTGCGGGGTGCCTGGGGTGACAGGCAGTAGGGCTCTCCCCAGCTACGCCGCTCTCCTGGCTGGCTCCTGGATGACTGACAGCTGCGGGCTATGGTGAGAAGGCCTGGTACCCCTCCCGAGGACCCATAAACTTCTGCAGCTGGCTTTCGTCCCACATGGCAGGGCCCCCAAGGAGCAAATGAGAAGTTCTCTCATGAACGTCTCACATGCTCTCTTTGCTTTCCCGCCGCTTCCTGCTGCCTGAAACAAGGTCACGTGAATGGACCTGACTCATGGGGCTCAGAGAAGGAGATGGCTGCGGGAGCAGGTATGGGTGAGGATGGAGGGTCTGGGCAAGCAGGGAGGAGTGGGCAAGGGCATGCCATCATCGACGAACTGAGGGAGCTGTGGACTCAGGCAGGATCAGTTGCTGAGGGCCATGGCGCGGGACAGGGTGGTCCCCAGTCTGCTTTCCCATCTCTGAGTCCCTGAGCTCGTGGCTGCCTGAAAGACCCTCGCTCCCCGCCCACCGTATCGCTGAAGCGGCCAGATGATTCAGTGCTGGCCCAAAAGCACAAGTGGAAGGGCTCCTACTGCCGTGAGAGCCGGGCCAGTCAGCCCGGACTGCGAGCTGACGCTGGCAATGGGCTGTCTGAGCTGGGACTGTCACCAGGAGGGCCAGACGCACCCACGTTGTAACTAGTGTTACGCTGGAGGCCCCAACGATGCCCGTCTCCTGTGATTCATGCCCTTGGGTACACCCCTGCTACGCCCGAGCCCACCCCCTACACACACACACACGCACACACACACACGCACGCACAGTGGCTTGGCCACGTGACCTATATAGCCTACCGGACATTAGCACACATGATGCAAAGGCTTGATAAGCACCCGTACAACAGTACTTGCTGTGTCGGTCGCTCAGTCCTGTCCGACTCTTTGTGATCCTGTAGACTGTAGCCCAACAGGCTCCTCTGCCCATGCGATTATTCAGGCAAGAACACTGACGGGGCTGCCATGTCACAGTGCCTACCCTCCTAGAGTGCTCCCTCCTGAACCCAGCTGCCTGCCACACCGTGAGGCAGTGAAGCAACATGAACAAGAACCCAGGCCGACAGCTTCAGCTGAGCTCTGCGCCAAGAGCCAATGCCAACTGCCAGGGGGTGAGTGAGGCCACCCAGGACACGCCAGCCCGACTCAAGCCTCCAAGTGACACGGCCCAGCAGAAGGGCTGCCCGGCTGACCCAGTCAGTCCACAGAATGATAGTACCCAACACTGCTGTCCTTAAGTGACTACGCTTTGGGGTGGTTTTAGTACACGGCAGGAGATCACTGCAGCGGCCAGCGTTTGGGAAGGACAGGTGGTGGGCGGATGAGTGAGGTCAAAGTGGAGATCTCTACCGAGGACCTTGGGAAACGTGTTCAGTGTCAAATACATTTAGCATGTCTTTAAAACAGGGTGGGGTCCCAACTGAAGACCCCGTGGGGTCAGGATTCCTGAGACCAGCAGGGAGGGGGAGGGTGAGCAGGGATGGTGCAGAGGCAGGTCTCGCCCACAGCGGTGGTGTCTGAGGATCTTTCTCCAGCGGGGCCGCGCTGGTCCCCCACCCCGCCCTCCCCTGTACGAAGGTACCTCTGGAGACTTCAGCTCCTGAAACAGCGGTGCAGCCACAACTGAGGCTCCTGATCCAGAGAGGCCGGGCCCTC